>NC_064856.1:72465183-73065183 GCF_024139225.1 Suncus etruscus
CCCTTCAGGACCAGACTAATTGCTATAAATTATTTTCTCTATTACATAATAGGAATTCTCATTCCAATTTCAGATCATAACATAGAGTTAAGTTAAGGAGCCAAGGTGGTGATGGAAAGAAGAGTCAGTTAAAAGATTGCTTTAATGATTCTTTGCTTTTAAATTTTTCTTTTATCTTTCTATTTTTAACTGTCAAATATATTTTCAAAAATTATTTTTTGAGAGAAGTTTAAAATATATGCAATTATCATTTATATATATTTTTTTTCATCACAATTGTTGGCTGCATCCCTCCACTATAGTTCTTATATGTTTTGAGTTAATTTGCTTATTTGTCAGCTCCTGTTACACGAGAGATATAAATATTATCTCATCATGAAAGATGATCTACATTCTTAAGGTGAAATACTCAGAGATCTTATAGTTAAAATTGTGGGTTGGAAACAGGGCATCATAATTATTTAGAAAGTAGTGAAAGAGATAACTTAACATTATAAGACCAAAAGAATCTATAAAAATAACAATTCATCTGCTAGACTTCCATAATAATTTGCTTATATGTCTTTATAAGCTTTTAGAGTTTGCAAGTCATTCTAATTAAGAAATAAGGTCTTGAACTCATAAGCATATTGCATAAATAAAGTATAGATGTTCCTTCTTATTAAGTTTAATATCATTAGTTTAGGTAGTCAACCACTTACATCATTCATTAAGTCATACTACACACACACACACACACACACACACACACACACACACACACACACATATATATATATATATATATATATATATCTCAGTATCACTAACACTTTGTTTGGAATGAAGGGTGCGAGGGCCAGTTAGCTATTTTTAAGAATATATCTTGAAAAATAATTCCAGGAGTTGTCAGCCTTTCACTTTTATCTATGATCTTACTATTGTACTAACCTGAAATGATCATGACAAGAACATAAGTAAAAAATGAATTCAGAAAAATAATTTTAAAGACATAAACTTTAGCAATAGCTTCTGAAACATAGATGCACTCTTTTTTTGGGGGGGGTGAACTAATTTGAGCCACACCTGGCTGTGCTCAGGAATTATTCCTGAGTGTACTTGGAAGACCTTATTTGGTAAAGGGGATCAAACTCTGGCTAATAATATAGAAGACAAACACCCTAAACACTGTACTGTTTCTTTGGCCCTCCAATTGATTTTTGATGACTAATTTTTGATAATTATATGCATAGCATCTCGTTACATTTAGGATTCTATTTAAAACGTCACTGATTAGGTGGCCTGTATATAAAATGGTCTCATGGTCTTGGAGATTAGGAAGTTCAATATAAAGATGCCAATGAGATATTGATAAGGGTTCAATTTCTCTTTCTTGTTTATAGTGACTTTTTATTATTTGTCCCAAGATAGAAGAGACTCAATGTAAAATCTTTTTTATCTATATTCTTTGCTAATAAATTACAGGTTTTAGTACTATTAAAAATACTTCAAAAGCAGGTATTATTTATAAAATTTTATGATTCTATTTCTAAAATTATGCATATACAGGCATAGGTCACACAATTAACATTTATGTCAATCTAGTTATGAATATGAAATTTATGGTAACTCAGATGATGTATCAAATAATTCTTTAACATGATTGTCTCCATATGGTGGTTAGTCTATTGTATGGTTCATTTCCTTCCCAATACTAAAAGTCCTAATTTTCAGATGTGTGTTTCTCAGAATTCATTAGAGGAAGCCATCTGGAAACTGAAATTCTCATTTACTCCTGAAAGGTCTATAGACATATGAGATCCAAAGTGAAAAAAAAAGAGGTATTTATTGCACACAGTCTATAAGTAAAAAGCAAACACTTGAACAATGGTGGAAAGAACAATGAAATATTCAGTTCAACACTTATTTTTTAAGAAGCTGATTTTTCTTTTCCTAAGAAGATTGGCTATTTAAAGATAAATACAATTATAAAAGGATATTTTGAGTCTTCTAATTCAGTCTTCAATCCATTGAATACAGAAGTCATATATTTCCTCTGGCCTTTTAAGGTTATTTTCATTTCCTATATATATATATATATATATATATATACAAGGAAGTTAATGAAATAAGGAATCATTTAAGCCTGAAATTAGGATTCAAACTTGGAATGATTTTAAAATAATTATTCACATTGTTTATATATATTTCATCTCTCAGGTTACTTATGACAGTCATATTAAAGTATCAAGACAACTCTGCAGGATTAAATGCTGTCAGCATTTAATAAAATGCCATCATAAACACACTTAAGTTATTAGAAAGCACTTCAACATAATTTCTTCAAGAATCTTAGTATATGGAAATAATGATTTTAAGGAGAGACAATTAAAAGTTTAATATATATTAAAATGTGATATTTGGTTTAGGGAGATAGCTCAAAAGTATTCATTCCATTCTTTGTATTGCAAGGCTTCACATTCAATCCCATATATCACATGCCCACTATTCTTGCAGTATTAACTATGTTCCTGGTTCTGCCATCTTCTAGTACTACCAGTTATGGCTCTAATGTCCTCTAAACACTGCCAGGATGACACTAAAGGGTCACAGCATTACATAACCAGTCCTGAGCACTGTAGATATTTCCTTGCAAATGAAATAAAGCAGTAGTGAAAACAAATACTTGCTTTAAGTCCAGAATCTTAAAATTAAATACAAAATAGTATATAAGGAAATGGGTGCATTGCTACATATATAAATGTAAAGGCTTTTTTTTTTCAGAGAGATACTAGTGAATAGTATCAGAATTTTCAGCTCTTAGTTAAAAATAGAGTTCTCAGTTTTTTGTGTTGTATGACTTAATGAATGAAGTAAATGGATGATTATCTAAACTAGTGACATTAAATTTAATAAGCAGGAACATCTATACTTTATTTGTGCAAGTTGCTTATGAGTTCAAGATTCTATTCCTTCATTAGAATGATTTGACTGTCCCACTTATTAACTATATGGCTTTGCATAACTGATATAATTTCTTGTTAGTTTAATTTTTTAATCCATAGAAGTGTATCAATAATGACATCTTTCACTGTTTTAAATCCTGTGTTGGGGTTGGAGAGATAGTAGAGTTTGTAGAGCACTTGCCTTGTGCATGAAAAACCCAGGTTTAATCTCCTGGAATATTCAGGTCCCCTGAGCCCTGCCAGAAATGATCACAGCAAAAAAAAAAAAAATACCAGCAGCAATCTATGAACACTGAAAATAAAAAGAAATAAAAGAACTTCTGTGAGAACTATATTAAAGTAAATTATAAAAGTAGCATACAATAAGTGCTCAAATAGATGTGAACATGACAGTTATTGTCATATTTTGAACAAAGAAAGGCAACTTCCCTTTTCCTTATTATGACCCATCTTCCTTTACTTTAAGACTTCTGTTCTTAGTAACATAAGGCTGAATATTCAACAAATTAGATCTTCTAAAAGACTATTAGGGCTGCAAAAAAAAATATGAACCATTGAAAGGCACAAATCACTTGATTCAATTGAAAGTTAAGATGCTTTTAAACTCTTGAATTCTAACAGCAGAACGTTGGCGGGGATAGTTATTGTGTAGGAGTGTGAGGGAACAAAGAATGGAAGGAGTACATTTAATTGTTGTGGAGTTAATGGCACTTTGTTGGTCAGTGTCACATGATTATCCCAAATACCTAAAGAGTGCCTTGTATTCTTTAGAGCAGTGGCACAAGTGGTAGGACTTTTGCCTTGCATGTGCTGTCCTAGGAAGGACAGTGGTTTGATCCCCCAGCTTCCCAGGTCAGGAGCATATTTCTGAGTGCATAGCCAGGAGTACCCTCTGAGTGTCATCGGGTGTGGCCCCCCCAAATCAAACATAAAAAGAATGCCTTGTATTTAATATTATCTTTAATAAATGCAAGAAATAAAATCATGTCTCTATTTCATTAAATTTGCACCCTAAGTTAAGCATTATAGAAAACCTTTGACAATGTAAAATACTATCATTTTAAGGGGGGTATTTCCAACAGTGTTCAGGAGTATAGGGTTAATTCAAGAAATACTCAACCCTGTTCTCTGGGCCTGACAATTGTGTGTACAGCTAGTCAGTGTAGCACGGATCCATTGGTACTGCTGGAACTGGCATAAGTGTCTAAAATAGCCTTGTGCTCCAAGCCCTCTGATTTATCTCCCTATTCCTAAAATAGCCTTAGAAGACACAATCTCAAACTTCAATATAAAAATCCAATTTTTTAAAACATCAATTCCTGGGTTAAAACGGTAGATTTGCTGTGCATTTAAATTAAAATAACAACAACAAAAACAACAGTTTATGAGACTTCTTGACTCAAATAGAATCTACTTTAAATTTGATGACAATTTAATTCTGTGGTATACTCTATTGCAAATTCAAAATCTGTTTGCTAAGATGCAATGTATCATTATCCTCGTTTTTAAAAATGCCAAACAGAGGCAGAGATTACTGTTTTTAAACAACTAACCAAGAATATCTTGGCTTGCTGCTGAAGACTGATGAGTATGCAAGGAGATAGGCTATATATTAAAATCTCTTATGCACTGCCATTATGTTACAAAGAAATAAACTGAAGTAGAAAATGAATGATTCATACAAGATTAGTGTAACAAACTTTTGTAACACCTACACAATGCTAGTTGCATAGGTTGGTATTGATTTGATTGAAATAGGATGATTTTTCTCAAAGTGCAATTTTGTCAGGGAGATAATCATAATTGTAGCAGCTAATGAACTTTTGAGTGTTTACCAGGTGACAAGAGTTACAGCAAATTCTTTATATGTGTTGACTCAATTTATTTTTACTATCACCTTCTAATTAAGTATAATCTAACCAAATCAAATTAAGAAGAGTGAGTATTTGAGAGGTTAAAATGACAGATGTTAGGAGAAGATAATCATTCACCGACTTCTCCACAGGTAAAAGAGGCCTTCATGTTTGGAATCAGAAAATCCTGATGCTCTGGTGATGAGATTCCAGATTCACGTAAAAACTCCATATACCAATTCATGCCCTCCTCACCACTGTATATTTTCTATATATGTCAGTAATTTAGTTCCTGACAGATTCAAAAATTTAGCTCTCTTTCAATGATTTCAATCTCCACCTTAACCAACAATCTACCCCCTGATGTTGAATCATTAACCACTTCTGAGATGCCTATCGTCACAGACCTCATAACCTCCTTTTAATCTAATGTCTCAATTTCAAACTCATAACAATTGATCAAACCCACATAAAAGCAAATCAATGAGTCCTATCATCTTTTTTTTCTCAGGAATCTGTATAGTCTTTCTTTTCTATCCAACTTTGATTTCAATCTCGCCTTTTTCCTTTCCATTTTTCATGGCTGTTTGTTAAAAGATAGCCATATAACTGTTCAGTGCTCCATCTATATTATAATAGTAGACAGGCCAGGGTTCTAAAGTTGATAAAAAGGAAACAAACAACAACAAAACCCATCTGTAGATATTTTTAATTTTCTAGTATAAATACATATGTATATAATTTAACTTTGATTAAATATATACAATAATGGTACCACAAATGTTTAAATAATATATAACAATTTTTCTTGTGATAAAAATTTGAAATCTACTCTCAAAAACTCTCAAAAATAAACCAAATTATTGTTAACAATACATGATAAGAGCTGCTCTATTAGTCACCAAGTTATAAATTACACACTACAATTTAAAATTAATATGTATTCTTTACAGCTTCATTCATCTCTCCCTACTCAGCTGAAGGAACCACCTCTCTGCTCTTTGATTCTATGAATGTTTCTAAGATTCTACAAATAAACCAGATGACAATAATACCTCTCTTTCTGTCTTGCTTATTTTACTTAGCATAATGTCTTTAGAAAGATCATTTATTTAAGAGATGATTATTTTATAGAAGGTAACTGGTATAAGCTAATTGACTTGATATACATTGGATCATGTCTGGGATCTCCATTACATTCATTTTTATCTATGTATTTGTTTTCATAAAATATGATATTGTTTAGGCTGCCATAATTTTATAACAATTAAAAATGCAGGATCTTAATACGTTGTTTTGTTCTTTCTCAATATTCTTTTGAAAATCCGTTTCTTTTATGTGTTCATACATAGTTTAGGATTATTTTTCAGACGGCATTTTGAATTCATATCATATAAGTATGTCCTCAATACTTAACATTACTCAAATTAGATCTCTTTAGTTCAGTATTTTTCTTTTTTTTTTTTTTTGGTTTTTGGGTCACACCCTGTGACGCTCAGGGGTTACTCCTGGCTATGCACTCAGAAGTTGCTCCTGGCTTCTTGGGGGACCATATGGGACGCCGGGGGATCGAACCGAGGTCCGTCCTAGGCTAGCGCAGGCAAGGCAGACACCTTACCTCCAGCGCCACCGCCCGGCCCCAGTTCAGTATTTTTCAAAGTATTTTATTTTAAATTTCTTTTTTAAGAACTATAGAATTAATCATTTTTTTTCAGGTTATATATACTACAGTTTTTTGATTAGAAATTAAAATATAGAAAATTAAAAACTTTGCTAGTATATTTTAAATAAATATACTACAGTGGTGGCATGTTGTCAAATGCCATGGAAATTTTTAGTTCTCACTCAAATTACCTTTGATATATATGATAGCAACCTCATAAAAAATAAAACAAAACACGTGGCTGGATCAATAGCACAGTAGTAGGGCATTTGCCTTGCATGCTTCTTTCCAGGGACTGAACAGGTTTGATCTCTGGCATCTCATATGATTCCCCCAGCCTGCCAGGAGTAATTTCTAAGCACAGAGCCAGAAGTAATCCCTGAGCACTGCTGGGTGTGCCCTCTCCCTCCAAATAAATAAATAAATAAATAAATAATAAAACAAAACATAATGCATAAAGCATTTTAGGTTTTTATTGTCTCTTAAAAGTAACTCCTTCCACCACCAGAAGTTTTTAGTATACTTTGGGAATTAGGTCTTGATGGTAAATTAGAAATGTCTCATTCCTCATTTTTTAGATATTCATCTATATAATGCCTCAGTATTTTCATTACCTTATTCATTCTAATCATGTTAAATAACCTTCAAATTTAAAGTTATTCCTACATACAGTTTGGACCTCTCTGTTGAATTCCATACACTTAATTCTTATAGCATATGTTCACCGAGATATTCATTTAACTTTGATATCTTTCCATTGATTTTTTGATTCGTTGGCAAAATTACCCAGTTCATTTTCCTTGATATCATAAATAAAAATCATTCTTATATTTATCTTGACAAAAAATAAAAGTTTCCAAACAATATTTAAGTTTTTGCATTTCTTCCCTCAAATTCCTATGAATAATATCATTCAAGGTAAACCACATGTCTACAAAATTCTATACAATTAAATCTACATTATCTGACCTTATTTTTTTCAACTTGTGCCCTCATGCAGTGGACTCCAGTTAAAATGGACTTTTATGAGGCAAAAAGAAGAGCTAGCATGCATGATCTGAATGTGCAAGCCCTGAGTTTAATCTTCTGCACCATGTATCATATTATTTGAAGGAGGGACTTGGATCTACACCTGGTGGCTCTTAGGGGTTACTACTTGCTCTGCACTCAAATTACCTCTTTCAGGCGTGGGGAACCATATGGGATGTGGATCAAATCAGGTTGGCTTAAGGCAAGGCAAACACTCTACCCAGTATGATATCACTCTGGCTCCACAATATGAACTTTTGAGCAGGTGGGTGTTCCCTGACAGATATTTTAAATGCTTACTGAGTGTTAAATATTTGGTCTGCATTATTTATGTTCTTTTAGATTATTATTTACATGAGAAATTAAAAAACAATCTAATCCGACACTTTGACCCAATGATTTTAACCATTCAATAACTAAAGAACATATTTATATTTCATTGGATACCAATATCAACTATAATTACTGAGCTGAGTTTTTGACGATATAGATAAGACTGAGAAAATTGCATTATACCTTGTGGAAATTATATTTATTTGATAAGTGGTAGATAAAATGAATACTGTAGAAATTAATAAAAAGGAATAGATGAAGCAATGAAAGGTTTTTATGGGTCAAGAAATACTTCAGTTGTATCTTGACAAACAGGTAGCATTTAGTTATTTTGGCAAGTTGAATAGTTGTAGAAGGCAGGATTTTTGAATAGGTCAATAAAGTGAAACTTACAATTAGAACATCATGAAAATCGAGTTGATTAAAATAAAGGTAAAGTACATTAATGGCTAATTTATATAAAGCCATTTCTAACGTTATGATTGGGGCTGAACATCTTTTTGTACTTCTAAGAAAATACAACTGAGGGCAGGAGAGATAGTACAGTGGGAAGGGCTCTTGGCTTGCATGGGGCCAACTTGGGACTGACTTGGATTAGATCCCCATATGGTCCCCCTAGCCTTCCAGGAGCAATTCTTGAGCCAGAAGTAAACCCTAAGAGCCACAGGATGTGGCCCAAAGTTCAAAGGAGGAAAAAAAGAAGAAAATGCAAGTGAGTTCAAACTAAGGAGAAAATAGATGATCTAAATACATGTTGTATATATAGTCTCTAAGTCCATTACCCTTGTTTATCTTTTTCCATATATAGTTTTATTCTCCAATACCTACTTAAAAGACAAAACATAATTAAGTTTTAAGTTTTAGAAAGTACAATAAAAATGGTTTTAGGAAGCAAATTTAGCCAATTCTTTAGTAGATCAGCACATTTTATGCCATATTTGGTTTATTTTTCCACTTTATAGTCATTTACATATGTAAATTTGCTTTTTCATTTTTGCTTTAAAAGCGTGAAAGCAGATGTTTGAATTTAGAAACAATAACATTTTAAAAATTATTTTGAGATAAAACCTTCACTCTCTCGACAAGGATGCAATCAATTAAAAGAGAAATTTTAGAAAATTCTATCCACAGATGATTGCTTTAATTACTTAACTACATAATTTTTAAGTTTCTCCTGTCAGCTATGATTGCCCTTCCTTTTTTTTTTTTTTTTTTTTTTTTTTGGTTTTTGGGCCACACCCGGTGACGCTCAGGGGTTACTCCTGGCTATATGCGCTCAGAAGTCGCTCCTGGCTTGGGGGACCATATGGGACGCCGGGGGATCGAACCGCGGTCCGTATCCTAGGCTAGCGCAGGTAAGGCAGGCACCTTACCTCCAGCGCCACCGCCCGGCCCCTTTTTTTTTTTTCTTTTTTTGCCCTTCCTTTTAACTGTACCCAACACCTACAAAATGAGCATTTGAAGATAATTGGTCATTTTTATAAATTACATTATATGTAAAAAAAGATCCTGTCTATTATTTATGCCTTTTTTAGTAATACATTGTATTTTTTAACATTTAAGTCTTAATTAGGGAAAATATTTTATCTTTACTGTTATCCATGATTGATTTCATGCAGTTGCTCAGGATATAGGTTTTTCAGAACATTATTGAATTTTCAAACAATAGTCTTTACTTTGGAGTGTAAATAACTCTTAACTTTTAAAATGAATAGATAATTAAAAGGTATTGCAGAGAGGAGACCTAAAAAGTTGAATCCAACATTGTATCCAATGTTCTCATACCACACCCACCATCAGAGTGCTACTTACCTCCAAATTTCATTTCTTTGTTGATTCAGTGAAGTCTCAAATTATGGAAGAAAGTGATTGACAGAAATGATCAAAGTATATTGTATAGTCTGATTTTCCTGGTAAAAAGTGAATTAATGTTGATATTCTGATAAAAATGAATTGAAATATATATGTATATATATTAGTCTAAATCCATATAGCCTATCATGTTGAGAAAGACAACTTTGAGAAAGATTTTTTTAGAAAGGCCTGAATTGTTACTTAGTTTTGATAAACTGATCAGATTAAATAAGCAAACTTACCATGTCAGAGTGTTTAAGAGTAAGTGTAATCATCCATAAGTTTAATAAATATGTGTCTGATCTTTTGTCTCGCTTTCTCCTTATTTCTCTGTCTCTATTTTTATCAGTGCTAAGGATCCAACCCAGGGTTTCACTTATGCAAAGAAAATTCTGTACACATGAGCTACATTTTATGTCCCTGACTGCTTGATCTTTATCAAAAAAGATGGGGGGCCAGAGAGATAGCACAGCAGTATGGCTTTTGCCTTGCACACTGCCGATTCAGGATAGATGTGGTTCAATTCCTGGCATCCCAGATGGTCCCCCAAGTCTGCCAGGGGCAATTTCTGAGCTCAGAGTCAGAAGCAATCCCTAAGCGCCACCAGGTGTGACCCAAAAACCAAACACACACACACACACACACACACACACACACACACACACAGATGGATTATTTAACCCAATTGTGATAAGCAATTTAAATCATAATAACATTTGTGTGTATAAAACAAAACAATAGAAAATATCTTTGGTAGTAACCTGCATAACAGTTTTTAAAATATTTTAAATTGTTAGTATAATAAAAAGTAAAAATTAATTAAAAAAATTAGACAGTCCAACAAAATGATCTGACAGAGCAAGAGAAAAAAAAGAGAGAGAGGAGTATTTGCTTTTTTCCACATCAACTGGATTCAATGCATACAACCTTATATATTTCCCCAAATACCACCAGATAAGTCCCCTTGAGCAGAAAGCCAGGAGTAAGAGTTGAGCACAGTCATAATAAATTAAAACCAAAAATGAAACCATAAACTAAAACCATGAGTAGCAAGATTTCATCTTTTTTTATATTTTAGTAAAGTTTCATTCATATTATATGTATTATATGTATAAATACATACAAGAACTTGTTAGTTCTTAGAGATTCAAGTGATTTCCAAATCTTGGCTAAGAATAGAACTGTAATCAACATAGGAGTGCAGATACCTTTGTATAATAAAATTTTTGGCCTCTCCTGGTATTTTCTTTTAAAATGTAAATTTCATTGATCTTCAGAATATTTATAGAATTGTGCACTGGCAGAAATATTTAATTCCAGAAGAATTTTATCATTGTAAAAAGAATTTGTGTACCCATTAGGAGTTATTTGTAATTTTTATTCAATAGTAGCCACTGACAACTACTATTGCATTTCTGTCTTCATAAATTTTCCTGGTAGATATATCACACAAATAGAATCATACAATATGCAGCATTTGAGTCTTAGCAAAATGTTTTAATAAGCACAATGTTTTCTATCTATTTATATATGTATATATTTCTGTATGATTCAGCATAACACAACTTTTCTATTTATGTTTAAATAAAATTCAGCAATGTGGTTATACATTTTGTTCATTAATTTATCAGTCAATATAACTTTCATCAATTTTTGTATAATGTTACTAATGTTATAATGACTATTTGTGAATAAACTTTTGCTGAAACATATGTTAATATCTTGGGTATATACAGATTGTTGGCTTTCTATATGATTATGAATGTTAGTTTTCTAGTAACAAGAAAAATCACGATAATCTCTCTATACTTGAGATGATTTTTCTTTGTTTAAAATATTGTCCATATGGCTGAAACTTTTGTTAACCTTTATATTTCTCAAAATGTTTTTAAATTCTTCTCAATTTAATGAAGGACAAGATTTTGTAAGATGCTCACTATGCTCACTATGGATCAACTTACTTTACTGTTGCTGGCATAATAAAAGTCAAAATGATGCTAAGGTGTTTATCTTAACCTGGTCTTGAAAAAGATCATTGTATCTTTATACATGCTCAGAGTTTGCAATTTGAATAGTTATTTCAATGCACTGTCCATTCTATTGAATTTTTTTTCTTGATTACTTGTGTTTCAACTTTCAGTTGTGAATAACTGCCTATGGTCACTGACTACAGAGTTTGAAGCTACATGGTTTTATTATTATTTAATTAATTAATTTATTTATTTTGGTTTTTGGGTCACACCCAGCAGTGCTCAGAGGTTACTCCTGGCTATATAGGCTCAGAAATCGCTCCTGGCAGGCTTGGAGGATGATATGGGTCGCAGGGTTTTGAACCAATGACCTTCTGCATGAAAGGCAAATGCTTTCCATGCTATCTCTCTGGCCCCCTATATGGTTTTATTTTGTTTGTTTGTTTTGTTGATAATCCTGGCAGTGCTTAGAGTTTAGTCCTGGCACTGTGCTCAGAGATAGTATCTGGCTGTGCTAAAGGGATCTATGGTGTCCTAGTGATTAGATCCTCTGTACACAAGGCAATCAACCTAACTGCTGTATTATCTTGCCACTCTTGAAGCCATAGGATTTTAAACTCAGATACAAAGGCTGAATGCACCTTCCATTATCCATGTCTATAATAGTTAGTTTGCAATTACTAGTGTATGAGCTTCCTGGACACTAAAGTGACATATCTTTGAGAAATAAACTTTATCTTGCCCAAAGTTTTTATTCAGGCTTCAATTGTATTTTCCCAAAGTTTCAATTTGTTTATAATATGCTTTTTCCTGTTCTGCTTTTTCCCCTAACATACACTATACTTTTTAGATTACTTGGACTTGAATATTTTTCTTAACATTTGTTTATGAGGACTTAGAGAAAAATGTAAGTTTAGAGCCAACAGCAAGCAAAAGATTCTACAATAGAGTGAATCTATGAGGAAGCCACTTGGAACAAAATGTGAAAGAATGGAGATAAATTTAGGAAAGTATGTTTAATTCAGTCTAGTAAATCCTGGCTCTTTCTTTCTGTGTACCATCAGTTATATAAGTCATAATATTACCTTTTCTTTTTGAAATGGAAATTACCTATTTTCTTGCTAACTAATCAAAATAATTTTATATTGTTGACCATGGACTTAAAACATAATAGTCCTAAAAATGAAATAAATGACCTTTTTATAGTATCTCACAAGGAGAGAAAAAAATATTTGTAATAATTGGGATGTAAGCTCTAGTAGTTCAAGTGCCCCTTGGGACTGAAATAACAGCATAACACAAATATCTAAGATAAGTGGGAACAACACAGTAAATATCTAGAAGCAAGTCTTGATCAGTAAAGCCTTTGTTTGATAATCAAGCTATTTGGCCAATTGAGCAATCCATTATCTAATGAGAATTATTTGCCCAGATGAGCAAATTGTTTGCTCAGACAAAATGATATGCAGGAATATCCTGAAGCAAACAGTAAAATTGTTTGTTTAAAACCTCCCTAGAATAAATAGCTACATTAGTGACCGCAGGTGTTCTCATTTTCAATCCTGATCTTTAAACAGTAATATAGATGGTCTTAGTTCTCATTTAGATCAATTGGTTTTCTTTTTTTTTGTTTGTTTAGTTTTATTTTTACCATACCCAGCAGTATTCCAGACTAATTCCTGGCTCTGAACTCAAAGATCACTGGGGGATGATTTGTTTGGGTGCTAGGGATAGAAATTGCGTGTTGGCTGTGGTGCAAGGCAAGAGCTATATCAATTATATGTTTGCTCCAATCTCTACATTTTATTTTTATAAGAAAAGGGGTCAGGCAAGAGAAAAATAAAACAAGAAAATAGGATAATCAATGGATCAAATATAACAGATAGCCTTATGTAATAAACAAAAATTAGCTTTTAAAACAGGGAATTTATGTCAGCTGGTAGAAAATCAGGAGCCAAAACCTTGTCCTCTTAATGAGGAATTTTTTGTTTTGTTTTGTTTTTATTTTTGGGTCACACCCGGTGATACTCAGGGATTACTCCTGGCTATGTTCTCAGAAATCGTTTCTGACTTGGGGGACCATGTGGGATGCCAGGGGATTGAACAGCAGTCCATTCTAGGCTAGCATAAGCAAGGCAGGCGCCTTATGCCCTGTGCCATAGCTCTGGCCCCCTCAATGCGAAATTTTTAGCGATTGTAAAATACTTCATTTTGAGGTTAGGCCTGTTGAACATAGACTTTCATTTCTTTTCTAGGAAATCATGGTTTTTAAGTCATTCACTATATAAACCATCTCTGGAAGAATTAATTCTTCCACATTTTTCTGAGTATTTAGTTTTTCATATTTTAGTATAATTTCCATGCTTTTAAGAGTGTTTAGATAATGAAAGCTAAGTTATTATATGTAAACAATGAGGCTATCAGATGTTGGACTGGAAAATATACACAAAATAAATTACTCAAATTCAGAAATTGGAATAAATAATTCCTTCATTAATCTTTACCTTATATGCAATATACAGAGAAAGAAAACTCAAAATTTACCTTAAAACTATAAACTACTGTAGATCATATTCTTAGTTCATCAAAATTATTTAAATTGAGTATTAAAATAAAACATGAATAAAGGTGGGTTCAATTGGGGTATCCCACATAGATTTCTGAGCACCAACAGGAGTGATCCCTGGGCCACTCAGGAGTAAGTCCTTATCAACATTAATATGATAAAATATTAATATTTATTTCCATTACATTTTAAAAATTGATTAAAACAAAAATATCTGAGACCTAAAGTTAATTTTGGAATTCTAATGCCTCCTATTGATATCAACCTATCACACAGGCAGGCAGCCATATCCCCTTCTGTTCTTCCATTTATCTTACATTTTTGTCACAGCAGAAGATCTGAGATGGTACACAGCGTTTGTAGCCTGACAGCAAACAAAAGCCATGTAATGTCTGCCAAAGTCGTAAATGCATGTATTCTGTAGTGTAGCTGAAAGAGAGTTGTTTCAAGGAGCAAGTGAAAGGAACTTATAAGACTAATGAAGCCATATGCCACACTGCATGAATCCACAGCAGGTAAGCAACAGAATAAATTTGGCTGTCTGCCATCAGTAAGAGATCCTTTGATTTAAATATGAACTTTCTGAATAATATTAGAGACAAAAACATGCAATAGAGAAAATTTACCCTCATAACTTGCTAGATGAGACAGTTTTCACCAACTTGTGTCTATAAATATCAGAAACTATTTCAAATCTGTCCAATTAGATAGGGTGTTAGATTTTCAGTCAACAAAGTCAAGGCAATTATTCTAAAGGATAATTAACAATTCAAATAAACCATTAAAATGTCCATATGTTTTCACAAAAAATTAATTACAGGAATATTTTTTAGTCCCTCCTTAGTTCCCCATATCCTTCTTTGTTCTTATGATCAAAGTGACACACATGTCAAATTGTGTGACACTTTCACATTTTCACCTGATCATCACGTTGTGGTACTTGTCCAGTGAGCTGCTGCAATATCTCCCAAGGTTTGTTTTTCTTTCATCCTGCTGCATAGACATATGCTCGCTGAGGACCACATTCTCAGTTAAGGCACACAAATTATGGTGGTACTTGTGAGGTATGGCTGGAACGCTATTACATGCTTAATAGTAATCTTATTTCCTGGTCATAGTACTAACACATCATATTAGATATAGTTCAACCCTTTTGGTGGGCTTACATACATCTGCCTACATTGCAGCTGGAAATTTCCTTTGGTGTCAATGATTGCTGAGAGCAGAATATCCAGCTTCAATAGTTGCTATCTCAGCATTGCAATTGGCATGTGTAAACCACCAAAGATTTGACTTCATGACAAAATGTTTTCAAAACAGGGACTCTAAGTCCCTGTGATTTTTCTCTAGGTCCACCCAATCACAAGAATTCTAAAGTATTTCAAGTTTGACCTAGAGAATGGTAGTTAAGGACTTCTGTCATAAGTGTCAAAATTAGTCAGCAATAATCCTATATAAAAAGTTGTTTAAATAAATGATTTTTTAAACAAATATGTCAATAATATAAAACACTATTTAGTAATTTAATGCTCATTAGCATTTCAATGCATAATATGATTTTTAATATTTGAGGATCACTTATCAAAATCAGATGGGCACTATGAACACTCTCCATTTATAAAGCTTTTGAACTTAATGAAATTATATACCAACTGGAAATACAGAATTGATATCTGTGTGAAGCCAGGAGTAAGCTCTGATCATATCAGAGTATTGCTCCAAAAAATAACAAGATAACCAAAGAAAACAAACCAAAATAAATTGCAGGAAATTAGCATATTTCCTCAGTAGCTATCTTTTCTCTTCATAGGTTAAGTTAGAACTTAGAAAACAGTGCCCTGTTGCAAAACAAATCAAGATAGAAAAAGCTCAAATGAAACAAATCATATGAACACATTTGAAAAACATGCGACCATCAGATGCTAAGACCTTCCTACATTTGGAGCATACACTGGGGAATTAGACTTTGACACTCACACTTATTCATTTTATCTAGGTCACTGCATATTTGCCACTGCAATGTGAAGATATGGGAAACTATGAGCACTATGAGAACAGAAGTGGTTAGATAAAAACCCATATGACATGAGTTGGCTGAAGCTCTGACTCATGGGTTCATCTGTTTAAATAAAATTTCTATCAGTCTTGAGTCTCCTGAGCAAATTCTTCTCTTCTGAGGGGCAAGAACCAAGACACAATGCATTTTGCATTTTGCAGTAACATTGGGCTCCAAGAAATGTTACTGGGATTTAAAAACCAAATAAAGACATGTAAGATATCTATATGTAAATTTTTCTTAGAAACATAGACTCTAAAAGTCTTCAAAGAAAGGAAAAGTCAAATCACACAACATATAATTTGAATTTATACCCCATGACAGAGACAATTATCCTAGTTTTCAGTGGTGTTTGTTATTTGAAAATGGATTAATAAATGCATTATATCTCAGGACAAAAGCCATAATCATGACTCTCTGATAAATGCAGGAAAGAATCATGATGCAAAATTCAAAATTATTTTTTTAATTTTATTTATTTATTGATTTATTTATTGATTGATTGATTGGTTTTTGGAGCAAATCCAGTGGCACTCAGGAGTTACTCCTGACTGTGCACTCAGAAATAGCCCCCCAGCAGGCTGGGGAACCATATAGGATGTCCAGAATCAAACTGGGTCCCTCTCGGTTCAGTCACATACAAGGCAAATGCCCTACCACTATGCTATCTTTCCAGCCTTCAAAATTATTTTTTGATTAAAAAGTTTAATATTTTAGAACTTGAAAGGGAATTCTTTATTTTTTCTCTTTATTTATTTTATCTTATTATTATTATTGGGTTGTTGGTTTTTTGTTTTTTGTTTTTATTTTTTGCCAAACATGTTAGTGCTCCGGAATTACTTCTCATGGCAGGTTTATGGATCTATATGTGATGCCAAGGAGAAAACTGTGGCCAACCACATGCAAGGAAATATTCTTCCTGCTGTGCATTAACTCAAACCCCAAGAGGGAATTCTTTAATCTTATAAAGGGTACCCACTGAAAACCCAGGTCCAAGATGATACCTAATGGTAAATTACTGAGTTATCATAAAAAACGGCAAAAATATGCACCTTCGTCACTCATTTTTAGCATTGCATTAGAAGTTCTTTTATACTGGATAGTTAAGCAAAAAAATGGCATTTCAGATAGAAAGATACGAGTGAAACTATTTTTAGTAGACAGGCTCTTGTATTTCAAAGAAATACACTAATATACAATTAGAATAAGAGAACTAAACCAGATTGATCATGAAAGTTTATATACAGAAATCAATCATGTACATACTCTAGCAATATGCATACTTAAAAAAGCTCTATGTACAATAACATACAAAAGGATGACATATTTAGGCATAAGTTTATCAAAACAGTTGAAAACTTGCTGAACGTATAATAACTTTTTGAACTATCTCGAACACCTGGAGTATGCTTTGAAGGGGAATTTCCTTGCTTCTTATTCTCTACAGAATTTAAGGATTCCTTTACTCCTTTGGGAATAACAAAAAGTCAAAGATATGTTTATGTCTTTGTTTTTATTGAAAAAAATTTTCCTAGAAATACGTTCTTAACAAATTAATTCAGTTAATTTTAAAAGTTTATTTATATATTGGGGCTGGAGAGATAGCATGGAGGTAAGGCATGTGCCTTTCATGCAGAAGGTCATTGGTTCGAATACCAGCATCCCATGTGGTCCCCCGAGCCTGCCAGGAGCGATGTCTGAGCATGGAGCCAGGAGTAACCCCTGAGCACTGCTGGGTGTGACTCCCCCCAAAATTAAAAAAAAAATAAAAGAAAAATATTTTATTTAAATATTATGTTTTATACAGTTGTTCATATACAGTTGCTTCTGACTTTCAATGTTCCAACACTAATCCCACCACCAGTGTATCATTTCTCTTTACTATTGTCACCAGTTCCCCACCCACCCTTATATCTTCTCCTTTGGTAGGAACAAAATAATTTACTCGCATGTTATTAAATTGCTTGTTACAACTAAATGGTAATGGAATTATCAGAAATAAAATTTTCAGTCAAAGGAAAAAAAACTTTTTGAAGATAGTACAGTGACCTGTATAAATAAAAGTCTATGTTCTTCTATCAAAAAATATAGACTCTTACCTTATAACACATATTAATTGTGTTTAAATGGACCAAAAACCTAACTATAAAAATCATTCTTAGAAGAAAACATAAGGGAAATATTCATGACCATAAATTCGGTGATTAATATTTAGATAGGATGCCAAAATTACACAGACAAAAGAAAAATATGATTTTTCTAATCAATAGTAAATAAAACATAAAAATATATCTATCATTATCCATTTAAAAAATCAAATCAGCATTGTAAAGATAGAAAAATTTATGCATGTGAAGATGACTATAACAAAATAGATTTACAAGTAGACTTGCTAAAAAAGTTAACATTATGAGCTGTAGCTGACATTATAATTACTATATTGTTAATAGGCAATAGGAAGGATTGGCACTTTGATTCTTGTTGGAAATAAAGATCTGTTTTTTCTGTATATACAGATGAACTATGCTGAGTGAGTGCAGGTCACAAAGTGAGTTGAGGTCAGGTCACTTCCTTACAAATGAATGTAGGTACTGTTTTGTAAAATAAGCAATGTAGGCTGCCATTGATATGTATATACATATACATATATGCCATATATGTACATATGCATATATATTAGATTAAGAATTTTTAGAAAGGGGACCTGCACAATACTATAAAATCTAAATATCAATCATCAACAGTGTCTTGTACAAGATCAACCTAATTTTTATCCTTGGCACCACATATGGTCCCTAGAGTTCTGCCAGGAATGACCACTGTGTGAGAGCCATGAATAAGTATCAAGAAATGTCAAGCAATGCTAGTTATGATCCAAAAACAAAAAAACAAACAAACAAAAACAAAAAAAACAGAACAAAACAAAGTTTCAGAGGGTAGATATTTTATAAATAAACTATTATTTTAAAATAATTCATTTGTTATTTTGAAAATAGTTTACTAATGTAATTTTTAACCTCAGCTTTTGTTAAGGGGGACGCATAGGCAGTGTGCAGAAGCTACTCCCCCTTCTCAGGGGTAACTTTCAGTTACCATATCTTAGGGTATGTAGTCTCATGAATTGAACTGGTATTGACACATACAAAACATACACTTTAAAGCTATTTTAGCTCTCTAATTCTAACTATTGCTTTAAATATACATACATACATACATAACCATATATATCTTTTAAAAGTCCTGTTTAGCAGAAATTCTCTAGTATGCTATACAGTTATTTTAAATAGTTTGCATTTACATTATATTTCTGCTACCATTCATGGCTTGTTGAAAATAATTGTCTTTTCACCTATGTATTTGTAAAGGCTTTTCATACTATCCTACCTGTCATTCTTTGCTCAATCAAATACCTATAAATCTTCCATGGGTAGTGTAGTTTGTTTCTAATGAAAGTATCAGATTAGAATAGGAAGCATTCAACTGGGGCACTTTCAAAGTCTTCTTTCACTCAAATTGCTGAGGAAGCTTTAAGTATCCTGCTGTCCAAATGACTTAGTGAAATTAATGATCCAAAATAAAAGTTAAAACCTCTATTATCTTTTCTGGGAACAAAATCAGAGCTGAGGGAAAGCATGCCAGGGAGGGCAATTTCACTATTAATGCAGAGGAACCAGTGCTTTTCTAAGGAGCCAATCAATCAATGTAATTTTAAATTCCCAGGGTTAATTAAAAATAGAAATTATGTTAGTCAACATAGTAAGACTGAACTTAGAATATGAATAATATACCAAGCATAATGTGGATATTTATACATGGAGGCAGAGATAGATGGATATAGAGAGGAGGGAGGGAGAAAGGGAGAGAAGAAAGGAGGAGGAATAATTTTATAGGATAATATTATATAATTTTTAGATTTAGATGCATTCTATAATCAGGTTAAAAGTTCAAAAATAGGGGCCAGAGAGATAGCATGGAGGTAAGGCATTTTCTTTTCATGCAAAAGGTCATTGGTTTGAATTCTAACATCCCATATGGTCCCCCGAGCCTGCCAGGAGCGATTTCTGAGCATGGAGCCAGGAGTGACCCCTGAGCACTGCCGGGCATGACTCAAAAAACAAAAAACAAAAAATTCAAAAATTTAAATGTGATAAATAGAGGCTTGTATTTGAATGCTCAATAATGACCTTATAAAATGTTGTAGCAGTAGTTACTACATGAAAACAGAATGTATTAAAACAATTAGGCTATTTATTGCCCAATCAGTAAGATAAATGCATACATATCTATAACTTAATTTCATAAACAAATGGAAAAATGAATTTACAAAATTTTGTAAGTATGTTTAACTTTGGGGCTGGTGAGGTGGCGCTAGAGGTAAGGTGTCTGCCTTGCAAACGCTAGCCAAGGAAGGACCGTGGTTCGATCCTCCGGTGTCCCATATGGTCCCATACGGTCCCCCCAAGCCAGGGGCAATTTCGGAGCGCTTAGCCAGGAGTACCCCTGAGCATCAAATGGGTGTGGCCCAAAAAAAACAAACATAAAAAAAGTATGTTTAACTTTGCTGAGGTTCCTTCTTCAGAGATATTCATGTATCAATTAATTCTGCAAAAATTTATATTTATATGAGTATAATAACAGAATGAGAAGTGGTGGAAAGAAAATTTGTCTAAAAACATGTTTTTAATTCGCACATGTTGTTTGGAGAGAGGTCAGATAGTGGTACAACTCATAAGGAGCATATATAAATGTCAAACAAATACACAAAAATTACACACTATAGTATGAAATGTTACAACAGGGCAACTAAGTTTTAATAGAATTTGAAAGAAAATATGATTCTTGTCTTTATTCTCTGGATTGATATAATGGGTTAAATATTTCATAAAATATTTTGACCATATAATATCAAGATCTTTTTTACTAAAAGAATGTATTTGATTTTGTTGTACTAGTGTGGGAAGACATTCTTCGCAGTGCTCAGGGACTAGGGCCAGCTTCCTGTGAGGTTATTTCCAGTGAAGTTTAGAACATCATGTGGCTCTGGCAATCAAATTAGAATCAAACACATTCAATACACATGTCTTAATCTCTGTACTATTTCATCAGCTGCAATTTCAAGTTTTTAAAACAGTATGACTCAATATATCAAACACATCGATAAAAGAGGTGACAAGCTATCAAAAGACAAATTCATGGGGCCAGAGCGCAAGCGGTAAGGCGTCATCCTTGCCCATGCTAGCCTAGGAGGGACTGCGGTTCAATCTCCCGGCATCCTATGTAGTCCGCCAAGCCAGGAGCAATTTCTGAGTACATAGCCAGGAGTAACCAACCTCTGAGCACCACCGGGTGTGCCCCCTCCACAAAAAAAGACAAATTTATTTTTTATATTTATCATATTTGGTTCAATCTGATACAAAGTAAGAAAAGAAAAACCAAATAAAGTCTTTATTTGGAGAATTACCTTAAAATGACATAGGAAATTGACAAAATAATATTATATTCTAGACAAATATAATGAGAAAACAGACATTTATCTGCTTCTTTCATTCACTATATTTGTACTTTGGCTACTCTTTTTTTTTTTTTTTTTTTTGGTTTTTGGGCCACACCCGGTAATGCTCAGGGGTTACTCCTGGCTATGCGCTCAGAAGTCGCTCCTGGCTTGGGGGACCATATGGGACGCCGGGGGATCGAACCGCGATCCGTCTCCTAGGCTAGCGCAGGTAAGGCAGGCACCTTACCTCCAGCGCCACCGCCCGGCCCCGCTTTGGCTACTCTTAAGTCCTTGAATTCCAGGTATGTGTTCTTTGCTTTTGATCTACCCAGCCAGCCTGATATGTTTACTTCAAATAATATTTTTTTTTTGTTTTTCGGGCCACACCTGTTTGATGCTCAGGGGTACTCCTGGCTAAGCGCTCCGAAATTGCCCCTGGCTTGGGGGGACCATATGGGACACCAGGGGATCGAACCGCTGTCCTTCCTTGGCTAGCGCTTGCAAGGCAGACACCTTACCTCTAGCACCACCTTGCTGGCCCCTACTTCAAAGAATTTAGCTGAAAAAGTATCAATGGGGAATACTTAAGCAAAGCAGTCACATTGTCTGATCTATGTTTCAAAGCTATCATTCTGGTTCCTATATAGAACATAGTGACAATGATTCTGCATTCCACAGAAGGAGGAGAAATGGGATTTTTTTTTTGCTTATCAGAGGAGAGTGCAAACATAGTCCCCCCACTACCACAAATTATGCAGTTGAGTTTTCCACACTTGGGGAAATCGCAGTGGTCAGCACAAATGGAGTGCAATGCATAAGCCACAACTTGGGAAAACCACCTTTGTGATCATGGTCCTTTCCTTGCCAGTTAAGTATGAAATAGGAGATTATTAAAGAAATAATTTTAGGGTAAAGAGACCTAGTAAGAAAGGTCTTACATGCAACCTATTCCTATTTGAAACCCTGGTATTGCATATGATGCAACTCTGAACACTGTCAAGAGTGAAATCTGAGCAGAGACAGAAATAGTTCTCAAAAGCCGCCTGATTTGGTCCCTAAAAGAATAGCTTTAGAAAAGATCCTAACCTATTTTGAGAGCAAAAGATATAATAACAAGCCACAAAAGTACTTGAGGGAACTAGGTAAACATTATGCACTTTTAAATTATCAAATTATACCATGAGTATTGATCACATAGTTAAATATTCAATACATAAAGCATTATGACTCTTCAAGGAAAGACCCTTTAAAATCCATCTTGGTAAAATCTAAAAATCCCCCCAAATGGCATTTTTCCTATACATGCTATTAAACTGTCTTAAAGTATTGAAGTATTTCAGAACATTTGCGCTTTATTGAATTGTACTTTTAATTACAAGTTGCGTGACGAAAGTTAATCTGGTTATTATACTTTGAGTAAATATTGGAGAGTAATTAGAAGGTTAGAAATTATCATGAATAGCAGTAGGCAGGGAGGAGGCATCATTCTCCCCATCATAAATAATACAATGACTAAATGTGTTTTTAGAATTTATAAGTGAGTCAGAAGATTAAACACTCCTTTTGTTTCTTTCAAAAATCTTAAGTGTAAAGCTTGAAATATCACACAAATGATTTTAGAAGCAAAGATTTGACTGACAGGCATGAATCTGAAAACATAAATTTCTCTTATTTAAATTACAAACATTTCATGGCTAGAGATACTTTCCTTTCGCTTTCATCCCGGTATTTATTATGTTACTTAAACTTGTCATTTGGCACAACTGTTAAATTTATTCCAATACATCCACAAAAAATAACTTGCACCGTGCTCTTAACTTTGTTTTAAAGGGAGAGTTCCACTGCCCTTCCCTCTGAAAGGACACAGTAATTCATTCTTTCTGTTATTACATAAACATTGTTTAAAACCCGAGATATAATCATGTTACTTTTATACTTAAAAATCTTCCCAATTTGGGGCTGGAGCGATAATGCTATGCTAGGGCATTTGCCTTGCACGCAGCTGACCCAGGTCGGACCTGGGTTTAATCCCTGACGTCCCATATGGCCCCCCAAACCAGGAGGAATGCTGAGCGCATAGC
Organism: Suncus etruscus; assembly: GCF_024139225.1. Classification (NCBI taxonomy): domain Eukaryota; kingdom Metazoa; phylum Chordata; class Mammalia; order Eulipotyphla; family Soricidae; genus Suncus; species Suncus etruscus. The sequence continues at coordinate 72,489,028 of NC_064856.1, forward strand.
CAGGAGTAATCCCCGAGCGTCATCGGATGTGGCCCCAAAACAAAAACAATAAACAAAAAAAAAAAACTTCACAAATGCCTCAGCAGTTACAGAATAGTCTCTACAATTTGGGTATTACTTCTCAAAGCTTATTCCTCACATCTGTCTCCCCACTTGACCCCTCACTTCTAGACCCTCTGCACTATCCTTCCCATTGATACTCTCCCTGTCATATTTCTCAGTTTTGTATTTGGTGGTACATTTCCCTTTTCACCTGAAATATCATTTTTATTTCCTTTTTTGTGGCTTTATACTTACTCATCAAAAACCAACCTCTTTGAATTATACCACAAGCTCCAGTCTTTCCCCGTAAGCTCTCTGGTTTTGCTAGATGCTTCTCTTGGGTATAAAGTGAGAAACCTCCTTTCATGTTGTTTTACTGTCATGACTCCTTAAAGATTTTTAATATATTAATTTAGAGCTAAAGATATAGTAAGGAGCCTAGGCACTTGCCTTACATGCAGTAGACCCTGTTTTGTTTTTTTTCTTGGAAGTTTATGATCCCTAAAAATCACCAGGAGTGATCCCTGGCTATTAAAATGGAGCCTGAATTTTGGATTGGATGTAGCCTAAAATATTTGTATTTGTATCTCACTTAATTAGTGAGCTCGAGGTGATAAGAACAGAATATCTAATTTTTAAATTTAGTTTTTTTTATTAATTCAAGTTGTGTGATATCATGAGGTGATAGTGATTGAGACACAGAAAAGCAACTTTATTAAGGTGAGCAGGGAAGATCCTTCTGAGAAGGAATTACCATGAGTAGCCATAAGCGAGAATAGTTAAGAAGAAGAAAACAGAACTTGTTTGAAATAGAAATGTTTGAGGACAAGAAATTGCTGCTGAGAGTAAATCAGTGAGAGATCAGGAAGTCATAACCAGCCTTTCATAGAAATAATACTGAGGCTGACAAACAAAAGAATTTATCAGAAGTAATTTACTGGTTATTGTAGTAAATATAATTTTTAATTAATCAATAGGCTGTTCAGAATAACACAATTTATCAAGTTGTGAGATACATCATCAAAACATACTTTTTATCACAAGTGTGAAAATTTTAATTTTTAGGTAGTCTACTTTTTCAGAAATTTTTCATAAAATTTTTCCCAAGCAAATAAGAAAGTGTTTTTTTCATTACAATTCTCCTTCTCATAGCTTCCTCCTGTATTGATCTTTGATTGATATTCAAGGTGAATTCAGTGGTACAGTAAGAACCAACTTAATAAGATTTAAATGTATAGATCATTTTCTGACTTGGTCAAGATGGGTTATTTTTAAAACTGCCAATCTTAATATTCAGGCAAGATATCCAATATTTCCAAAGGGCTCAGGTACCTCTGGGCTGAGTTACCCAGAGGCTTTCTTCTAAACTTTATCACTATCTGAAAAAAAAAATCAATGCTTCTTTTCTTTTTATATATTCTATAACTGCACAGGAATCATTTGGGATAAATTAAAAAGTTAGAAAAATATTAATGTAAAGAACTAGATATTACCTAAAACAAAATATTTCTTCAAGCTATCATAGCATCTCCACAACTGTTATGCTTGTTTGATTTGGGTTCACATCTTCAGTATTCAGAGCTTCTGCCTGACTCTGGGCACAAGGATTACCTCTGGTAGATTTTGTGGAACATATAGATGTTAAAGATTCAATTCAGGTCAGCTCCTTGAAAGTCCTGATGGTCTGGGGACTTTATGTAGTGCCAAGTATCAAATCTTGCTCAGGGGAGTTCAAGGCTCAACGCATACAACCTATCCACTGTTATCTCTTTAGTGTCTTGAACTATTATTTAATACTGCCTTGTTATTTAATATCTCATTTCTTTTTGACTTTTGCTTCTTACCATTTTGTGGTCTATATCTATATATTTGTGATACCTCTCCATAAACTACTCTGCCTTCCTCCAAGTTGTTCAGTTTAAAATCATCTTGTCTAAGATTTTTTTTTAATTTAATTTATTCATTCTTTTTCTGTTTTTGGTATACACCTGGTTACACCCACGGATCACTCCTAGTTCTGAACTCAGGAATTACTCCTGGTACACTTGGGGAATGATATAGTATTCCAGAGATCAAACCAGATTGGCCAGTTGCAACCATGCAAGGCAATACCCTACCAGCTTTGCTGTACTATCACTGTGGCCCATGTTTTAATTTGGAATCTCAATTTCTTAAACCTGTCAATGAAAATAGCCCTAAAAAATTTTAGAAGCAGGTACAAAGTGCTGTGATATTAATTTCTTCATTTCTTCTTGACTTTCACTTCAATCTGCTACTCTTTTCTCAGTTGAATCTACTCATCCTTATTGGTCAGTAGCTACTGATCTCAGTTGACTCTACTAAATCTGCTGATCTACTGATCCTAGTCTGATTTGAATCTACTAATTCTATCCTTTTTGCCTTTTTTACCCTTTATTCATTTATTATTATGAGACCATGCATTTCTATTCATTGTGGTAATAGAATGAGCTCACATCCCCACACCACAATTATTTTTAATTTTTTTTTGTTTTTTTTTTTGGCCACACCCGTTTGATACTCAGGGTTACTCCTGGCTAAGCGCTCAAAAATTGTGCCTGGTTGGGGGCACCATATGGGACACCTGGAGATTGAACAGTGGTCCTTCCTTGGCTAGTGCTTGCAAGGCAGACACCTTACCTCTAGCGCCACCTCTCCGGCCCCTATTTTTAAATTTTTAATAAATATGTTAATTGAAGAACTATGAGATGCATAGTTGTTTATGATTGATTTATAGTAATAGAAGATACAACATTCTGCATTCATGCATATTTCCTGTCACCAATGTCCAAAGTCACCTCCTTCTCTCCCACCAGCCTCTGTGACAGACTTATTTCTTCTCTTTATCTTGTTTTTATTTTAATTTTAGACACTGGTGTTTCCAATATTGTTACTGAAAGGATATTATGCATATCAATTTATCTCCTTTAAGCATCCAGAAGAAAGAGCTTAGTTTTTTAATTATGGAATGGATGTTCATATCTGTGAAATCTTGAAAAGATGCCAAATATTTCTTGGAAGTCTTGTAAACATCCTTATTTCAAGTTTCTTGATAAATGACATGCTACCAGTGAATATTAAATGGAAGAACAATATCAATAACAATCATAATAATTTTAAAACCTTAATCTCAAATGGTGTCTCTTTATACATAAACTTTAGGGTTTGCTAAATTTTCCTTCTTTTGAAGATACAGATCAATTTTTTGTGTATTTATGGGGGGCGGGCAGTGAGTGCTTCAAAGAGTGTTAGAAGACCTGTGTCTGTTAATATCAGTACAATTTTTTTGTTTGGTTTTTGGTTCACACCCGGCAGTGATCAGGGGTTACTCCTGTCTCCACGCTCAGAAATCGCTCCTGGCAGGCTCAGGGAACCATAAGGGATACTGGGATTCGAACCACCGACCTTCTGCATGCAAGGCAAATGCCTCACCTCCATGTTATCTCTCCGGCCCCATCAGATTTCCTGTTTTTAGCTTATTAAAATTGGTACTGTATAGTGTGAATGGTTTAATTTCATGCTATTTTTGTATTCTTTGTCAAATTTTGTCAAGTTTTGTCTGTTTTTTGAAGAGAATTTTCTTTCTAAGTTCTATTTTAAATTTTATATTGTTTTTTGTTGTTGTTATTGTTTTTGGTTTGTTTTTGGTGTTTGGACCACACCAGGTGATGTTCAGGGGTTACTCCTGCTTATGCGCTCAGAAATCACCCCTGGCTTGGGGAAGCATATATATGTGACTCTAGGGAATTAAACAGTGGTCTGTCCTAGGTTAGCGCCTGCAAAACAAATGCCCTACTATCTGTTCTACTGCTCCGGCGCCTAAATTTTATATTCCTAATTACTTTGCTATAGATTATTAATATTTTCTTCCTGGGGTTACTTATGAGTTCTTAGTTCTATTTTATTGATATATTGGTCTGTTTTTGTTCATTGTCATGTTCTTGTGATTACTATCATTACTGTGGAAGAATTTGAAGTTAGAAAGCTTACTTTATTTTTTACCTTTTTCTTGGGTTATTTTTCAGTTGGTATGTTTTATAGCTCCAAATAAATTTCATTATATTTTCTATTTCGATTAAGAAATGTTGAGATTTTTTTGGAATTCATAGACTTTAAATGTCAATTTGGGTACAATATTTTAATTATATTAACTCTTCTAGGTCTTGAATATAGACTTTTTTATCTTTTTTTATTTCAACATTATGTTATGATATATGTACCATATATTATGTTATGTATACAAGAAAAATAAGGTATTTTTTGTTATCATTGGGTTTTTTTTTGGGGGGAGCACATCTGGTGACGTTCAGAGATTACTCCTGGCTATCTGCTCAGAAATTGCTCCTGGCTTGGGGGACCATAAGGGATGTCGGGGAATTGAACCGAGGTTCGTACTGGATCACCCACATGAAAGGCAAATGCACTATTGCTGCACCACCGCTTCGGCCCCGGAAAAAATAGTTTTTAAATCTATCTTCTAAGGGACCGGAGAGATAGCACAGCGGTGTTTGCCTTGCAAGCAGCCGATCCAGGACCAAAGGTGGTTGGTTCGAATCCCGGTGTCCCATATGGTCCCCGTGCCTGCCAGGAGCACTCCTGAGCAGACAGCCAGGAGTAACCCCTGAGCACTGCTGGGTGTGGCCCAAAAACCAAAAAAAAAATCTATCTTCCTTTTGAAATTTGGAACAAACTCCTGAGAAGTTCCATTTTCTGTAACCACTTTAATCTATAGCACTGCCCATTCAAGTAAAAGTTTCACCAAACAAATTTCTGTACTTTTGTGATTAGGTCCAGGATTTAAACAGATGGTAAATTCATTGAATATGTATATCCTTTTTTTGGATGTAGCATGCTAAGCAAAAAAGCCATTTAAAGAAAATTTATTATGAAACTAGCCAATTTATGGTTGTAGTCAAATCATCTTAATTATTTCTTTTTTAAAGAGACCTGAATAATTCAGAAAATTATTCTAATTTTGCCACTATATACAAGTTCATTTTTGAATATATGTTTAATAACTAATGTTCTTATAATAATTATCATGATATTCAGTAATAGTAATGGAAGTAATGGACACTATATTTGTTTGGGTCTTAAATCTGAAGTAAGCAACTAGGAGCAAATTATATTGAGAGAATTGATTAAAAGAATTATTCCCCCAAACTCATATCTGATTAGTGTTTAGCAGATTATTGATATTCTATAAAAAGTCTTCTTAGGATTAATAAAGAGGAAGAGCTTGAAGTAAATCTAGAGTTTGGTAGCCTTACAACTTATAAAATATAGAAACTCTATTTATAGAAACGTGTGAATATAACATAAATGTTAGTATAAATAATATTTAGAATCAAAAAGTAGATAATGGCAAAGACCAGGAATGTCATAGACATAAAAATTATTTTGGTGAAGAAAGTTTTTATCTAAACTTATATAGAAAGAAGTGAGGAAAATAAAAGGAAGAAGTGAATATTTGAGAGAGAACATATACTTCTCCAGGGTGGAGATAAGGAACCAAAGAGACAGAAACATGAGGGCTGAAGAGACAGCACAGTGGTTAGAGTTTGCCCAGTTTCAATCCCTGGTATCCCATGTGGTCTTCAGAGCCTGCCAGGAGCCATTTCTAAGTGCAAAGCCAGACGTAGTTGGAAAGTCAAAAAAGAAAAATAAATAAAGGGGGTGTTGATAAAAACATGTTAAGTGAGCTAGATTAAGAAAATTAAACAAGATAGATGTTAAGGGGGAACACAAGATTGAAGAGCAAGACCTATGCATACATTTTATTTATTTATGGTTTTAACCATACATGGCATTGCTCAGGTCTCTTTCCTGACTCTACACTCCAGGGTTCACTCCCAGTAGTCACAGGAGAACTTGTGAGGTGCCTACCTGTTATAATATATTTTTATTATTTGACATGCCTTTATAATTTTTACTTATGCTTTATCTCATTTTAATTCTTTATACAACAGTTTTATTTATTTGTTTGTTTGTTTTGGTTTGGGTGCCACACCAGGCAGCATTCAGAAGTTACTCCTGGCTCTGTGCTTAGAAATACTCCTGGTAGACTCGGAGACCATATGGAATGCTGGATAGAACTGGGTGTGACCAAGTATAAGGTAAGCACCCCTTTGTCACTGTGCTATCACTCTGTCCACTCCACAATATTTTTATAATGTAATTTTCCACAGTTATATACAGTAATTTCAAAGATATTGTAGATTTCCTTAAATTTGATTCAGTGGAATTGCTGATTTAGTCAGCAGGTAAGATAATAATGCTAACTTGTACTGTTTTGAGTTTGATCCTCAGAATCTCATGTCTCTCAAACCCCATTAGGAGTGATCTTAAATCCAGATATAAAAACTGAAGACCAGGGATGTGTTCTAAAAACAAAACAAAACTATCCTTAAAAATTAATTATAGCTTAAATGTTTCTTTTAGAAGTACAACTTAATTTTGACTGTTATGTACATGTGTGAAATTTTTGTCAAATTTGGAATTACTATTTTTTCTAATAAGAAATATGTCAAAACATACCAATTTTTCTTTTACAGTGACAGATCTTCAATATTCTTTATTTACAGTGATATATTTTATGCATTTATGTTTTTCACCTTCCCTTATTTTTTTGTTTTTCTTGTTGCAATGACCAGGGGTGACCCATATGTTTGTTTATGGTACTCATGAATTTTGTTGTGCTCTCAGGGGTTGCATAAATGCTTGTACTGCTCACATTTTAGAATGCAGTGCTTGATATAGGACATACATTTTTTTTTTTTTTTTTTGGTTTTTGGGCCACACCCGGTAACGCTCAGGGGTTACTCCTGGCTATGCGCTCAGAAGTTGCTCCTGGCTTGGGGGACCATATGGGACACCGGGGGATCGAACCGCGGTCCGTCCAAGGATAGCGCAGGCAAGGCAGGCACCTTACCTTTAGCGCCACCGCCCGGCCCCCAGGACATACTTTTTTAATTGCTTTTCTTGGCAATGCTTGCCAGGGATTGTAATATTTAGAACTGTTCTGCTTACAGTGCTTGAGTATGTCTGTGGTGCTCACATATATGCTCAGAACTGTAATGCTTTCTGGTTACCAAGTTTATATGTTTTCAGTTGTGCTTAAATATTTGTCAAACCTCATTAGCGATTTTGTTGTCTGTAAGAACAGAACTTTTGTCAATTTTCTTGAAAAATATTTTACAGTTATGATCAGGTATGACTGAGAGTTATATAAACATAGCACAATGAATCCCAAGTATGTAAGTCACAATTCTTCTGGGACTTAATTAAACCCATAAAACTATTCATGACTCTTTCCAACTTCACTCTACTGAGGGAAGTATAAAATAGGGAAAGTTTATTAGAAGAGGAAGAGCAATTTTAACCTATAATAATAAAAATACTTTAACATTATAAAATATGATTAGAAAGATAGTACCGTAAGGCTTTTGCTTTCATAGTCTCAACCCAGTTCAATCTTGGACACTACATATGGTTTCTCAAGTTCCATTAGGAATGATTTCTGAGTGAAGAGTAAAGAGTAAACCTTAAGTTGGCATAGCTGGGTATAGCCTCAAATTTCCAATGTCCCCCACTCACAAAAATTATGAAAATATATGGCCAGTTCTTGGAGTCATCAAGGGTATAGATGTCATCAAGGTCATGGAAAGGGCAAGTGAGAGAACCTGATGTTTTAAGCTTATTTAGTTTTAGAGTAAATTTACTTATGAGAAGGAAAAATACAAGGTAGAATGAAACATCTATAGGCTGATTAAGGTCTTTGAATCTTAAGTATACTTCACCCATATTCTTACCAAGGTAATTTTTCCTTTTTATGATTCAGTCTCATTCTATTAAAACTGATAATAATAACTGCATATTTGAATGACAGCCAAATAAAAAACATATCTTTTAGTAAAGTATCCTCCTAATTTTCTAGCCTTAGATAATACAGGGATGTAAGTCTATGATATATGTATAAGATTCGTATGATTATACCTAAAGCTTGTAAAAATATATGTACTTTTTCCAGTTTAATTCTATTCTGCTTCCATTGCATATTGATTTAGCTGAATAAAATCTTTGCTTATAATATTTCTTGGTGATTAGCGCTTTTATAAATGGAATTTTAGCCCATTTTATTCAGTTCAGTGCCTTTCTAAATGTATTGAATGGAGTAAATTTAATATTATTTTCATACTTTTACTTTGCCTCAAATTAAATAATGTGATGGTTTAAAAATGAATTGATTCAAAGGAAGACAGAATTACAAAATGATATCCACATACCTGCTCTCTTGTTCCATGCACTATATAATCTTTTCTTTTTAAATATTATACAATATGTGAATGTTAAAAATATCAACCTCCTACTTAGTCTGTTATGTTGCAAGGATGATATGATTTTGTAGATGCATTTAACACATCTAATATAATAATATTAAATATTATGACTTAAAAAGAAGCACAGTAATGGGTGATTCTGATCTAATCAGAGGTGATCTACTAACAAATAATCAAGAGACAGAAGTCAAAACTATTAGTACCAGCTTTCTAGCTTAAAGAAGCAAACTTCTATGCTATGAAGAAAACAACATTTAAGGAAATGATGGGAAGTTCTGGAAGTGAAAGACCTCAATTTAATTAATACCAGAAACTATATTTTTCACCAGTGAATTTTTAATATAATTCAAAAATCCAGATGATATCATAGTTTCACAGAAGTGTTGGTTACAAACTGATACAGCCCTAAGAAATACTTCTGTGACTAGATTCCTGTCTCATAGTCAATGAGAAAATAAGATATTTCATCATGCATTTTGAAATATAAAGCTGATTTAACCTAAATGTAAGAAAGTAAGGAATGGGTAGAGAATTAAGAGGGCTGGAGTATATGTTTTGCATACTTGATGCCCCATATTTGACCCAACACCATCAAGCCTTCAACAGTGTCCAGAGTGACTCTGGAGGTTTTTCAGTACCACAGAATCTGAGCAGTACTACAGTTTTGGGTCCAAGCATTGAGCCATCTGACCCACACAGCCGGGTAGAGTATAGCAGGTTATCTTCTTCAGCCATGTTTGTTTAACAAATCTTGAGAGTATCCTTATATATACTCTGCAAAGTAGCAAGGTAATCCACTATTTTAGGAAACTAAACTTTATAAAAATAGTGAATATTCAAGTTGTCACAGTGGAGCATTAGGAAGTAACTTTTAATTATAAATAACTGCACCCTAAATAAACTATACTGGCCACAATATTGACCGTTCATATACTTATTTTCAGTTATGCACTCTAAAATTTATATAATGTTATGATACTATGATAATACAATAAAAGTATAATCATTTTTCTATATTTAAAATGATAAAATGATTAAATAATTACAAGTAACTATATATTTCATACATGGTTTACTAATAAAGAATCTCTTTGGTGTCACTATTTTCCATTTATGAAAATAATTTGGCAATTTACAATGTACATTTGTACAATGTACAATCTAGACTTTCACTTTAGTCAACCAATGAAATTAATTCAAACAATTATTTTATATCAATTCAGAACTTTTGTTTCTTATTTTACTAAAATATATGTAACCATTTCTGTTATTAATAAAATTCAATAATGGTTTTGTTAGACCTCAGTTCTATAAGTTAGTATATTCATGCAATTGTTTCACTATCATTTAGTTTGCTACTGTAAACTTACATTTTAGATATGAATGAGGTACATAATCCATTCATTTTATGTAGGGAGATTGTTCTAGATAACCCAGTATTTTTATATAATCAAAAGAAAAAAGCAGATGCATAAAAATTCTCTGCATAAGGGGAGATTTCCCAGGTGGAGTAACTTCTGTTTATCATAGAGCATCCTAGTAGGACTTTTTTGACAGTCCATCTTAGGGATTTCAATTTTTCCACTAACCCACAGTTTTATAAACTAAAATCATGCAATAAATTTTTTTTATTATGGTTTTCTGCAACATTACTGAATCTGGGGTTGCCTGTCACTCCTGCCAATAATCCACAAGGAGATCTTGTGCTATTATGCTGTATAGCTGGTGATATTTGGGGCCACTATGGCCACATCTGTGGTATTCAGGGACCACACAGGTCAAACTTTATACAGCTAATAGGGTGACTAGAGCAATACCTATTGTTCGGGGGTGGATGTCCTGTGATGTTTTGTTTGACATTGAATTTAGAGTCTTTTTCATGAAAGCATGAATTTCATCCTGGTGAGCTATCTCACCAGCCCTATGTCATTTTTTTCTCTCTTACACCTTCTACTGATTCTAGTGGAAGCCTGACTACTACAAATATATGAAGTTATAACTATAAATAAATTATAAATGATTCTCTACACCACAGTATTTTTATTTATGTTTATATATTCAGGGGCTTATTATCAACATTTACTCATTTCATAACATTTTAATTACCATTATATTGTTATTGCAAGCATCCATAAGCTGTAGAAAGCAAGAAACAAAAAGTAAAACCATCAAAAAAAATTCATGCAGGCTGGAGCAATAGCACAGCAGTAGTCTGTGTAATACACAGGGCCGACCTGGGATGGATGGACCCTGGTTTGATTTCAGCATCTCATATGGTTCTTCAAGCTTGCCAGAGACTATTTCTGAAAGCAGAGTCAAGTGACCTCTGAGTGCTGTCGTGTTTGAACCAACAACAATGACAACAACAACAACAACAAAAACAACACACACACACACACACAAATCTTCAGGAGTACCAAACCAAATATCTTTAGCTTTGTCTAGAAACAAAGCATTATGGGCTGGAGCAGTGACTCAAGAGGTAAGGCATCTGCCTTGCATGTGCTAGCCTAGGACGGACAGCAACTCCATCTCCCAGCGTCCCATATTCACCCAAGCCAGGAGCAATTTCTGAGATCGTACCCAGGAGTAACCCCTGATTATCATCCGGTGTGGCCTCCCCCCCCCAAAAAAAAGAGGAAAGAAAGAAAGAAAGAAAGAAAGAAAGAAAGAAAGAAAGAAAGAAAGAAAGAAAGAAAGAAAGAAAGAAAGAAAGAAAGAAAGAAAGAAAGAAAGAAAGAAAGAAAGAAAGAAATAAATAAAGAAAGAAAGAAAGAAAGAAAGAAAGAAGAAAGAAATATAAAAATAAAAATAAAGAAAAATAAATTTAAGTAGAAAGAAAGATAGAGAAAGAAAAAAGAGAGAAAGAAAGAGAAAAAGTAAAGAGAAAGAAAGAATAAAAAAGAAAAAAGAAAGAAAGAAAGAAAGAAAGAAAGAAAGAAAGAAAGAAAGAAGAGAAAGAGAGAAGAAAGAAAGAACGAAAGAAAGAAAGAAGAAAGAAAGAAAGAAGAAGAAAGAAAGAAAGAAAGAAAGAAAGAAAGAAAGAAAGAAAGAAAGAAAAGAAAGAAAGAAAGAAAGAAAGAAAGAAAGAAAGAAAGAAAGAAAGAAAGAAAGAAAAAAAGAAAGAAAGAAAAAGAGAAAAAGAATTACCTTGAAAATAAAGTGGACTTTATTTTTGCAGGATCTACATTGCACACACACAAATGTTATTTAGAGACAGTGTGGTACTTTAGTCCTCCTAAGGACTTTTTAGATTACATAACATTGAACATGTTTAAAGGCAGTGATACCTCTATATTTCTATATTCGATGAAATACATATATTTTATTGAAACTTTTATATATCTAGAATACTTTGTCTAAGACTTCATAAAGTAGATTTTTCTAGTCAGTACATTGATTGTTGTTTTAGAACTACATGGCAGTTTTGAAGCTGCAGTAAAATTCTTCAGGCCATGAAGATTTCGTTCTGCTCAAGTAATGTTTATTAGACACCTTACCACCCAGAGGCAAGCTGTAAACATATAACAGAAAGTAAGAATATGGGTTTGAAAATGTGGAACTTGGAAGATTTGAGAATTCTGGAGTATAAATTAGCAATAGAAAAAGAACAATCTCATCAAAAATCTGTTCAATGAAACATTGTTTTTATTTATCTGAAGAAAAAAATGTACCAGTAGACTCTTAAAAATAGTTCTTTTTTAATTGACTCTAATCCAGTTCACAAAAATATTCACTCTTAATATTCAGCACAAGGGATGAGCTCTTACACATAGGCATTCTAGAGTCATAATATTAAATATATTTGTATAAAATAACAGTTTCTAATGATATCTTAAATTTCTGGAGTTTAAAACAACATTTTATAATGTATACTCAGATTTGTTGGACTGTTACAAAATAATGGGTTATTTAAATTTTTACAATGAGATTAACACCCCTATCCAACCCATAAGAAAGTAACCATGAAAGAACAACAAATTTTACTTCCAGAAACAATTTGCTAGACTAATAGGGGATGCAAAAGGGTAGCCATTAATTATATATGCCTCATAAAATATAAAAAGTGACACTTTTAATTGTGTAAACAGGTCACAGATATGGAGTTCCAAATTCAGAATTTATAAGATGAGGTAAAATAGAAGAAACATTTGCGCATATCTTAAATTCTATAAGCCTACATAGCATGATTTTAGGTTTTAGCCAAATTTAAACTGGGCATTGACAAAGCAGAATAATGGTTTCTTCGAATCAGGAACTAAACATTTTGTGTAATCATGTTGGGTTCAGCAGAGTACAGAAAGTGGAAAGAGCAAATTCAACAAATGCTTATTCCTTAATAGTAAGATCTACTCAGACATTAGAATCAGGGTATTCTGGATGAGTCTTAACAAATATTCAGATCATGTGTAATAGTGAAAAAATTAAACAGTGCAGTTAATAGTAGGATACATTAAATTAACATGTTTCTAGACCAAAATTCATTCTATAAGGGAATAACATTAGATCTCCTCTATTAATATTATAATATTTATTAAGTCCATCATAAATGTCAAATTTAGCAAATATGCTAAGAAACAGAAAAATAGGACCACAAACAAAGAAAATAGACAATGATAACATAAATGTTGAAAATAGTACAAGTGAATAGTAAAGAAACTAGTGTATTTATTAAAATTAGTGATGAATGTGTTGAAAGTAAAGAAATAGGAAAATCTTGCTTGAAAAACAAAATTTATTAAAACAAATACAACTAGAATTCTTGAACTAAAAATAGAGAACAAATTAAATAAAAGATTCAAAAATAAGCTTTTCAGCAGATTGAACACATCAAAGTATAATACCAATAAATATAACTATACATGAAATCACACACAGAAAATACTGGTATTATTTCTTGGGAGCTAAACATCTATGAACATTACATGCTATACTTTTCAAGTGTGAAAGATTGACAGATGACAGATACCAAGGTGGGAAGGTTTCTGAGTGGGTGGCTGTGGGCTGGCAGCTGTCTTTTCTCTACAACCAGAGCAGCTCTCTTTATCTTGTACTGCAATTTACAGTCCTAGATTAAGAGTTTGATAGCTAGTTTATCCTCTACGCATAGCTTCTGAATGTAATGGAACCCTCTCTGTGTGGCATTTGGAGAAAGAGATGAGAATGAACTTGGTTGATCTTTGAAGCAGAGTCTGTCTAACACTGTGTCAGTGGCCATTTGACTGTCCATGCTCACACCTCAGCAGCCCACAGCTGCTTTCTCAAGCATGAACATAGGAACACTGTATCTTCTATCAGACCGTGCCTACTTGGTTATAAATAAAACTAAAAAATAGAGTTTGACAACGAACAGTGATTTTCTTAAATTTTATTTTATTTTATCAAAGCTATTGTGATCTACAAAGTCCTTCATAGCTGTGGTTTCAGACATACAATGAATAAGGGCCAATACCAGCACCGTAGTCAAACTCCCTGCATCAATATTCCCAGGGAGTATCCCATGCCACCAACCATCTGCCTCTGAGCCTGCCACTATAACAGGCCCATTATTAAGTTTATATTGTTAAAGTTTGATTACCTTGATTCCATTGTAGATGAGATTGGCTTGGATATTTAGTTTTTCCCTTTCTTATTTTTATCAATCCATCTAAGAGCACTTGGCCCCTGGGCCCAATCCTTTTATATTTGTATTTCTCCTTCTTCACTAAGTTTCTTTTTTTCTCCTCACTATACTCTGGGGCTCCCATTTAGACCATTGCATTTCTTCATACAGTTACTCTAAATACCACATATAAGTGATATCATTCTGCATTTATTCTTCTTCTGGCTTACTTCATTTAACATAATATCTTCCAGTTGCATCCATGTTGTAGAAAACTGCTTTCATTGCATCATTCCTTACAGCTATGTAGTATTTCATTGTATATACGACCATAACTTCATGAGCCACTTGTCCAGAACAGTAATTTCCAATATTGATCAATAAAATTTTATTTTCAAGGAAATCAAACATGGGATCTAAGTTTCAGAAAGAAGCAAAGATTAGAGTTTGTGTGAAAGCTAGGCTCTGGGAGTCATATAAGGTCAGATCTGTTATCTTCTATACAATCATTTTTATTAAAGGTTTCTCACAAAAATCTAATGCTCCAAGGAATGCTCTTGAAATGTACTTGATCACTGTAGACTAAAGTACAATTTTAGAATTTAAAACTTGCACAGAGATAAGGTCAATGGTTACACTCTAGCAGAAAGTGCATCATTTTAGGAAGCCAACATATGACATGTTTATGTGTGTATGTGTATCGTGTGTGTTCACATATGTGTATAAGCACAAGAACGATGGTACTTAAATGGTATTATTGAATACTGTTGTTTTGTTTTGTCTTGAGGTCACATCCAGAGATGTTAAGGGCTGTGTGCTCAAATCCTGGATGGTTTGAAGGGCTACACTTGATGCTGGAAATCAAACCTCTATTGGCCACGTTCAAGGTAAATGACCTAGTCACTGTATTGTCACTTTGGTCCTAATAGCTTGATTTGAAATCTGGAGCTCCCATATACAAAGCATAAGTTCTAGATCTTAGAGCTATCTTTCCATCCATGAATGTTTTATAAATCCAATTATCAAGTTCTAGGCTCTTTGTAAAATAATCTCCCTGTGCTGACAATTTCTGCACAAAAGTTTCTACTGAAAAATCTCAGAAAAAAGCTTTCTTGGACACAGTGAGGCCTTCTCAAATTTCTCCTAATTGCCTGTCTTAGTTTTTGTCCCTTTTGCTTCTTAATGTGTGCAGATCTATTTAGCTACTATTACCTAGCAGAATTGTCACAGTTATTTATTATTCAATCTTAGATTGAATGAATAGGCCTATTATTTTGTTTTTAAGTATGTTGAATATAAAAGGCCTAGCATGTGTGATGCCCCTATTTTACTTCTACACTACATGTTTTCTTCTTTTAGCTCAGCATTTGTGGGATAATCTATGCAAAATATTTTAAATATCATTCGAGCTAAGACTGTGTTGATGATTTCATATGCTGAATAAATAGGAAAATCAAATCAAGGCACTGTGCATAGGAAACCAAGTAATCCTCAAATTAACCATCTGAAGGAGGTATAAGTATTACCATCATTTAGCTGCATTTATTTATTGTTGGGCCTCATCTGATAGTGTTCAGGGTATACTCCTGTCTCTACATTCAGGAATTACTCTTGGAGAAATGTATGGAATGCTAAGTATTGAATCAGGTCAGTTGCATGCATGACAAGATCTCTACCCACTGTATCATATTTTTGGTCCCTAATAACCATTTTATACATGAGGAATCTCCAGTTATATTCTTCCCCAAAGTAGTTTATCTAAGGAGGGAAAATGCCAGAATTTAAACTCAACTGTCTTATCTTTTAAATTCTGTAATTTTTTATTAAACTATTTTCTCTTCCTTTGTAAATATATTCTGTACTAAATAACCTCTAAACCAAATGAATATACTATGTTTTATTGAAGTGTTAAAAATAAATATAACTCTAACACTGAATTTCAGCCTTGTAAAATTGGTATGTAAGAAAACTGGGAAAAGATAAATAAATGGATTGTGCATGTACAGTAAGATTTTTTTGTGTTAATTCAGACATATTTAAAATATAAATTGTCAAGCTCTTAATGAAAGCTGTATAAAAAGGAGGACTAGGACATTTGTTGATTTAGCTAGCTTTTGAAACACTAAGTGGAGTGAAAATACAGACTTTATCTAAAATGGCAAGGGAAAAAGAGGGATCTATTAATGATTTTAAATATTGGCTTAGCTACTAGGATATATATTATTTTTCTATCTGTGGGACTGTAGATTATTGATTTTATGCTTCGTAATTTATCTGCCTTTAAGCTAAAAAAGACTTGATATTTTTAATTGTGCGTCTAAATACATTTTATGGTGGAATGATCTCACATTAAAGTGTCTGGAAGTTATTTTCTTTTTCTAATGGCTGAAGACAGGGTTTTAGAGAGCAAAAAAGATTAACTAATATAGATGTTTTGTTTAGATAAATGAGAAAAAAGTCTTTAGGTTTTTTCCCTTGTTTGACTGAAATGCTCTTCCTCAATAACTGGAGTTATGAGAAGAAATTCAATCTCTACTTATCACCTTGGAATCTTTCACACTTAGTGAATATCCTAAAAGATGAAAATAATGGCTTGTAAATATGAGATTTCTGTTTCCATTTCATTGAATCATTGGAATATTTTTCATTTTTCTTTTGGTTCAATAAAAAGAAATCTAACACTATTTTACACAGTCAATGGACTCAATAGATTGGTTCAATGCACAATATTTGCAAAATTAATAGTTTTTTATGCTTACAAGGGGCTTGTTAGGTCAGTACTATTGCAAAGTTTCTAGTGTACTTTCTTGAATTAACATCTAGCCCATCTTAAGACATAAAAGTCTATGATAGTATTCATGAATAAAATGTTGCTTCCAAACAAAAAGTGATAACTCTGGCTTTTGGAGATGTTAGATGCTAGCAGATGTAATATTTTTAGCTTTTTACATAGTCTTAATTCCTTTTGATTATCCAATTTGTTTCAATTCCAGTTTCAGAAAGTTTTACTGTGTGTGCTCTTAAATTACTCAGAAAAAAAAGAAATAATCATGTTTAATAATGTGGCTTACTGTATTATGTCAGGGATAAACACTTGTATTCTACTAAGCAATGGTAGTCAGAGTCAAAGGAATAGGGATTCACACTACACCTTGAGCTCTGCAAAGAAATCCAGCTAGTATATTTGCAGCAGTAAGAACATGCTCATGATTTTTAATGTTATAACATAGACTAAGCAAAACTGAAATCCATAAGTTCTTGATTATTCAAATAAGAATAATGGGTTTTCTCTGTATTTCTGTCTCAAATTCTTAAATCCTTTGCTCAGCTATTTTTTTTTTTAACTCAGGCCAAAAAAAAAAAAAAAAGGAAACTGCTAACCAAGTTTGCTTTCTAATATAGAGTACACTAAGCATGACCTTTAGCTATTTATACTGATTAAACTTTTATGTACATATTTTAAAAATAAACCCTGAAGTTCTTCAAAATCCTATTTCTAAAAAATTAAAAATGGAAATCTCATAAAATAGGTCTTCATTAGCAAAGTTTGCTTGTCACATATGTAATTAATGTTCATAATCTTATTTTAGAGACTTTCAAAGATTTCTAACTGCCATTTGAATCTGCAAAAATTAAATTATGATTCACAGTAATTCACCTGACAATTTATTATTAAAATTTTAATATGTTATCTTCACATGATATGATTATGTTTATTAAATTTTATTTTAATTCAATAAAATTATCTTTAATAACTATCCCACATAGCAAGTATATTAACTTTGTTTATATATAATATATTATTTATGATAAAGTAAGCCAATTCTTGAAAAACTGCTATAGATGAAAATTCATATGTTTTAAAGTATAATTTGGTATATATTTATATCTATGTGAACTGTAGGTGAAATAGTACAGAAATTTCACATAAAAATTATATTAAACTAGTGTTTCCTTTTATGGGTTTATAATTAATTTTATACATTTATTATATATGAAATAATTATTTAGTTTTATTTATTAAATAATTTTATTTTAAAATAGAATTATTGGTTTCCTTTTGAGTTCTGACAAATTTACAAAGTCATTCATGACTCATAAATAGTTTCTTGATTCTCAAAATCTTTTGAGTTTATATTCATTCTTTCACCCTCAAAAAACCCAGGAAAATTGTGGATTCGATTGTGCTGTGATTTTTTTTGTTTTCTTTGGACAAACATATTTCTGATTATGTTCATGTAGACTTTCCACATGGAATTATTTTACCTAGTAGCATGCATTTAAGTTTTTCTTGTGTCTTTTAGTGGTTAAACATTTTATTTTTTAAAATGCTGAATATTTCATTACATGTATACCAAAGTTTAACATTCATCTACTGAAGAATAACAGGACTGATTTCAAACCATAGCAATTGCAAAAAATTTTTTACTGAACATCACAAAATTGTTTGCTTTTATTTTGATTAAGATTATAAGCAATCTAAAGAACAATTTGGAAAAAATAGACTTAATATTTTTAAGTATTTTTACACACATGTAGTTTTTTCCCCACATATTTTATTTTATCAATTTTGTAACTTTTCTCATATAGTGTGTATATATATTATTAAATGTATACTTAAATATTTTATGGGTGCTAATATAAATTATACTATTTTAGTTTTATATTACAGTTGTTTACTGCTGTTTATTTCAAATGAGAAATCAATTTACTTTTACATATTAAAACTTGTATCCTACAAGCTTGATTTAATTGCACTTGAGATTCCAGAGTTTTTGTTTTTGTTTGCTCATTAGATATTTCTACAAAAATAATCTGCCACATACAACACTTTTAATTTTTAAATTGATTTAATTTCTATTTCCTTCTCTTTTCTTATACAAGATATTTCCCTTTTTTTGTTTTTATGTGGTGTGTGAAATCACCCCACATACCATATTTCCAATCTGGGGTGAAGAGATCTTAGGCAGGGTAACTGCAAATAAACCAAGCCAGTCAGGAGAGACTCATGAAGTCAAAATGTCTTCTTGCATGTGGTTTCTCTCTGTATGACAATTCAAACTAAATTTTATCTTTATTCTACCAGTACAAATTCAACTGTTAGGGTTAAGAGTTGAGTTATATCTGGGTGGAATTTTATAGGTGAAAGGAGAGAGAAAATTTGGGGAATGACTTTGTTTTGGGTAAAAAACGGTGTAAACTTACAATTCACCCTTTTCTGTTCAAAAAGTTGAGAATGGCTATAAACATCTTGTTGTATTGTTCTTCATAAGAGGTGGGAACCCCAGAGTGACTGTTAATTTGCACAGTCACAGTAAAAGTTAGGGAAATAAAAAGAAAAATCAAAATCCTTGAACAGTAAGTAAGGTCATGTGGAAATTTTTTAATTCCTGAGAATTACGCCTGTTGAGGGTAGACTTAGCTGTAAAAGGATTCTAGGTTAGATTGTGTATGCATAATTCTCTAAATAATCAGCATTTACTTTTTTTTTTTTTTTTTTTTTTTTTGGTTTTTGGGTCACACCCAGCCTAGCTCAGGGGTTGCACCTGGGTCTATGCTCAAAAATCGCTCCTGGCAGGCTCAGGGGACCATATGGAATGCTGGGATTGAAACCACCGACCTTCTGCACGCAAGGCAAATGCCTTACCTCCATGCTATTTCTCCGACCCCTACATATTCTTGTCTTTCTTTTTTTTTCTTTTTTTTTGCTATTGAGATAACACATGTTCAGGAACCACAGCTATCTGCCAGTAGGTAAAGATAAAAGCAAGTAAACAGACTAGCTGTGCAACCAAAACCAAAATCAAATACATAAGTATTCTCTCTGACCTAAGATCTTTATTGGGAAGAGTAGGACTACCCTTATGAGTGAAGAAATAGGGGTAGGGGACAAATCCAGTGGTACTTTCCACTCGGGTAGGACAAGTACAAGCAAAGAAGAATTTTCCTGAAGAGTGTAAAAAACCAGTTAATCCAACAATTAGACTTCCAGAGCACTCTTAAATTGAAGTGGTGAGGATGGTTATCTTTTCTGATAAAGAAGGGCTATAAATTCAAGTTTTTTATAGTGAACAATAATAGTGTACAGGGCATTGTTTTTAGGTTTTCATTATAAATTCATCATTTAAATAAGAAAGTTCCTCTTTTCTATCTTGTGAGTGTTTTGTCAAATGAAGCGTTGAAAAAAATTGCATTTTTGCACCTATTTAACATCTTACAGACCATATGATCTTATACAACCATTAGTTTACTTTCAAATTTACTTTACTTTTTTAAAACATTAATTTATTCTCAAATTTAACAATATTGAATAATTTGGACATTTCACTAGACAGCAATATGCCAATACTTTATGTGTATATATATATTTGTATTTAGTTTTTTAATGCTTTATTGAAGAATTTTACACCTAAATTATGATATAATAAGTCAAATACTTCTATCAATATGTCTATAAAATGAATGTGCTGGTGCAAATTTCCTTAGTTATTTTTCTCCCAAGAGAATGGAAATATTGGGGTCCAGAATGATAGCACATTGGGTGGAACATTTGCCTTCTATCCCCAATCTGAATTTGATCCTCACATTACATATACTCCCCTAAGTCTGCCAGGGTGCAGAGTCTGAAGTAACTTCTAAGCACCACCTGTTGTGGCTCCCAAACAAAACAAAAATAATAATAACAATAACAACAATAGAAAATGACTTTATTTAATTTTTGAAAGATTATTTCTCTGAACATAGAATTTCATAATTTAAAAATAATTTAAAATATATCAGTCCACTCTATTTTCTTTTATTGATTCTGAGTATTGATCAAAATAAGACAGTAACTTTTACTCTTAATGGTATATGATATTGTGAAATATTATACAATATCTGCCATCTAATTTCAAAATATTTCTTTTACTTTGAATTTTCATCATATGTTATTGTGTGTGCATTACTATTTAACTTGTTGGTGTTTCCTGCATTTCACTATCTATAATTTTATCGCTATCATTGCTTGGCTTTTTTTTTTTTAATAAGAAACGCTTCACGAATTTGCGTGTCATCCTTGCGCAGGGGCCATGCTAATCTTCTCTGTATTGTTCCAATTTTAGTATATGTGCTGCCGAAGCAAGCACTGCTTGGCATTTTTTAAATTTTCTCTATCTGTAGTTTGGTCTCTGTCATTTTCTGATGACCTTGTTTGATATTACTTCAAATATTTCTTCTTATAATCATTTGAGATAGTTGCATAGATTTTTGATCTTATATCTTTTAAAATTTTTTATATTTTGCATTTAACTTTTGAGAATTTCTATTAACATACATTTAACTCCAATGATTCTTTTAATTTTTTATAACCATTTTTTTAAATAAATTTTTATTGTGACCAAAGTGCATCACAAATCTTTTTGTTGTTTTTTCGTTTCTTTGTTTGTTTTTGGGTAACACCTGGCAGCGCTCAGGGGTTACTCCTGGCTCTATGCTCAGAAATCGCTCCTGACAGGCTCAGGGGTATCAGTCTTGATATGGGATGCCCAGATTTGAACCAACGACCTTCTGCGTGAAAGACAAACGCCTCACCTCCATGCTATCTCTCCGGTTCCATGCATTACAAATCTTTCACAGAATTATTTATGGTACATAGTGACAATGAATGAGGGTTATTCTCACCACCAGTGTTGTCTTCTCTACACCCCTGTTCCCAGCATGTATCCCATATCTCCCTCTTTTACCCCCAAGAATACTAGTGTATCTGGTCTCCACTTTACAGCTTGTTGTAGATTGGGTATCTATTCTGTTGTCATTGGAGATAAAAAGGATAAGGAAGAGGAAAGAAAAAAATTGGTAGCAACTACCAAAAAAAGAAAGAAGAGAAAAAAAGAAAAGGAAAAAGAAAGAAATAGGGAAGAAAAAAATGCATCCGGCAAAGAAAAAAAAAAACTTCAAATAATAACCATAAAAGTGAAAAAGAAAGAAACCCTGAATCTCTTAGGCCACGGGGATTCCCTTTCTTCCCCATTGTTTACTGAGCCTATGCAAAACAAACAAACAAACAAACAAAAGTGGGGGGAACTCCAAACCCTGCCACTCCAGCACCCCTATTTTCTTGTTTTGTTTCGATTTGTTAGTTTTTGATTCTTTTAATTTAAATAATATATATTAATTGAATAACCATGAGATACAGTGCAATATTCATAGGTGAGTTTCAGTCATATAATACCTTACACTTACCCCTGCACCAATGCACATTTCCCATCACCAATGTAGCCAGTCTCTGTCCTGTCTTCACTGCTGTCCTCCCCTAGCTCCCCTGCCTGCCTCTAGCACAGCGTTTTTCAATCAATGTGCCTCAGCAAATTTTTGCAGTGGGAAAAATTCCAATTTCATCTGTAACATGAGGCTTCGGCATGATTGGTCTATTTGTGAGCCGAAGCGCATGTTTGGGTGTATAAAAACTAAAGACAGAGAGGGACTGATAGCTGTTGAAGAAGACGTTGGTTTCTTTCTTTGATTCCTGCCAGAATATCAGCTTTGTCTTAAGCCAAACAGGCCCAAGTTTCACACTGAGTAAATGAACAGAAAAATGAACAATTATTACTTTATTATTTCATAAATAAAATATGATAAAAGTATATAAAATAAATAGTATATTATAAAATATATAATAAAGTAATTATAAAATAATTTATTTGTGTTTATTTGATTCTTATTCAAGAGAATTACTTTATATATAGTCATATAGACACAGTTAATTTTTCTTAACATTTTTTAATGGTGGTGTCCCTCATGATTTTTTTTATCAAAAATGTGTGCTTGGGGCCGGAGAGATAGCATGGAGGTAAGGCGTTTACCTTTCATGCAGAAGGTCATCGGTTCGAATCCCGGCGTCCCATATGGTCCCCCGTGCCTGCCAGGAGCGATTTCTGAGCACGGAGCCAGGAAAAACCTCTGAGCACTGCCGGGTGTGACCCAAAAACCACAAAAAAAACCACAAAAAAAAAAAAAAAGTGTGCCTTTGCACAAAAAGGTTGAAAACCACTGCAGACATCTCTCTCTCCTTTTTTTTTTTTTTTTTAGACAATGTGGTCTTTTTCAATATTGTTACTAAAGGGGTAGATCATGTAGATCATTTTACTTTCTTTCAGCACCCTGTTCTTACCCAGAGTGATAATTTCCAGATCAATGATTATTTTCTTTTTTTTTTTTAATTTTATTGAAACCATTGTATTCTACAAAGTTCTTCAAAGTTGTATTTCAGATATAGAGTGAATTAGGGTCATTCCCACCACTAGTGTTGACTTTGACTTGGATATTTACTTCTGTCCTTTCATTTTTCTTCAACAACTCACCTGAGACTGCTTGGCACCTTGCCCCCATCCTTTCTTTATTCTTCTTAATTTTATAGAAAAATGCAGAAATATGAGTAAAACAAAGTAATCTAGGTCCCATGGTTCTATGAAAAATTATTTTTTCTTAAACTATGTGCAGTCTACAAAGCATTCTTATTTTCTTTCACTGTTTTTAAAAGCTCTAGTACATCTAAATAATCTTTGTTTTAATTCAGCTGATTTTGATCATTTAACCTTATGGGTTGTCTAATTTTTTATTAGAGTTCTTATCATCTTAGTCATAGTTATTATAACATTCTGTTTGATAGTTACCACACCTCATATCTGAATTTGGCTCTAAATGTTTTTTTTTTCTTTGTAGATTCTTTTAACACTTTGAAATTATTATGTAAAGACAAAACATATTATAACAAGTTATGGAAACCGGATTTCTTTATTATGGATAGCTGTTAAATTATGTTTGTTATTTACTGTCTCTATAAATAAAAGTTTCTTCAAACTTCACTAATGTATTAGTTTTATTTTGACTTCTAGCCCTTTGGGCTTCTTTAGGCTTTCCTCCTTCAAAATATTCAATACCGGGCCAGAGTGGTAGAGTAGCGGTAGGGAGTTTGCCTTTCACACAGCTGACCCAGGACGGAACTCGGTGTGATTCCCTATGTCTCATATGGTCCCCCAAGTCAGGAGCGATTTCTGAGTGCACAGTCAGGAGTAACCTCTGAGCATCAGCAGGTGTTCCCCCCCCCAAAAAAAAGAAAAAAACATTCACTAACTCACAGATTTTTTTACCTAAAACTCATTGGTATTTTACTTGAGATATTACATAGTACCATGATTTTAGAGAGAGGGGATTTTATATATTCTTGCAATTAAATTTTAAACATTTAGTAGGCTTCATCCTGGCATTTTGTCACTTCACTGTTATTCCTTCTGTTACCTAATTTTTTTTCACTCTTAACTTTTCCCCCTGACTGTGTATAACTGTATTTCTATTGTAATAGCCTTTGCTGAAAAGTATTCTTCTTTCTTAGCTGAAATATAAAGGTAGGAGTGAGATGAATTCTCTTACCTCAATTAAGATTCTGGAAGTATATATATTCTACTAAAAAATAAGCCTTTAGTATAAAAAAAAACACTGAATTTTGCATTGATTATTCTTCTCCTGTCACTTATGTAGTTTTAATCGGAATGCTCATATGGGTTCCAAATAGTACCCTGGAGATCCAGAGTTTATTCCTAGTGACTTTTTTTTTTTTACCAACTATACCATTCAACTGAATGTGAGGGTCTGAGAATGCATTGTTCTTTGCATACTAAGGTGCTCAGGAACCTCCAGAGCTAGAATACGTGATATGGTAGTAGATATATGTTTTTTTTTGTGTGGTTTCCCTTGCCAAAATCAGTAATTTTTAAAATACATTGTTTCATTTAATCTTTGTATAAAAGAGTTATAAAAATAATTTAACAGGTAACTTTCTAATTGGAAAAGAAAAGAAGACAGTAATTAAATTGAAAACCAGAAAGATAGTATAGTGGGTAGGGAATTTATCTTTGATATTGCCACCAGTATTTGATCCTGCAGTGAATACTCATGGTAGAAATAATCCCTGAGCACAGAGCCAGGAGTAAGCACTGAGCACTCTGCCATTTTACAACACCACACTATAAAACTAAAAATAAATTCAGATAACCTGAATCCAAATATTTTTATAATTCCGATTATGTGTGTTGTCTTCGCACTATTGATGTTGCTTTTTACGGTTATTAATGGTGATGATAAATATATAAAGCATAGGTCAAAGTAGGCAACACAGATATGTAATAGTCTTGATGCTAAAAATCATTTGATTCACTAACTACTATTCAAGAAAGATCAAATCATTTTCAATTGCATTTAGTGATGACTATTACAGATCAGTAACATTCATGTGGGGAGTTTGTATTGTAGTTATTGGCCTTGTACATTGGCAATGGAAATATAAATGATGAAGTTTAGTCTATAATTAAAAGCTCACAAGTATTATGGTAGGCCAACACTATATATTATACATTCATTCCAAGGCAATAAAAGTAAATGCTATAGAATTTGAGGGCATGTGGAAGTGAAAAAATAGCAATAAAATTGAAATACTGATATGTTATTTAAAAATATATTTCATGTCTTCTCATTGAGCTCTTTTATGTCCACCAGTGGCAGTTTATGGATTCGCACAAGAAGAGAATTCACAGAGGTAGCATTCATTTGCCTTCTTCATATTTTCTTCATATTTTGCTGTTTTGTGAGACATGAAAAATATATATTTTACTAGTTTATACATACATAAAACATATACTACTATTGCGATAATTTCACAATTTAATCTGTGGTATTTATAAAACTCAGATAAAAAACATTAACAGGCACACTTTATAAATAAGTAAGACTAAGAGGTCAGGTACCTTGTAAAGTTATTGTATTTTTGCCATCTTATCCCAAAATATAGACCTCAGATTCATTATAAAGAAAGCTACCTTTGGGGCAAATGAGGTGGCGTTAGAGGTAAGGTGTATGCTTTGCAAGCGTTAGCCAAGGAAGGACCGCGGTTCAATTCCCCCGGCGTCCCATATGGTCCCCCAAGCCAGGGGCAATTTCTGAGTGCTTAGCCAGGAGTAACCCCTGAGCATCAAACGGGTGTGGCCTGAAAAACCAAAAAAAATAAATAAATAAATAAGAAAGCTACCTTTCTAATACCAAACTAAGCTACAGAGAAATTGATTGATTTTCAAATGCTTTATGTGATAGAATTGCACAGCTAGATAGATTCTACTGGAAAAGAAAGAAGTGACTGACAAAAAGCAATGTTCCAAGGAACTGCTCCTAACTAGTATTCTTCAGTTAGCTTTTTTATAAAAAGTTACATAAACAAAAGTTGAAACTTAATTTTGCTAAAAATAAATGCAGAACTAGACTTCAATAAAACTAGCTCACCATACAGTGGTATTCAAAAAAAAGTATTCATTGGTCTGAGTAGATATTATATTGTCCATATATATGTGTCTTTGAAGAAAAAATTGATAAAACATTTTACTTGATTTATCATTATGTGCATGATTACCTTTACTTATGGTCTTATTTTAAAATATCATTTTGATGTTAATGACTAGGCAATGTTTACAAATTCACACAAAGTCTGAGAGATTTGTGACTAAGATAGAACTAAAGGCTGTTTCTTCAACCTCACATGTAGAATCAAATTTTTCCAAATTTTCATTTACCGAGTTCTGAGGGTTAAAGGAAATTAGGGGTTTGGAATAGGTAGAAGAATAAGACAGAAATAAGTGGTAAAAACAAAAAATACTGGTACTTTGGTAGAAAGCATGATGCAGTAAAATTGAAGGCCTAAAGCATAAGTACTAATATTACTATTGAAAAATATGATTGGGGCTGGAAGATAGCATGGAGGTAAGGCATTTGCCTTTCATGCAGAAGGTCATTGGTTCAAATCCCAGCATCCCATATGGTCCCCCATGCCTGCCAGGAGCTATTTCTGAGTGTGGGGCCAGGAGTAACCCCTGAGTACTGCTGGGTGTGACTCAAAAACCAAAAAAAAATTTATGATTTGGGGCATTGATGATGAGTATGTTGCACTGGTGAAGGGGGGAGTTCTTTATATTACTGAAACCCAACTACAATCATGCTTGTAATTAAAGTGTTTACATAAAGATATTTTAAAAAATTATGTTACCTCAGGGGCCAGAGCTGTGGTGCAAGTGGTAAGGCATTTTTTGCCTTGTACACATTAACCTAGCATGAACCACAGTTCGATCCCCTGGTGTCCCATATGGTCCCCCCAAGCCAGGAGCAATTTCTGAGCGCATAACCAGGTGTAACCCTGAGCATCACCAGGTATGGCCCCCAAAACCAATGCAAAACAAAACAAAACAAATTATGTTACCTCAATCAAGAAATAAACTAATTATATGAGATAAAAAAAAGTACTGGAGGCCATTAAACAATGGATTTTTGAACTTCCTATTGTTAGAAGTATAAGCCTATGGTTCATAAAGAATGTTGACATCTAAAGATTTAAGAATATTTCTCATAATTTCTACTATTACAAAGAACTAGAGAACTGTACTTACAATAAAAGAAATAGAAATTATGCAGAACATGGAGAAATACATGAAAATAAATCAACGCTTGGTAGAGATCAACTCTTTCTATCATTTTTTCTCAATTTATTTTTCTTTATGTGTTTTTGTTTTTAATTTTGGGGCCACATCTAGAAGTGTTAAGGTGATTTTCTCACTTCACTATAGTGCTGCTGAGATTGAACTCAGGCTTTCTGGGTGAAAAACATTAGGTTTAGACTTTTATTTTTATGGTATATTTTAAACACTTGAATATCTCTATAAGAAATATCAATTTAAATTTGTCACCAAAATTTAATTTGTAAGTTTATATTTCATCCAATAGAATTATCTTAAGGTAACTGGAAAAAGATATTAAGATAAATGTCACTATACAGATATGAACAAAATATTATTTATACATAAGGAGAAGAAATAAATTCCATTTCTGAATACTAGGCTTAAATCATTCCTAAAAGAAATCAAATGTCTTTTGGGCTATGGTGAGAAGATAGTTGCATACAAAATAAAAGTCATGTTTGGAGTAAGAATGAAGATATTTTGGTTTAATGTCACTACACTTAGGAAAATTACCTCATACCTATATTGCTTATTTTTTTACTTGCCTTGGGGAAAATTAGTATTCATAATAAGTATATAATTGCTACTCTGTTTCTTCTTTTGTTTTGTTTTGTTTTGGGGGGGTCACACCCAGCAGCACTCAGGGCTACTCCTAGCTCTATGCTCAGAAATTGCCCCCGGCAGGCTGAGCAAATGCCTTACCTCCATGCTATCTCTCTGGCCACTCTGTTTCTTCTTTATTCCTGACCAATATCACTAATTGTTAACTCTTAACAAATAGTTTGAATACTGTCTCCATCTTTTTAAAGTGGTAAAAAACTCTACAAAATAGGAGGGGTTGGAGTGATGGTGCAGTGGCAGTGGTAGGGCAATTGTCTTGCACGCGGCTGACCTAGGATGGACTCTAGTTAGATCCCCCAGCTTCTCATGTGTCCCCCACAAGCCAGAAATGTGTTCTGAGTGTATATATACACATATATATGTAATATATATTACATATAAAATATATATGCATATATATACACAGCTGCATATATGTATATATGATGTATATAATACATTATATATTATTATATATAATTATAATATTAATAATAATATTAATATTATAGGACTTAGTAAGTAATCTTAGAAAATCTGTAGAGATACAATTAATGTCAGATTTATCAAAAGTGTTTTAGACTTAATATATTACAAATGGCATTTTAAAATTCCAATTTCCAATTATTTGTTGTGAATACAATGAAATAGAAACATATTTTTTTAGAAAATGATTTATTTCTTGCAACATAGCAAAGTTCACTTATTTTTCAGGTAGCTTACTTTCATACTGTCACATTTGTACCATAGATGATCATGTTACCTGAAAATAAATACAAATTTGCCTCTTTCTTCCTAAACATGTATATGTCTTATTTATTTACTTGATGATGTTGATGAGATGCTTTCTCTACATATTCAATAGAAACACTGAGAGACTTTTTTGACTTGTTCTTAATTAAATCAATCAACTGCTTCTTAATTTGTATTTAATTAAAAATATATACCTTTACATATATTTATTTTATACATAATTGTTTTTCTATAGCTATATGTGATATTAACTTTATTATTATTTAAAGAATGATAAAAATGTTTATGAAATACTTTATATACAGAGCTTCATGTTTAGAATTAAGCTTTTTGGATCTACAGATTTCTAACTTCCTTTAAGTAGAGAACTTGAGGTGGACACACAGAGCAGAGATCAGCATTTCAACCTGGTTCTGTACTGAGGTTATGTGTCTGCAGTCAGTGCTTAGGAAATGGAGAACTGGGGTTTGAAATTGGGAATCGAACCTGGGTCAACCAAATAGAAAGCAAATGCCCTGCCCTCTGTATGAGCATCCTGCCCCAACCTCTCAAGTTTGAGAATTGTTGCCAACTTGAAAAATAAACTTCTTTATATTTCCCCGTTTATTCTTTTCAGACAATTATATCAAAATTATATTAAAGAGGCATTCCCTGCCTGATTTCATCCTGTGTGTGGCTCATCTGTGGATGGCTAGCCTTCCCTGGAGGTGAGTTTACACGCCCAGAAAGGGGAAGCCGCTGAACTCTGCTGGAACTCTGATGCCAGCACCACTATCTGCCTGTCTTCTGTGCTGTGCTCCATTTTCGGCCTGATTTTATCCTGTGTGTGGCTCATCTGCAGATGGCTAGCCTTCCCTGGTGGTGAGTTTACATGCCCAGAAAAGGAGGAGCCAGAAAAGCTACCTGGCTCCAGTTCACTATGTGGGGGAGGGACACACCATTTAGCCAATGAATACAACCACAACACGTAGAAAAACCCACAATACAAGTGTGACAATGGGAAAACAAAGCAGGCCAGTGCCAGACAGAGAACTAAGATGGCAAATCTGATGACCTGAACATGGCAAACCAACTAGTCAGTCTCTCAGATAAGGAGTTTAGAATTGCAATATGGAAGATATTCACAGAACTCAAAGAAAGTACAGAAGAGAACACTAATAAGAATCAAGAGAATATGAAGATAGAAATCACAAAACTCCAAACTGAAATTTCAGGTCAAATAACAGGTCTGAAAACTGAGTAGATGAATTGAAAAAAAAAATGGATGAGTTTTCCCACAGATTAACAGCAGCTGTGGATAGAATTAGTACACTGAAAGATGAGATGAATAACACTCTATACAGCAGAAGAAATTGGAAAAAAGCCTTAAAGCAAATGATCAAACAATGGAAAAATTACTCAAAGAATGGGAACAGATGAAAATAGAAGTCTATGATAAGCTCAACAGAAACAACTTAAGAATCATTGGAGTCCCAGAGACCCAGGAAGAAAATTTCCAGGAAGAATCAACGGTCAAGAACATCATTAAAGAAAACCTACCAGAGCTAAAGAATACATGCGATCAAATCCTGCATGCCTGAAGAGTACCAACTACAACAGACCCCAGAAAAAACACACCAAGACACATCCTAGTCACAATGATGAACCCCATAGTTAGAGACAGAATTCTGAACGCAGCAAGATCAAAAAAAGAAATTACATTCAAGGAAACTTCCTTGAGATTTACCGCAGACCTGTCACAAGAAACACTCAAGGCCAGAAGGCAGTGGTGGGACATAGTGACAAAACTCAATTAAATAAATGCTTTGCCTAGAATACGGCACACATCAAAAGTCACCTTCAGGTTTGAAGGAAGAATACATGGTTTCAAATACAAACAACAGCACAGAAATTTTACAGACTCAAAACCAGTCTTAAAAGAAAAACTGAAAGACCTACTGTAAGACAAGACTGACCAACAGAGACAACAAACTTCGATAGAAAAATGGCACTAAACCCCAGGACAATTCCTTCTCTCAATGTCTGTACTCGTCTCACTTCTGCCCTTTAATGGGAGAGATTCCTGGCCAGCAGCTTTCTCTCAACCAGGACAGAAGGTAGAAGGCGAATACAAATAATTCGCAAGTGTTAAGCTCTTTTGTGAACACCTAGAAAATTAAGCCGTAGAAGTTAATAAAATGCTCAAGCTGAGTTCCTGTCAAGAGGCTTTAATGATGGAGAGCTGGGTTTTTATGTCCTACTTTAGTGGGAGGAGCAACAACATAGGATTGAAATTTAAACCAATCAGATTTGTACAGGTACAACGATTTTAACCAATGGGAGCAGACACATTTTGATGGCGGGAAGGATAAGGAGAAACTTGGCAGGATGGGGGGAGGGGAAGCAAATCCTTAATAGATCTTACAGTTTAAACCTTACAAAAACCTATCTATAATTGCATGTATGAGAGCAGTTACAAAAACAGGTTCCATGGAAAGATTTAAGGAATCTAGTTAAGCCAGATTCTCTGTGGTGAGCTAAATTTATTTGCAGGGTTCTTTTGGCTCAGGGCTATGCAAACTTATGGCTTGAATCAGGCAGCGGTGAAAAATCCATTGAATATGTGGGTGTACGGCCGCCCACATCTCCCCCTGTTTAGTATACAATATGGAAGGGACAGACGTGCCTCGGTGGACTGGCCACACTGGGTGAAGAGGTGTGGGGCTTCCAGTCACCGCATCTGCTACCCTTGAGTCAGTCGTTTCCAAAGCTTGGTAAGGCGCGAGCGCACAGATTGAGGTCTATGCGCCAGTTCCTCGATTACTTCAAACTTAAGTGGCGGAGAGTTGGCAGGAGGGGAGATGTCAGGCGTCAGCTGGTCTTTTGAGGTGCATAGTTGTTGGTATAAAACTTTTGAGTCCTTTCTGGTTGCTTCATCCACTTGATTCTTCACGAAGGTGGTGAGTTTGCGAAAAGCCCAAGGACCAAAAGAAACTAGCAACATGAAGCCAATGAAGGGTCCCAAAAAAGCTGGGAGCACTGTTGTTATCCATGGAGTGGTAGAAAACCAATTTTTGTACCAGCTCTCATTTTGCTCTAAATCTTATTGTCTATTTACTAAATCATCCTCTATACGTTGAATGCTATTTCTAACTAAACCTGTTTCATCCTTAAAAACACAACATTCTTCTTTAAGGGCTACACAGACTCCCCCTTTCTTCAAAAAAAAGAAACCAAATTAAAACACGGTGGTTTTGCTGCACTATTTTTGCTAGGGATTTAACAGTGTGCTCTAAGTATTGTAAACTTAGTTTAAGTTTGTAAACATTTTTAACAACAGTTATACTTAAGGCATTAACAGATTTTAGAGTAGGAATTAATGAATAAATTATTGTGCCAGCACCAATAATACCCGGGCCCATTAATAAGGCAAGGGTAAGAGCAGTAACTGGTTGTCTCCTGCGGCGGGAGAGAGACACAGAGTTATCTTTAAGGGGTAATAAATTAGTTTCAGGTTTAACAGTTAATTTAGGCATTAAAAAAACAAAACACAGTAGTTCTAGGACGGA
The DNA here is from genome assembly GCF_024139225.1 of Suncus etruscus. NCBI lineage: Eukaryota > Metazoa > Chordata > Mammalia > Eulipotyphla > Soricidae > Suncus > Suncus etruscus. Next base: position 72,521,462 of record NC_064856.1, read on the forward strand.
AAAAACAAATGTGAAACAATGTGGGGAGATAAACCAGTAAAACAGGCAGGAAACGTTAAATTGGGGGCAATTATGAACTGAAAGGAGGAATTAATGACAAGAATTTGATTACAATTTTCAATAGGGGGAATCATATTGGGTACCAAAAGGCAAAGTCCAAGTTTCACCACCTGTTTCAAGGTGATGCTGAAGTGAGGCTTGGAGCTGGATTGCAGAGCGAAGGCGTCAGAGACAGGCAGGGGGTCGCCAAAGCAGAAGGGCGGTTGAGATGAATAGCAGATAGGCAGGGTTAGTGATGGTGGAGGCATTGACCAGCTGCAGGATGAGGTTCGAGGTGGAAACTGGACCAACAGGTTTGATGGTTAATCTAGGCATTAACAAAGCTAATAGTTATGATAAGCAAGAAACATTTCAGTAACAATATGGGGAGAATGTTCAGTGGAGTTGGCGGCTTCAATGAAGATGGAAGTGTTGTGCCTTGATGAGTTTCAGCTTCCCAGTGGAGGTTAGCAGGGTTGTTGGTAGCAGTGGGCATGCTGAAGGTTTATAGAAGGGCTGCCAGGCAGAGTATCATTCAGCATTCCCTTTAGGCAGAGTCAGTCAGAAACAGGTCCGGCAGGAATGGTGGGCTAGCAGGAGGGGTGACAGGCTCTTTTGAAGTGGGTGAAGATAGGACTGCAGGAAGCTGTAGGAGGTCTATAAGAAAACAACTTGGCAGGAGGTAAAATGATTATTTTTGAATGCCACAGGAATGCCTTCTGACTTTTGCCAGACTTTAGCACTTTAAAAAATTTTATAATTAATGATAGCCTATTGTTCAAAAACCTTTAAACTGAACTTAAATGAATTTTTTTAAACTTATTAGTTATCATATTAAAGCTAGATGCTTCTTTATCTAGTCACATTTGGCCTTATTCTTTTGGCCTTAACTACACATAGCAGAAAGTTGGGCGATTGTAAAGTCCAGAAATTCTCCAGGAAAAAATTATTCCTGATGGCCATTTGAAAAATTTGGGATTTACCATCTCCTACTTTTTTGTCATGCTGATAGGACAAAGCTAGCTTAGCACAGGATTTTTTAGCAAGATTTCACAGTTAGTTAGATGACTAGACTAAGCCATGTTAAAAAAAATTAATTGAAATTTCAAAAATGAATAAGGCTTTAAAAATTGTATTTATCATGAAATGCAAAAATAACAAATAAACAGACAGAACAAACAACACGAAACACAACATTGTGGCCACTTTCATTCATAACACACACATGAACAGACAAGAGGATTCATTCAAAACTTGCATTAGAAAAATTAACAAGCGCTTTTAAATATTTAGCCGGCATGTTTGTAAAAAAAAATTTTGTTAATGTAGCTGGAGTGGAACTGCTGAAAATAAATTTTAAGGTTTAGCTTTAACACAAAACATTTTTTAAACAATTCTAATTTGAAGTTTAAAACATGAAGGAAAATGTTAGCAGTTAAAAATTTTGTTAAGTGAAATGGTTAGGGGAGCACTGTAGAAGAAGTTTCCACTCTGAAGTATGATATTATTTGCTGAAAATGAACAGGTTTGTTATAAATTGGTTTTACAGTAGAATAGTAAGACAGCTGTAATAAATTGTTAAAATTTTTATGATTAAACACAAGAGTATGAACTATGATTATTAAAGGTATAAAAAACTGACTTTAAAAAAACAACTGTTTTTACTTTGAAGACTTTAAGTGAATAATTTGTAAAAAATATTAGATACCAAATTAACAAAATGTTTAGACATTATAAAATATAGTTAAAGACATTTGATGCATTTACACACCTAGAGCTTAAGACCAAAATTATTTTTAATACTTGTTAATTTGCTTATAAAATTTAGTTACTTTTATGATACTAATTAACAATATTATTTTAAAAAGGGCTAACCACAACATGAACAGAGACAACTTAAGATTAAACTTGGAAAATGCAAAATTATTTGTTCTTACCTTTGAGTTTAAAATTAAGCTTGAAATTAAGAAAAGGGACAAAGCTACTTAAGGTTTAAGTTTATGAACAATAATTTATGAACAAATTTATTTAACTAGTTATTATATTGTTTTTGTTATTGAAATGGCTTTTATGCCACTGTTTGAACTGCCTACCAACTTTCAAGGTTTAGATTATTTGGTTTAAGTTTTTTAAATGGCAATGCTATACTCCTATATTTATTATGCATTTAAAAGAGCTTAGGTTTAGCTCAGAGTGTTTTGGAATGTTTACACATATTGTTAAGGAAGGCTGACCAACTTCTTTTGCTTACTTGTATTATTTTAGTTTTTTTTTATGTTTTGCATTTTAGCTACACAGAAACTTACAGTTTTAAAAACAGGTACAAAGTATGCCACATATACGTCACCTTTGCGTAGGTTAAAGAACTTATTATGACATTTTGTAACACATTTAAGACTTTTTAATTTTACCAACTGTAGCCTTTATCTTTAGAAAAACATTTTTAACTCAGGCATCTCGACTTAGGAGAAAGGAACGCTTGTAAGGGATGGAAGGAGGAGGGGGGGGGACCGTTCTTCTCGCTTAAATTTTTGAAGCAGCCTGAAGTTTTTGCAGGCAACGACCACTGGCTAACCCAGACAGGTGTATTTGAACACCAGGTAATTTATTGCTTGGGGGTAGGTTAAAAAGCCGGAAAAGCGTGTGAATAGCCTAATTTTAGGCATTCAGGAATGGGGGCGGGCTAGAACCGGCCGCAGCGTTCCCAGCCTGCAGCTTTTTGCTCGCCCGCACTCTGTCCCGCGGGGGGCTGAGGGGGGTGCAGGCGTAGAGAAGGGAGTGGCGGCGGGGGTTAGCACTTTGGAGAGTGACTTTTAAGCACGGAGCTGCTGACAAGCTGGGACCTGGAAAAAGTGTGTTGTGTTTTTAAGAGCTCAGAGACCAGAATTTTCGCCCACCCGCCAGCTAGAGATTAACAGCGCGGGGGGAAAAAAAGCGGCGGAATTTTCGCCTGCCCGCTGGGGAGAGCTTTACAGTGCAGGGAAAAAAGCGGCGGCTTTAACAGGATTAGCACAGAGGTTGAGGCGGCAGAAAATTACAAATATGTTTTTTGGTAACTTCTATATGTCTGCGTTTTAATTCAGACTGAATATAAGCAATGAATTTGGCTTCTGTGCTTGAGGGGGTTGCCCATAGTAAAAAAGGCACAGGAGTCCCAAAGGCCAATTGTGGGACGATAGGTCGGCACAAATAAGTGTGCACACAAAGAAAGGCTAACTACTACGCTGCGTCACTCCTGATGGGAGCTTTTCCACCCCTGATGGGGGTTTACCCCGACGTCTTACCGCGTAAGCTCCTGGATTCGCCTGCCTCCAGCCGACGGGATGAACACGTGGGATCAAAACACTCACGTTGGGGCCGGGCGGTGGCGCTGGAGGTAAGGTGCCTGCCTTACCTGCGCTAGCCTAGGAGACGGACCGCGGTTCGATCCCCCGGCGTCCCATATGGTCCCCCAAGCCAGGAGCGACTTCTGAGCGCATAGCCAGGAGTAACCCCTGAGCGTCACCGGGTGTGGCCCAAAAACCAAAAAAAAAAAAAAACCAAAAAAAAAAAAAAAACACTCACGTTGCGGCGCCACTTGTACTCGTCTCGCTTCTGCCCTTTAATGGGAGAGATTCCCGGCCAGCAGCTTTCTCTCAACCAGGACAGAAGGTAGAAGGCGAATACAAATAATTTGCAAGTGTTAAGCTCTTTTGTGAACACCTAGAAAATTAAGCCGTAGAAGTTAATAAAATGCTCAAGCTGAGTTCCTGTCAAGAGGCTTTAATGATGGAGAGCTGGGTTTTTATGTCCTACTTCAGTGGGAGGAGCAACAACATAGGATTGAAATTTAAACCAATCAGATTTGTACAGGTACAACGATTTTAACCAATGGGAGCAGACACATTTTGATGGCGGGAAGGATAAGGAGAAACCTGGCAGGATGGGGGGAGGGGAAGCAAATCCTTAATAGATCTTACAGTTTAAACCTTACAAAAACCTATCTATAATTGCATGTATGAGAGCAGTTACAAAAACAGGTTCCATGGAAAGATTTAAGGAATCTAGTTAAGCCAGATTCTCTGTGGTGAGCTAAATTTATTTGCAGGGTTCTTTTGGCTCAGGGCTATGCAAACTTATGGCTTGAATCAGGCAGCGGTGAAAAATCCATTGAATATGTGGGTGTACGGTCGCCCACAAATGTCAATGGACTAAATGCACCAGTTAAGAGACACAGAGTGGCTAAATGGATCAAAAAACTCAACCCAACCTTCTGCTGCCTACAAGAAACACAGCTGAATAGTCAAACAAACATAGACTCAAAATAAAAGGCTGGAGGAAAATCATCCAAGCAAAAAAACCCATAAAAAAGCTGGAGTGGCCATACTATTATCAGATGATGCAAACTTTATACTCAGGAAATTCATAAGGGACAAAGATGAACATTTTGTAATAATAAAGGAATTTATACAGCAGGAAGAAATCAGTCTTCTAAAAACATATATGCAGCAAATGATGGGCCAGCAAAATATTTAATACAATTGTTGACAAATTTGAAAGCTACTATCTATAACAACACAATAATTGTGGGAGACTTCAACATGGCATTGTCAACACTTGATAGGTCAACCAGACTGAAACCCAACAAGAATGTACTAGACCTGAAAAGAAAAATGGATGAAAGAGGCCTAGAAGATATATATATAAGATACTCCACCACCAGAAACCTGGATACACATTCTTCTCTAATGTACATGGAACATTCTCCAGGATAGACTACATGCTAGAACATAAAACATACCTACATAATATCAAGAGGATAGAAATTGTGTAGGCTACCTTCACTGACCACAAGGCCCTGAAATTATATGTGAACTACAAAGAGACACAGAAGAAAAACTTTAATACCTGGAAGTTAAACAGCCTAATACTGAATAACCAGTGGGTCCTAGATGAAATCAAAGAGGAAATCAAAATTCCTGGAAACAAATGACAAAAGAGACACAAACTATCAAAATCTATGGGACACAGCAAAAGCGGTACTGAGAGGAAAATTTATAGCTTTGCAAGCACACATCAAGAAAGAGAAGAGGTATACCTGAATAGCTTAATGACGCAACTCATAGAATTAGAAAGTGCTCAGCAAAAAAAAAAAAAATAGGGAGACAGAAAAAAATAACAAAGCTGAGAGCAGAAATCAATGAAGTGGAAACCCAAAAAACAATTAGAAAGATCAACGAAAGCAGAAGTTGGTTCTTTAAAAAAATAAACAAGATTGATAGACCACTGACAAAACTAACAAAGAAAGAGAGAGAGAGCAACTTGATAACTCGTATTAGGAGTGAAAAAGGAGAGATCCCTACTAATATGGCAGAGAATCAAAGGGTAATCAGAAACTAATTTGAGAAACACTATGCCACTAAAAATGAGAATCTGGAAGAAATGGATACTTGGACTCTTAGAATCTTCAATGGTTGAATGAAAAGGATGTAGCATATCTAAACAACCCCATCACTACTGAGGAAATTAAGACAGTACTCAAATGTCTGCCCCAAAACAAAAGCCCAGGCCCAGATGGATTCACTAATGAATTCTTTCAAACCTTTCAAGAGGAACTACTACCAATCCTGGCAAGACTCATAAAATCAAAGAGACGGGAACACTTCCAAATAGCTTTTATGAAGCCAAAATCACCTTGATACCTAAACCAGACAGAGAATCTACCGAAAAAGAAAATTACAGACCAATATCACTGATGAACACAGATAAAATTATCCTCAATAAAATCCTGGCAAGTAGGATTTAATACCTCATTAAGAAGATCATCAACTCTGACCAAGTAGGTTTCATCCCAGGAATGCAAGGATGTTTTAACATCTGTAAATCTATCAACACAATATGCAACATCAATAACAAGAAAAATAAAAATCACATGATCATATCAATAGATGTAGAGAAAGCATTTTTTGATAAGGTCCAACACCCATTCTTGATCAAAACTCTCACAAGATGGGAATGGAAGGAACCTTTTTCAATATAGTTAAGGCCATCTACGACAAGCCAGTGGCAAATATTATCCTCAATGGAGAAAAACTAAAAGCTTTCCCTCTAAATTATGGCACAAGACAAGGCTGTCCTCTCTCACCACTCCTATTCAACATAGCACTGGCAGTACTTGCTATAGTGATTAGGCAAGAAAATGATATCAAGGGAATCCAGATAGGAAAGGAAGAGGTCAAGCTCTCACTGTTTGCAGATGACATGATACTCTACTTAGAAAACCCTAAAGACTCTACCAAAAAGATTCTAGAAACAATAGACTCATATAGCAAGGTGGCAGGATACAAAATTAACACACAAAAATCAATGGCCTTCCTATACATCAATAGTAATAGGGAAGAAATGGACATTAAGAAAACAACCCCATTCACAATAATGCCACACAAATTCAAATATCTTGGAATCAACTTGACTAAAAATGTGAAGGACCTATACAAAGAGAACTATAAAACTCTGCTCCAAGAAATGAGAGGGCGTACAGAAATGGAAACACATACCCTGCTCATGGATTGGCAGGATTAACATCTTTAAAATGGCAACACTCCCCAAGGCATTGTACAGATTTAATGCGATCCCTCTAAAGATACCCATAACATTCTTTAAAGAAGTGGATCAGGCACTTTTGAAATTCGTTTGGAACAATAAACACCCTTGAGTAGCTAAAGCAATCATTGGGAAAAAGAATATGGGAGGAATTACTTTCCCCAACTTTAAACTTCACTACAAAACTATATTTATCAAAACAGCATGGTATTGGAATAAAGACAGGCCTTCAGATCAGTGGAATACTCTGAGAATGTTCCCCAGACATAGAATCACCTAATTTTTGATAAAGGAGCAAGAAATCATAAATGGAGCAAAGAAAGCCTCTTCAACAAGTGGTGTTGCCATAACTGGCTAGCCACTTGCAAAAAATTAAACTTAGACCCCAGTCAACCTCATGCATGAAGGTAAAATCCAAATGGATTAAAGACCTCAATATCATACCCAAAACCGTAAGATATATAGAATAACACATAGGCAAAACACTCCAGGACATTGAGACTATAGGCATCTTCAAGGAGGAAACTGTACTCTCCAAACAAATGAAAGCAGAGATTAACAGATCGGAATATATTAAGCTGAGAAGCTTCTGCTCCTCAAAGGAAATACCGTACAGGATACAAGAGGCACCCACTGAGTGGGAGAAACTATTCACCCAATACCCATCAGATAAGGTGCTAATCTCCAAAATATACAAGGTACTGACAGAACTTTACAAGAAAAAAATTTAATCCCATCAAAAAATGGAGAGAAGAAATGGACAGACACTTTGACAAAGAAGAAATACAAATGGCCAAAAGACACATGAAAAAAATGTTCCACGTAACTAATCATCAGGGAGATGCAAATCAAAACAACTATGAGGTACCACCTCACACCACAGAGATTGGCACAGATCAAAAAGAACAAGAACAATCAGTGCTGGCAGGGATGTGGAGAAAAAGAAACTCTTATCCACTGCTGGTGGGAATGCTGTCTAGTTCAACCTTTATGGAAAGCGATATGTAGATTCCTCCAAAAACTGGAAATCAAGCTCCCATACAATCCAGTTATACTACTCCTAGGAATATATCCGAGGGACACAAAAATACAATAGAAAAATCCCTTCCTTACACCTATATTCATTGCAGCACTATTTACCATAGCAAGACTCTAGAAACAACTAAGATACCCTTCAACACTCAAATGGCTAAAGAAACTGTGGTACATATACACAATGGAATATTAAGCAGCAGTCAGGAGAGATGAAGTCATGAAATTTTCCTATACATGTATGTACATGGAATCTATTATGCTCAGTGAAATAAGTCAGAGAGAGAGAAAAAAGCAGAATGGTCTCACTCATCTATGGGTTTTAAGAAAAATGAAAAGACATTCTTGCAATAATAATTTTCAGACACAAAAGAGAGAAGGGCTGGAAGTTACAGCTCACCTCATAAAGCTCACCACAAAGAGGGATGTGTTTAGTTAGAGAAATAACTACATTTCGATCTATCCTAATAATGAGAATGTATGAAGGAAATAGAAAGCCTGTCTAGAGTACAGGCGGGGTTTGGGTGGGGAGCAGGGAGACTTGGGACATTGGCGATGGGAATGTTGCACTGGTGATGGGGGGTGTTCTTTACATGACTGAAACTCTTACGACACAATCATATATGTAATCAAGGTGTTTAAATAAAATATATTAAAAATTATATTAAAGAATATTAAGTTGTTTCTCAGATAGCTGATTATTTCCCCTTCATTTTCCTTTCCTATTTTTCCAAGACTTATCTTTTTTTTTTGTTTTGTTTTGTTGTTTTTTTTGTTTTTGAGTCACACCCGGCAGTCCTCAGTGGTTACTCTAGACTCTATGTTCAGAAATCTCTCCTGGCAGACACGGGGGACCATTTAGGATGCTGGAATTTGAACCACCATCCTTCTGCATGCAAGGCAAACACCCTACCTCCATGCTATCTCTCTGGCCCTTCCAAGATTATTCTTGCTACCATCAAATTTACTAATCTTTTTTTCCTAAAATATTTAATCCATATGAGTTCAATGATTCATTATATATAATTTTACTTATTGTATAATGGTTACAACAATGGTTACAATATTGATAATTATTAAGTTTCATTTATATAATGTACACCATCCTAAACCAGTGCATTTTCCCCACTACTAATGCCTACAGTTTACCAACCACCTTCTTCCATCCCCCACCTGCGTCTGGCAAATATTTGACTAGTCTCTCTCCCATTTACTCTCTTTCCTTTTCCCCCTTTTTGACATTGTTATTTGCAAAATTGTTAGTGAAGGAATATGTATCATATATATCATTTATTTTCCCTTTTAGCATCCATTTTTATTCAGACTGATCAGTCCCAACTATCATTGCCATAGTGGTTCCTTCTCTACTATAACTATACTTTTTCACTATTTATAAAGCAAGTGTCCCATTCCACTATTTATGTCAACCTTCCTACCATTGACTGGTCTTTCTGTTCCTCATCTCTATCTTTTCCGGATATTATTATCATACTATCTTTCTTTTTCTTATTTCCCACTAATGATTGAGATTATTCTATGTCTATCCCTCTACCTCTGAATCATTTAACTCAGCATAATAATTTCCATGTCAATCCAACTAAAACAAATTCATGATTTCAGTTATCATAACAGTTGCATAGTATTCCATTGTATATATATATATATGTATATATATATGTGTGTATATATGCCATAATTTCTTTGGCCACTCAGGAATTCTTAGGAACTTGGTTGTTTCTACATTCTGGCTATGGTAAATGGTGCTGTGACAAACAAATAAATGCAGAGAGCTTTTCTCCATAGTGTTATTGGTTTCCTAAGTTATATTCTTAAAATTAGTATTGCCAGATGATATTGATTTAGTTTCTACTTTTTTTGAGGAATATCCATAATGTTTTTCAAAAAGGCTAGATCAGTCTACATTCCCACCAGCAGTGAATGAGAGCCTTTTTTTTACCCTTATTCATACCACCACAGGTTTTTCTTCTTTGTGATGTGTGCCTGCCTCTGTGGTATGAGAGGATATCTTGTTATTATTTTGATTTGCATCACCCTGATAATTAGTGATGTAGAACAACTTTCATGTGTCTTTGGACTTCTGTATTTCTTCTTAGGAAATATCTGTTTATTCTTATCCCCATTATTGGATGAGGTTAAATTTTTTTCTTGATAAGTTTGGTTATACAGTAGTTGCCTTGCATATATGAGATATTAACTCCTTATCTGATAGTTAGTGGGTGAATTGTTTCTCCCATTCCATGGGAAGTCTTTATATGTTAGTCACTGTTTACTTTGAAGTGCAGAAGCTTCTCAGTTTAATGTAGTCCCATTTGTTTATATTTTCTTCCACTTGCTTGGTCAATGGTGTTTTGTCCTTTAATTTCAATATCATGGAGTGTTTAGTCTACATACCATATTGTTTCAGGTCTGATATCAAGTTCTTTAATCCATTTTGATTTGATCCTTGTGCATGATGTTAGAGATCCGAGTTCATTTTTAATTTGCATGTAGTTAACCAGTTTTTCAAGAACCACTTGTTGAAGAGACTTCCCTTGATCCACATTGTATTTCTTGCTCCTTTATCAAAAATCAATTGATTGTAAACATGTGAGTCTATCTCTATATATTCAAGTCTATTCTATTGACTTGAGGATATGTCTTTATTCCAATACCAGGTCATTTTAATGACTACTGCTGTTTTAATGATTACTATAGGGTTTAAAGGTGGAGAAAGTTATGCCTCCTATCTTATTTCTGCCAAGGATTACTTTAGCTATCCGTGAATATTTATTGCTCATATAAATTTCAATAGTGTCTGATCTTTTTCTTTGAAAATGTCATGGGTATTCCCATAGGGATTGCATTAAATATTTACACTGCTTTGTGATATATTAATATTTTAATGATTTTAATCCTCCTGATTAACAGGTATATCTTTGTATTTTCTCATGTCTTTTATTTCTTAATAGTGTTTTGTACTTTGCTTTGTATAGGTCTTTCACCTCTTTAGTTAAAATGATTCCTATGTACTTGATTACTGAGGTACAATTGCATTTGGGATTGTTCTTTTAATATCTCCTTCTTCTCTTAAAATATTTTGTATAGAATAGACATAGATTTTTGCATATTAATTTTGTAGTTGCCACTTTACTAGACAACATTTTTATTCTTTAGATTTTTTCATAGTCACTAAGATTTTCTTTTATTTTCCTTTCCCCTCTCCCTCGAAACTAAGATTTTCTAATAGAATATCCTCATCTGCAAACAACGAGAGCTTTACTTATTCCTTTCTTATGTAGATGCCCTTAATATCCCTTCTTGCATAATTGCTATGAGAAGTATTACCAGTACTATAATGAATAGAAGTGATGATGGGGGGGGGCAACTTTGTCTTGTCTTGCACCAGATCTTAGAAGAAAGGCTTTTTTCCCCCCATTGAGTATAATGCAATGCTTTCGATGGATTTGTGTTTAATAATGCTGACAATATTGAGAAAAGTTCCTTTAATTCCCATTTTATTGAGAATTTTTATAATGAATAGGTGCTAGACACCTAGAGATGAACTTGGCCACTTCACCTAGCTGTGTGGTCTAACATTTATTCTAACCAAGGAGTCTCATCATATCATATTAAAAATAAACAATAAATAAATAAAAATAAACACCACCACACTGCAAAGGTCACAATGAGAAGGAAAGGCTGAACATAATTATACCTAGTGAATGAATATGGTAGTTCTGAAGACCCAACTAACATCACCTACCTGTATAGCCTCTCTCAGAAGGACTTTAGAGAAAAAAAATAGGGAAAATATTCAAAGAACTCAAACCATGGAATAGAGATTGAATCATATTCAAGAGGATATGGGAGTAGAAATGAGAAAATTTCAGACAAATATGACAGAAATAAAAAACTAGGTAGGTGAAACAAAAATATCTCACCAGCAGAGTAACAACTGATGAGGACAGAATTAATAAACTGAAAGATGATCTTCATAAAAACTCTATACAACAGAAGAATCTAAAAAAAATCTGAAAATAAATGAACAAAGAATGGAAAATTTTCTCAAAATAACTAAACAGATGACAATGGACCTTTGGTTTAAATTCACGAGAACAAAATAAGAATCATAGCTGTCCCAGACATATAGTAAGAAAATAGCTATGAAGAAGCAACAGTCAAAGAAATTATTGATGAAAATTTTCCAAAGCTGTAGAATGCATGCACACACACAACCTGCATACCCAAAGAGTACTAGAGAAAGAAAACCAAAGAGAAACAGCTAAAGTCATATCCTAGTCCAAAATTGACAACGACAAATAAACATAAAATACTGAAAGAAGCAAGATCCAAAAGAGATATTAAATACAAAGAAAAATCCTTAAGACTCACTATAGATTTACAATAAGCTACCCTCCAGGCCCAAATGCAGTGGTGGAATAGAGTGAAAAACTCAATGAAATCAGTTTCGCCAAGAATACTTCTCCCAGCCAGAATTTTATTCAAGTTTGAAGAATGGATATACAGATTCATGGATAAATAACAAATCAGAAAATTTACATATTCAAAGCCAACCTAAAAGAACTAAGGGTCTATTTTAAAGCAAGACATATCACCACCAACAAAACTAACTTCTACCAAAAACAAAGGCACTAAATCCAGGATAATCATATCTCTCAATGTCAGCAGACTAAATGCACCAATTAAGTGATACAAAGTGGCAAAGTGGATCAGAAAATGTAATCCAATATTTTCTGTCTGAAAGAAACATATTTGAATAAGTAGAGCAAATACAAACTCAAAGACAAAGGTTGAAGGACAAACATTCAAGCAAACAACTCCCTTAAAAATGCTTTGGTGGCCATTTAATATTAGACAACAAAGTTCAGGCTTACAAAGGTTACAAGGGACTGAGAGAATAATTCTTAATAATCAAAGTATATTTATATCAGGAATAAAACAAACTCATAAACATATATGTCCTCATTGATGGGCTAGCAATATACTTAAAATATCTGTAAATATATTTGAAGTAAGACATCAATAACAACACAATATTAGGGGCAGACTCCAGCACTGACTTGTAACCTCTTGATAGATCAAGTAGGTTTAATGAGTAAATAAAGTTAGAAACTACTATTAAAATACTCATATGGAAGCTCAAGTATATTTTTAGAATCAAAGGTCAGCTTTCTTAAAATCAATATAGCTATACTATGGTAATGAAACCTCACCTTTTACCACGTCATAATTAGGTTGCTTTGATTAGCTCTATCCTCCATTATTCATCATGTCTGCACTGAAATTCCATCTCTTAAAGCATAACACATTACAGTCATTCATCATACATATTCCTTTCTGTCTTTGATATAGAATTTATATATACAACATATATAACTTTTATCATTATTCTATTTATAATATAACAGAAACTACATTTTGTTCATATTACTTCCTCGAAAACTAAAGCTTTATTATAAAGGAACCTTAAAGACAACATAACTTTTATAGCTAAATAAAACTAAACAATCATTCTATCAATACCCCAGGGTTTGAAGAGGTTTTTCATGTGAAGGAAACCTTAGAATCAAAGGGAAAAAAAACAAATATATTCTTTATAAAATATTTAAAGCTTGATATATTAATTGAACTTTAATTTTAAGTAATTCAGAAGCTATATAAGATGCCATTATTTGTATAAAACTGATTAGTTTTAGTGATTTTAGCTCTATTTCTTTTACTTTATTAAAAGTGCTTTATAGTTAATGGTCATAAGATATGAATTGAATAAAAATAAGAAACAACAGACTAATAATAACAGTGACGAGAATTATTACATGTACTTTTGTGGTTTCTATATTTCTGATACATTTATATTGATATTCGATCTTTCTAGAATATATACTTTGATTTTGGTATTGTAACCACCTGAAATTATCTCTAGTGAAATTCTCTTATATTTAATCGGGGATACAAATTTCTTTAAGTAGTAATGAAAACTGACACATATAAGTGGGAAGAACAGAAATATTTGCTTCAAAGTCAATTCAACTATAAAAAGTGATGCTGAATTTAGAGTAGAGGAAGCAATAAAAGTGTAGGTTAAAGTAAGTTAGTAAAGAGTGTAAAAATACTTGTGATGAACTTGAGTGCTAATAAAGTGACTATACATCATGCAGCCAATCCACAAAGCCAATCACATACCACAAGAAGGATTTCTGTAAATAGTTTCAGGATTAAGTACTGGGCACTGCTTTTGGACACCCAAAGTAATTGAATAAAAATATCTGTTATAAGATGAATATTTGGCATGATGTGATTTTGCCATAGAAGTATTTTCTTGATGAGGCTGTCATTACTCAGCAAAATGTTAGTTTATAATATTTCCTTAACTATCTTTACTTCTTCAACTGTATCCTTTAACATCATGATACTTAATCTCACATTTTCCGATTCAACCCATGATTGAATTTATGTGTATCTTCAGTGTTTTAATTTAATGTGTATTTGAGGCAGGTGAGTTAAAAATGATCATTAAATCGTGTTTGTCACTTGTATTAAAAGAATTTTAAATTTATGTTAGTGTCATTACTTTACAATTTAATTTTGTTCTTGCTCTACAATTCAACTAATTATACATTATTTCCTCTAGTTCAGTGGAACTTTATGCACAAATATGTACACAAATTTAAGAAAACTTTTAAAAACTTTCAATGCTGATTTTTTATTACTAGACATTTAATGGTTTAGAAGTGATAATCTGTTCAAAAAGAAAACAAAAGCCGTACAGATTTTTTTTACCCTCTGGTTAATTAAATTGTTCTTCCAAGCAATTGTTTATAAATGGCATTCTGTAAGATACCAGTCCATCGATCATGTAGGTTTATATGGTTCATCAACATAAATTCTATATACAGAAGACCACAACCTTATTGTAAGCCTAATTGTGATTTTTATGGATATATACTTGGATTTATTTTAATTCTCCTTCACATCTAGGCTAGACTTGGTCCTTCTTTAACTATTTCCATATTGTCATAAGAGCACCATTGTGGTGCTCTATTTCAGTGAAACCTGTGAAATATAGTACCTTATTAATGTGGTAAGTCCCTGTATTCATAACATATACTAATGATTGTATTATGCAAAAATGTTTATGCAATATATTTATGAGAAATGAGTAAAAAAATTCACTGAGGTTGGAATTACATTGGAAATCTCCCTGTTCCCAAGAGCCTTTGAATTCCACTATTTCTCACATATATATATTGTCTCTGAATATAATTTTAAATATTACAGAGTCTTATTGCTATCCAAGTAAAGTGATAATTCTCTCCCAAAATGGATTAATAGTAATGTAGATAAAATCCAGGTCCTTAACAATTATCTTCATAACACTATTTTGGTAAACACACTCTTTATGTAATTTAGTATATAACATACAGCATTTATTTCATGTTTTATGATATTGTACAAGGCTTATTTTTTGACAAAAACAAAGATATACCAATATATACATGATATTGAGTTTCAGTTATTATAATACTCAGTAGGGATCCTTTCATGTTTAAATCAAAAATTTTTTTGCAATTCAAAAGATTTAATAAAAGTTCGAGAATTCATGTGACAACCAACCAAAATTTTATTGAGTTCACCTTTTGCATTTTGTTCCATTGACCTTATCATGCTATTACTCAAGTGTTTCCATCAATTCCCCAGTCCCCAACATTTTCTAGTATATGGTTACATGAATAGATTACACATTGGTTAGAAAACTTATTTCTACATAAGCTACATGGCTACCACCAAATTTTTAAAATACCCTTATTCTTGACCATTATTTGCTTCATCAATAACCCTTCCCCTTGTCCTTAAGAACATATGCTTTTAACTGTCATTGCTCTACAGTGGTCTAGCATTTTTCTAGCTTCCATTGTTTAATATTGTGTTTAGGGTCACTCCAGATTGCTAAAGTATATTTTCCAGTAACCCTTTTAGGAAGGGGACACAAAAATAAAGTCTTTGAACACTTCAATATCAAAAAATGTCTTTGTTTTACCTTCAACATTGAATGCCAGTTCGACAGGGCATAGAATTATAGGCTTAAAGTCTTCTTCCTGTAGCACTCGAATGATGTTGGCCCATTTGTTTCTAGCATCCATTTGTCCTACCTTTCCAAAACTCAATTTTTTTTTATAAAATAGAATGCTGATAAAACTAAAATTTTAGACTGTTTACTGACCACAAAGGTCAGGAAGGCTGAGAGATTTAAGTTCACTTTTTTATATCTTTATTTAAATGCCTTGATTACAAATATGATTGTAGTTGAGTTTCAGTCATGTAAAAAAAACTCCCCCTTCACCAGTGCAATATGGCCATTACTAATGTCCCAAATATCCTTCCTCCCCACCCCACCCAACCCCGCCTGTACTCTACTCTAGACAGGCTTTCTAGTTCCCTCATTCATTCACATTGTTATGATAGTTCTCAGTGTTGTTATTTCTCTAACTACACTCCACTCTTTGTGGTGAGCTTCATGTCGTGAGCTGGAACTTCCAGCCCTCCTCTCTTTTGTCTCAGAATTATTGCAAAAATGTCTTTTATTTTTCTTAAAACCAAAGATGAGGGAGACTATTCTGCATCTCTCTCTCTCTCTGGCTTATTTCACTCTGCATAATAGATTCCATGTACAGGGGCCGGGCGGTGGCGCTGGAGGTAAGGTGCCTGCCTTACCTGCGCTAGCCTAGGAGACGGACCGCGGTTCGATCCCCCGGCGTCCCATATGGTCCCCCAAGCCAGGAGCGACTTCTGAGCGCATAGCCAGGAGTAACCCCTGAGCGTTACCGGGTGTGGCCCAAAAACCAAAAAAAAAAAAAAAAAAATAGATTCCATGTACATCCATGTATAGGAAAACTTCATGACTTCATCTCTCCTGATGGCTGCATAATATTCCATTTTGTATATGTACCACAGTCTCTTTAGCCATTCATCTGTTGAAAGGCATCTTGGTTGTTTCCAGAGTCTGGCTATGGTAAATAGTGATGCAATGAATATAGGTGGAAGAAAGGGATTTTTGTATTGTATTTTTGTGTTCCTACCTAGGATATGTTCCTAGTAGAGGTATAGCTGGATCGTATGGGAGCTCAACTTCCAATTTTTGGAGGAATCTCCATATCGTTTTCCATAATGTTTGGAGTAGACTGCATTCCTACTAGCAGTGAATAAGAGTTTCTTTCTCTCCACATCCCCACCAGCACTGCTTGTTCTCATTCTTTGTGATGTGTGCCAATCTCAGTGGCATCAAATGGTACCTCAGAGATGTTTTGATTTGCATATCCCTGATGATTAGTGATGTGGAGCATTTTTTTCATGTGCTTTTAGGCCATTTGCATTTCTTTTTTGAAAAAGTGTTCATTTTTTTCCCCACATTTTGATGGGATTAGATTTTTTCTTATAAAGTTCTGTCAGTGCTTTGTATATTTTGGATATTAGCCCCTTATTTGGTGGGTAATTGGTGAATAGTTTCTCCCACTCCGTGGATGGCTCTGGTGTCCTGGACACTATTTCCTTTAAGGTGAAGAAGCTTCTCATCTTAATATATTCCCATCTTTTTATCTCTGCTTCTATTTGTTTGGAGAGTGTTGTTTTCCCCTTAAAGATGCCTTTAGTTTCAATGTCATGGAGTGTTTCACCTATGTGTTGTTCTATATACCTTAAGGTTTTAGGTCTGATATCAAGGTCTTTAATCCATTTTGATTTTACCCTTGTACATGGTGTTAGCTGTGAGTCTGAGTTTGCATTTTTTCAAGTGGCTAATCAGTTGTGCCAACACCCCTTGTTGAAGAGACTTTCTCTGCTCCATTTAGAATTTCATGCTCCTTTATCAAAAATTAGGTTATTGTATGTCTGGGGAACATTCTCTGAGTTCTCTCTCTCTCTCTCTCTCTCTCTCTCTCTTTTTTTTTTTTTTGGTTTTTGGGCCACACCCGGCAGTGCTCAGGGATTACTCCTGGCTGTCTGCTCAGAAATACCTCCTGCCAGGCACGGGGGACCATATGGGACACCAGGATTCGAACTAACCACCTTTGGTCCTGAATCGGCTGCTTGCAAGGCAAACGCTGCTGTGCTGTCTCTCAGGGCCCATTCTCTGAGTTCTCAAGCCTATTCTACTGATCTGAGGTTCTGTTTTTATTCAATACCAAGCTGATTGGATAACTATTGCTTTGTAATACAGTTTATAGTTGGGGAAAGTAATATCTCCCACATTCCTTTTCCCAAGGAGTGCTTTAGCTATTTGAGAATATTATTATTCCAAATTAATTTCAGAAGTTTTTGATCCACTTCTCTGAAGAATGTCATGTGTATCTATAAAGGGATTGCATTAAACCTGTACACTGCTTTGCTGAGTATTGCCATTTTAATGATGTCAGTCCTGCCATTCCATGAGCAGGGTATGTGTTTCCATTTCCACATGTCTCAAATTCAATGTTTAAGTCAATACCTATGTGGAAAGGATCCAGCCAGAGAGGGTCGAGACCAGCAGCACAAAGTGAGAGAAGAAAGAGCTAAGTCAAATTTTTAATAGAAGCCTTCATAAAGTGTTATTTTAAAACAGTCCTTTTCTGAATTAATGGAATGTTACCAAATTTTTAATTAATTTAATGTATGCCTGAATTTTCTTTTTGTGATGGCTACAGTTAAATTTTCTGAAAGTGAAAAGTCGGAATATTTACATGTGAATTCAGTAAGTGCTAGCAATTAGAAATACAGTATGAGTTATGTATGATATAAATTGCATCTGACTTTAATAGTAATATATTAAGATTAATAAAAGAAAGTTATGAAACATTATTAATGAACTAAGTCTCCAACAGTTGTTATAAACCAATGAGTGGTTATGAAAAAATAGAATGCAGGTAAATTTCTGGGCCACTAACACTTTTCTGGATGTAGTTTCTCTAGTATCTGTCTTAATTTGCTAGACCTCAGGGAACCTTGCTGAAAACCTTCTTACCAAAATAGAAATAAAGACATTCTTATAATTCTCAGGATCAAAATGCAAAATAGAAAAAATGCAAAAGAGGCAAAACTATATATTGAAGGTTTTATAATTATATTTTCTTACTTTAAGTAGGACAAATAAGTTTGGAGTTATCTTATTAATGGATATAAATATTGGTAACAATCAAAATTAACCCTTATATTTTGTTATCTGTAGAATTTGTGCAGCTATTGTGGCTCTCTCTTGGCTCTATGCTCAAAGATTACTCTTGATAGAACTCCGTGGACCAACTTTCAGTTTACACTCTGCTTTACCCAAAGAGTATTTGATCCCTGTAATCTGTTCGTTGAATTTTTCAAGCATTAGTCAACTCAGATTAAACAATATAGGGAAAGATGAGACAAGAAAGTATGATGTTTATGAAAGTTCTGAAGAAAATCAAAGTAAATTCATTGGAACTAAAATTTAACCAGGTTTTAGACAAAGGTATACTATCCCATGATAGGTGAATCTACTTAACCACATAAAATTATTCCTTTTTACTTACAGCATCTAGGTTTTCATTAGGACCCGAAGTGAAAGTAGACCCACAGAATTTTGAAACTCGCCTCTTGGCAATATATAGAATGTCCCATATGGGGGGTAGTTTAGGAGAAAGCCTATAAAACAGTTCTGCAAAGGTAAATGGAGTTATTCAGTATGAGTTCTTTTCTATCTGGATACTATAGGAGGGAGTGGTCCACATGTACACCTATAATATATATTCTCAACTGTCTACTTTATAGAATCCCATATTTCCTCTGAGATATTATTCTCTCTCTGCTTGTTTCCTCATAATCACTAAATATAACTTCAATACTTAACCTTAAAATTCCACCTGAATGTATTTTTTATGAGGCTAGGCAATAGATTTGTAAAGCCTGGTTAAGAACTCAGGACTGAATTTTATGCTGATGATTTTTGTGGTTGCACTATATATCTAATATTAATCTTTTATCTTATGAGTTTAGTTCAACAAAATTTTTGCATTAAGTTGGATGTCTTTTAGTTTTAATTCATATTATTTTAGCTGTGCAAAACCTTTTTAGTTTGATTAAATATCAATTGTTGGTGTTTGGATTATGTACACAAAACCCATAATTAACCATACTTTAAATCACAGTTCTTTAGCTAATAAAAAAATAAAATAGAAAGAATTCAAGACTGGCTTTCTTTTCCTCACTACAGCCTTGGTTCCTGGCTCCTCAAGCTTGCCAGGTGATCTCCTAAGAGGGATCACTTCCTAGATGAGGCAGAATAAGTTTAACCTAGGTTCAGTTTTAATTCTACTGATGGTCTGATGACACAGAAGATCTGAACCCGTACCAAGCTCATGGTAAGTGCTCATGGCAGACTCTTATGAGTCCTAGATTTCCCCAGCCAATTCCCTTGATGATCAAGGTTGCTAGAGAATTAATCAGTAGACCTTACTTTCAAGACTTCTACTTCTCTCCCCAAAGTTCATACAAGTCACCTGCAATGAAATCATATAACTAAGAAATGTTTCAAAAGTAAAATAATGAAAGGAATAATTTATAAGATAAAATAAGCCACTATTACCCTTTTATTTTTAGTAAAAATCTTTTGGGAACTATTGTGAAATGAGATTAGAACTGGACCTTTATGGACATTGAACTATAATTTTACAAATTTTTCTATAACCGAGTACCTGAAAACTTGAAATATTTTACCTTTAGTAATGACAAATGGACTATTACATTAGAAAAAATATTTGAGAAGGGAAGATTATTCTAAATTTTCTTTTTTTATTTATAATATCTTTATTTAAGCATCTTGACTACAAATATGACTGTGATTAGGTTTCAGTCATGTAAAGAACACCCTCCTTCACCAGTGCAACATTCCCACCACCAATGTCCCAAATTTCCCTCCATCCTACCCCACCCCCACCTGTACTCTAGACAGGCTTTCCAGTTCCCTCATTCATTCACATGGTTATGGTAGTTCTCAGTGTAGTTATTTCTATAACTGCACTCACTACTCTTTGTGGTGAGCTTCATGAAGTGAGCTGGAAGTTCCAGCCCTCCTCTCATTGTCTCTGAGGATTGTTGCAAAAATGAATTTTATTTTTCTTAAAACCCATAGATGAGTGAGACAATTCTGCATCTCTCTCTCCCTCTGACTTATTTCACTCAGCATGATAGATTCCATGTACATCCATGTATAGGAAAATTTCATGACTTCATCTCTCCTGATGGCTGCATAATATTCCATTGTATATATGTACCACAATTTCTTTAGCCATTCGTCTTGTGAAGGGCATCTTGGTTGTTTCCAGAGTCTGGCTGTTGTGAATAGTGCTGCAATAAATATAGGTGTGAGGAAGGGGTTTTTGTATTGTATTCTTGTGTTCTTAGGGCATATACCTAGGAGTGGAATAGCTGGGTTGAAATGGAGCTCAATTTCCAGTTTCTGGAGGAATCTCCATATGGCATTCCATAGAGGTTGTACTAGACAGCATTTCCACCAGCAGTGGATAAGAGTTTCTTTCTCTCCACATCCCCACCAGCACTGATTGTTCTCGTTCTTTGTGAGGTGTGCCAATCTCTGTGGTGTGAGATGGTATCTCATCATTGTTTTGATTTGCATCTCCCTGATGATTAGTGATGAGGAGCATTTTTTCATGTGCCTTTTGGCCATTTGTATTTCTTTTTCATCAAAGTGTCTGTTCATTTCTTCTCCCCATTTTTTGATGGGATTAGATTTTTTTTGTAAAATTCTGTCAGTGCCCTGTATATTTTGGATATTAGCCCCTTTTCTGATGGGTATTGGGTAAATAGTTTCTCCCACTCAGTGGGTGGCTCTTGTATCCTGGGCACTATTTCTTTTGAGGTGCAGAAGCTTCTCAGCTTAATGTATTCCCATCTGTTGATCTCTGCTTCCACTTGTTTGGAAAGTGAAGTTTCCTCCTTATACAAACATAAAATGGATTAAAGACCTTGATATCAGACCTGATACCATAAGGTATATAGAACAACAGGTAGGTAAAACACTTCATTCTGAATTTTCTGGGTGAGTGCAACGTTAATATTAACAAGTGTTCTTATATGAAAAGAAGGATGCAAGAATAGAGATAAATGTTGGAGGCAGATATACAATTAGCCAGAGAATATATTAGCATTTAGAATCTTATAAAATAAGAAAATGTCTTTTCTCAAGTATTTTATAAGTAATGCACATTTATGATAGTGTCATAAGATTAATTTTAGACCTCTTATCCCTGAAATAACTAAAATATAATAAATTCATGTTATTATAAGCTACTGTTTTAATGTCATTAGTGCATACAATAGTATAAAAACCTTGAAGAAAACTTGACTAGATAATTCATACATTTCTTAATTAATTTTAAATTGAAGATCAACATAAAACTAAGTACAATTGCTGAATCAAACAAAATCACCTTCAGGTTTCACATTTAGACCACTGGTGGTTATTATTTGCCTATTATCAGTTTTTGTAGAACATAACTAACAATTAATGAGTATAGACTTTATCTTTTCTCATGAAATATGTACCCAAATACTCTTCTTTATGATTGACTGTATTACATATGCTTTCTTTATTTACTAAAGGAAAACTGAAAATTTCCATTTCTCAGTCAAATATTTTCATTTAAATAATCTTCACAAAATTTAGGACCTGGATTAACCTAAAAATTGTCCACATAATTACTTTTTTAA
Organism: Suncus etruscus; assembly: GCF_024139225.1. Classification (NCBI taxonomy): domain Eukaryota; kingdom Metazoa; phylum Chordata; class Mammalia; order Eulipotyphla; family Soricidae; genus Suncus; species Suncus etruscus. The sequence continues at coordinate 72,543,860 of NC_064856.1, forward strand.
AATTAAAGTGCCATTTAATTGAGGCTTCATATGTAATACTGAATAATAAGCTGTCTGGACTTTAAGTATCTTGGTCATAGTTACAGGATTAGGTGCTTAAATGTAAGTCTACATGTATCTGTAGAAATGAGTATACTGGGTATTGGGTTGCAAGTGGTAATGAAGAAGATAGATAAACTATTATTTGTAGAATGTTGGAGGTTTGTTTTGCTGCTATTGTTTTCCTTCTTCTCCTTTACCCCTTTCCCTTATTTCTCTTCATGCTATGCTTAGCTTTTCTTTGTTCATCTATTTCTCTTTGATTAGATTGCTTTAAAATTAATTCTATAATAAAGTACTTTTTAAAAAAATTAATATTTTTATTTAAGCATCATTATTACAAACATGTTTGTAGTTTGGTTTCAGTCATAAAAATAACACCCCACTTCACCAGTGCACCATTCCCACCACCAGTGCCGCCCCCCCATGTCCTTCCTCCCCCCACCCCCTTTCTATATTTGAAACAGGCATATGAATTTCTAATGTCTTTTCTGAGAGGAAGTTCAAGCTTCCTAACTCATCTTCAAAGTTTCCTGTAATAATATCCAGCCTCCCTGACTCAATTAAAATTTTCTTATGATGTACAGAATTGTTTCTATAGACATCACTTACAGTGGTAAACTGAGTCAATCATAGAGAAGAAAGAAGAAACAGTAATGTAGGCCCGGAGAGATAGCACAGTGGCATTTGCCTTGCAAGCAACTGATCCAGGACCAAAGGTGGTTGGTTCGAATCCTGGTGTCCCATATGGTCCCCCGTGCCTGCCAGGAGCTATTTCTGAGCAGACAGCCAGGAGTAACCCCTGAGCATAGCCGGGTGTGGCCCAAAAACAAACAAACAAAAAAAAACCAAGAAAAACAAAAACAAAATAACAGTAATGCTTCTTGTTCCTAATCCCATCATAGCCAACATAAGGCTGATATTGTATAATGGCATTATTTTAAGTTCTACAAAAATCTATGAAGACCAGCATTTTCTTTTTTTTTTTTTTTTTTTTTTGGTTTTTGGGCCACACCCGTTTGACGCTCAGGGGTTACTCCTGGCTATGTGCTCAGAAATCGCCCCTGGCTTGGGGGGACCATATGGGACGCCGGGGGATCGAACCGCGGTCCTTCCTTGGCTAGCGCTTGCAAGGCAGACACCTTACCTCCAGCGCCACCTACCCGGCCCCAAAGACCAGCATTTTCGATGCTTTTATCAAATCACTAAATTCAGCAGAAAATTATATAACTGAACTTCTTAGAAATCATTAGTCCACTACCCTTTTCTACTTTTGCTGACTTCCTCTGCCAATCTTTTAAAAAATCAACCTTTGTTTTAGAGTAAGATAGTCCTACCTTAGTATCAAAAAGAAGTTCTGCCATATTTTCTGGTTACTCACTTCTAAATAAAATTATTTATTTTTCTCTCAACAACTCTCTTATTTTTTTTTTTTTTTGGTTTTGGGTTCATGCCCAGTAATGCTCAGGGGTTACTCCTGGCTCTATGCTCAGAAATTGCTCCTAGCAGGCTCAAGGGACCATATGGGATGTCAGGATTCTAACCACCAACTTTATGCACACAAGGCAAATGCATTACCTCCATGCTATCTCTTCGGCCCCCAACTCTTATTTCTTGAATATTAACTTTTACCTTTAAGTATAGAGCAAGTGAAACTTGGACTGGGTAATAATTCTGTTTATTTTTTTATTCCTCTAATAGAACTATCCAGAAGAAAAGAGGATATCAGAAGATATACATGATATATCTATATTAGGAGAATAGGAATATTCAATTATGGAGACTTTAAAGCTGACAATGCTATCTAAAGGCAGGTGGAAAGTAGTGGGAATATTAGTGATGTGATTTATTTCAGGTTCTTCTAAATTATCGAGAAGCCTAGAAACCTATAATGTAAATGTTAATTAAAAGTCATTAGATTATATGATATTCCAGATCAACCAATAAGTGGAAGAAAGAAAATGCACTCCTTTTCCTTTGTTCTAATCAAAACCTCCAAGTATTGGATAGTGTTCAATCGTATTGAGGTACACAATCTACTTTAAAAAGTTTACCCATTCAGGGACTGGAGAGATAGCATGGAGGTAAGGTGTTTGCCTTTCATGTAGGATGTCATCGGTTCGAATCCCGGCATCCCATATGGTCCCCCGTGCCTGCCAGGAGCAATTTCTGAGCCTGGAGCCAGGAATAACCCCTGAGCACTGCCAGGTGTGACCCAAAAACCACAAAAAAAAAGTTCACCCATTCAAATGAAAAAATGGAGCAAGGAAAGCCTCTTACTAGTGGTGTTGACACAACTGGTTAGCCACTTGCAAAAAAAAGTGAACCCAGCCCCATGTAATAAGATGCACAAAGATCAAATCCAAATGGTGTAAAGACCTTGATATCAGGCCTGAAACCATAAAGTATATAGAACAACATGTAGGTAAAACACTCTATGACATTGAGACTAAAGGCATCTTCAAGGAGGAAATAGCACTCTCCAAACAAGTGGAAGCAGAAATAAACAAAATAAAATTAATAAAATATTAAGCTAAGAAACTTCTTGCACATCAAAGAAAATAGTGCCTAAGATACAAAAGCCACACACAGAATGGGAGAGACTATTCACCAAATACCCATCAGATTAGGGGTTAGTATCCAAAATATACAAAGTACTGACAGAACTTATATAAAACAAAAACATGTAGCCCCATCAAAAAATTGGGAGAAGAAATGAAAAAACACTTCCTCAAAGAAGAAATACAAATGGCCAAAAGATACATGAAAATATGCTCCACATCACTAATCATCAGGGAGATGCAAATCAAAATAATGATGAGATACCACCTCACACCACAGAGACTGACACACATCACACAGAACAAGAACAATCATTGTTGGCGGGGATGTGGAGAGAAAGAAACTCTTATTCATTGCTGGTGGGAATGCCACCTAGTCCAGCCTTTATGGAAAAATATGGATATTCCTCAAAAACTGGACATTGAGCTCCCATTTGATCCAGCTATACCACTCCTAGGGATATGTCCTAGGAACACAAAAATACAATTCAAAAATCCCTTCCTCACACCTATATTCATTGTAGTGCTTTTTACAATAGCCAGGCTCTGGAAACAACAGAGATGCCCTTCAATAGATGAATGGCCAAAGAGACTGTGTCCATACAATGGAATATTATGCATCCATCAGGAGAGATAAATGTATGAAAGTTTTTTATATGTGGATGTAGAGAAAATTTATTATGCTGAGTGAAATAAGTCAGAGAGACAGAAGGAGAGAGATAGAATAGTTTCACTTATACATGGTTTTTAAGAAAATAGAAGACATTATTGTAATAAGGCCCAGAGACAATAGTGTTAAGGGCTGGAAGAGCCAGAAGGACCAGCTCACAATTTGAAGCTCACCACAAAAAGTGATGAATGCTGTCAGGGAAATAACTACACGAACCACAAGCATGACAATGTTAAAGAATGAGAGTAGAATGACTGTCTCAAATACAGGTAGGGGTGGGGAAGAAGGGGGCATTGGTGGTTGGAATGTTGCACTGGTGAAGAGGGGTTCTGTTTATGACTGAAACCCAGTTACAATCATGCTTGTAATCATGGTGACTAAATAAATATTTTTTACATTAAAAAAGCCACCCACAGAATGGGAAAAACAAAACAAAAAATAAACAACAAATGAAAATCATATTCTGATACAACTTCAGGGAAACTCTTAGAAATAATGCTTTATCTAAGGTTTTTATTTGTTATTTTTTGTTTTTTGTTTGTTTGTTTTTGGGTTTTGGTTTCTGGGCCACATCGGTGACTCTCAGTGTTTACTCCTGGCTATGTGCTCAGAAATTGATCCTGGCTTGGGGGACCATATGGGAAGCCAGGGGATTGAAACCAGGTCTGTCCTGGGTCAGCCATATGCAAGGCAAATGTCCTACCACTGCATCATTGCTCCGGCCTCTAATCTAAGCTTTTTTTAACCACTCAAGTTGATTTATAAAATTAACCATCACAATATTAATTCCAATTTTTAAACACAACCAGTTTTGAAGGTTCAATTCTGTACAATGTTTACAATCAACCTTTACCAGATTTTAGGCTTCCTTATATCTCATAAATACAAATGATGGTTGCCTCCAATTTCTTCCAATCTTGCAATAGTGAGCCAGACTGTGGTGTCTGTAACAACTTTACTTAAATTTGCATTGTTTCTCTCTTATTTTTATTTTTACCTTAAGTAAAATATTTAACCTCAGTATAGTCCCCATTTTGTGCAGTTTTAAGTGGGAATTAAAATTATATCCCAAGAATACTTTAGAAGAAAGATATAAAAATATAACATCATTTCTTAGCATAATATCTAACACATAGAAGACCTCCACAAGCACTATTTCTTAATAGTTGAATAAAATTACATGGTTCAAATATATCATTCTATACTTGTATGTAGAACAAGCATTTATGCATTTTTCATAAATAAGAAAATAGGAACTTCATGGAAGATAGTCAACATTACCTAAACTCTAGCAAAAATTAAACTATAAATAATTTTGGGGCTGGAGTGATAGTACAGCAGTAGTAGCACATGGCCAATTCAAGAGGGACCTTGTTTCGATCCTTGGCATCCCATATGGCCCCCGAGCCAGGTGCAATTTCTGAGCTCATAGCCAGAAGTAACCCAAGTGTCACAGGGTGTGGCCAAAAACGAATATATATAATATATGTATGTATGTATATATATTATATATGTATGCATGTATATATATTATATGTATATATATGTACATGTATATATATATACATACATACATACATATATAATAGTCTTGTTTATTTGCTTTTATGCATTTAGTTACAGAAACAGTACATTCAACCATGAATGAACTTCACTGATTAAGGAGTCTTGCATATAGAAATATTCTAGAAATACAAAGTGTAGCATTCATGGATCTATTGCTTCTAATCATGAGACTACAATAAAGGTGATAGGATAAAACAAAGTTTTCATCTCTGGTTACAACTTGCAAGAGAAAAATAAGGAACTATTTTTAATAGAAAACCATAATTAAAAGTTATGAGATAAAATTAAGAAAATAAAATAGCAAGTTCATAATAGGGCTCCACTATGAGGTATTTAAATTTAATAGTGTTTTTTGAATAATGTCAGATTCTCGCGTGGTAGCTTTAAAAAGTGTATACAAATGGATACATAAACAAATGACTTTAGAATATGCAATTAAACTAGTATGTCTTTTAAGCCAAGATTCCAGTTTGCAACTGCTCACTTAGAACTGGAGTGGCAAAACAAAAACAAAAACAAAAACGAAAACAAAAAAACCTCCTATTTGTCTGGGAATGTGAAGGTTCCCTTTTTTTCGTAACTTCCAAGGGCAATGGAAAAGTACGCTTTCATCATATTCTTAAAAAAAATAAAAAACAGCCTATTCTTCTTTAATTAGATTTGTCTATATTATGATCTATTTTTGAATTAAAGCGTCACATTAGGAAGCTAATTTACCCAACAAAATGCTACCTTTAACCACTGCAAATACTTTGTTTAGACCTTCAGAGATATAAGTAGAGAAATAGAAAACATGTCCATATTAATTTTTATTTCCCACATTGCTAGAAAGACACATCTAATAAAGTCATTCAGAAATGTATGTCCTAGGAAACATTGGAAATGGGAAAGGTTACACTGTTTTTCTGCTATTAGTTTCTTGATAGTATCAAATTACTTGGAGCTCACAGTTTTAAGGTTTTACATTAGACAGGCTGCTGCTGTAAACCAAAAGTTAATCACAGGAATATATTTGGCCAATAAAACAAACACAGTCTTTGTCATACAATTATTAATGCCAGTAACAATTTGTAATATAAAAAATTGTCTTTTCTATGGGCTTTTCCCATTTATACAATAACAAGAACTTCACTGCTGATATTTATTCTAAAAAAAAAACATAAACAGGCATGCATACTCACACAATCAGCCCATTATGGTCTTTTGCTGATAGCTACCAAATACATCATGACGACTAAATAGAATTTTATAAGTAAAGAGTGTTAAAATATGATTCATAATATAATAAGAAAAATTATAATGGAAAATGCTATTGTAGGAATTTGGAGAACTTATAGCAGCACTGACAATTCTATTACACTCCACCAGTTAGTAAGAAAATACACAAATAACTCATGAAAATGCTTCTGAAATTCTTTTAGCTCTTACATTTTCAGTGAGTATCATGTCACTGATTCATTGATTCTGATAGCCTGACCAACTCCTAGCTAACCCTATTAGCATATATTATAGCATGATTTTGCATTTCTAAAAGAGATGTATCAATATGTAAGTCTGTACAGAGGACTTTAAAATATATGACAAAAATTATTGTAAATATATTTGTGTTATGACTCCTTTTATAATGCCAAAATAACAAATATTTTTCATAATAGAATTTAATCTATTTTTTGAAAACCAATTTTTTTTTCTGATTTTTAGCCACACCCGGTGATGTTCAGGGTAACTCCTGGCTATGCCCTCAGAATCACTCCTGGGTTGGGGGACCATATGAAAAGCCGGGGATTGAACCTAGGTCTGTCCTGGGTCAGCTGTGTGTAAGCAAATGCCCTCGTTATAGCTCCAGCCCCTAACAAATTGGTTCTTATTTTGCCTTTTCCCATTGCATACACAATTATGGAGAATTTTCACATTGCAGAAAACAAATGTTTGTTACTCATCAGTCTATAAATTACTATCCTTCAAGCAGTCCCCCTAACCTAAATGTTCAAATAATTATAGCATTGGTATCTTATGAGAAACCTTTGTGGTGTATTTTCACTAAGTTTCCAGCTTGAATAATTTGCTGAATGAACTTTTAATTCTACCATTTTAATTCCACCATTGCTACTGTATTTTTCCTCTTCTTTTGGTAAAACTCTCAATTCTTTCCAGGCAACTAATAAAGTAAGTACAAAGATTCTTGAGTTGAGCTATAACTACTGTATCTATTGTTCAAGCTTAGTGCAGTGTCTGTTACGAGGTCAATATCTACTAAATGTAAACAATTACATTTTTAGGACTTTTCCAAATCCACTACTTCTGCTAAAAAATCTGGTTGACCAATGTTTTTAAGGTTTTCCAATTTCTAACTTATTCAACCTCAATGACAATAGACATTCAAGATATTTATTCAGAAAACACATGAACAAATAGGTTTTTTACAGAACGAGTTTAACTGACATAATCCCTGTCCTTTCAGAGCAGTGTCAATGACTTTTCTTAATAAAAGTTTTCATTTAATTCAGCTAATATTATGTAACAAATAGCTCTCATTAGCTACCCACACATTTTCACATTTTGTATTTCACATTTCATATACCTTAATAAATTACCAGGCATATTCTAGCACTTATTCAATACAGACTTAAAATGTCTATAAATCAAACTTCAAAGAATGTCTTCGCTGTTTTTATTTACTGGTTGTATAAAGGTTACACCCCAATTTGCTGGCTTGTGTTTTCTGATGCTGAATGGTTCTTTAAGTCATTATCCTATGCTTGGTTGCCATGCTGTGTTAAAGATGGAGAATAATAGACTTAGGATGTTAGATATGAGACAATCTTAAAAATTGGATAGCAGTTCTAACAGCAGTATTACTACATTCACCCTCCTAAATTTGAGCAAACCTATTAAATTAGGAAGAATCCTTTAATCAATTTATCTTAGTTGGCCTTTATGTTGATAGAAAATAGATATTAGATTGTGCAATGATGTATTTTTCCCAAATCAGTTGATAATAGGACTTGGCATACAATCTCAAAGTCTAGTAATATTTCCCTATTGTCTAAAGGAGGAGAAGTGGAGAAACAGAAATAAAAAGAGAATAAATGAAAAGGAGAAGCGGGAAAAAGGATATAAAGAGATAAATTAAAAGGAGAAAGTATATCAAAGTTTGTGATTAAAACATTTTAATGAATAATCATATTTATTTTATGCCAATAAATTGTTTTGTTTATTATATTTGACATAGTCTATCATATGCAATTGTGAAGATTAAATAAATGAAAATAAAAAACTCATTATGTCTGTGTAATCATAAATAATTGTACAAGTGTTCAATAAATACTCTAATGAATAGCAAGATAAAGTGAGTTATTATAAAAGCACCATAATTTACAGGCTATAATTATTAGAAAATTATTGATCTTAACACCAAAATAGGCCATTAAAATCAATGATTAAATAACTTGTTTTTAAACTAAAACACTGAGTTTAAGTGATAACATTTTATTTTTTAATTTTATTTAAACATAGTGCTTTACAAAGTTGTTCATAATACTGTTTCAGACATTTAATGTCCCAGCATCAATGCCTACACCAGTATAAACTTCCCTTCACCATTTTCTCAAGTTTTCCACACACCTCCTAAGTTTGCTCCCTTGACAAGAACAAAATAACTTCCTTTATATTGCTTGTTGCAACAAAATTTTAAGTGGAATTATCAAAAAGTACTTCAGGAAAGAAAACTTGTAAAAATTATTATATGTCACAATGGGGGCTTTAAAGTGAATCTGAGGCTTCACTGCACAGTTTGTTGCAGTTGGACCTAGGGGGCATCTATGCTATGTCCCCATCTAATTTTTTGTGCTCCTCCTAAAGTGTCATTATAGTGAAATTTAGAGATGTGCTGTAGCACCCTTATGCTGCCATGGAGCTCCAGGATCTGTTGAACTGGGATAATTTGCCACTTCTCAAAGAGATAACCTGCGTTTTTAGCCTGAACACCAGGATAACTGTAACTTTCATCAACATGGCATCTCTTCTGAAATAGTTTAGGAGCTACATAGTTTATATGGAGGAGTTTGTGAACTGTTGGGTGTGATTGCTGATGTTCCTGACAGGTCTGTTTGAGTTGGGTTACCAACCCCCACACCAAGAAGGCTTCAGAGTTTGCAGCCTGTAGACCTGTGTACCTGAGAGTTTCATCAGTTTGGTGTCTCTTCCATTATTAGTCATCAAGCAATGAAGCTGAAAATAGAATGGCACTGGCTTTGGGATGTGGCTTTGACCTAGGCCCCCACCCACTCCTCAGAGGACCCCCATTGTTTTTTAGCCCTAAAAATTTGTATACCATAAATTTCATAGACTTAGCCTGGTATGTCTTCAGAGATGTAACAATATTATTTATGTACTCTTTTACTGTTTGACTTTTGGATGATTCCTGGCAGACTCTGAGAACCATATGTAATTCAGGAGATTGAACCTATATCAACTACCTGCAAGATAGGAATATCAGACACTGTCTTAATGCTCTTTCCCTTATTTACTTATTTCAATTTGGGAGTGATAACTAGTATTTCTGAGTATATTTCAACCTCTGTGTAAGAGTCAACTTTGTGATTTGAAGTGTTTATAATCATATTGTTTTACCTCAGAAATTATGCCAAATGCTTGCCAGAAGCAGGACACAACTTTATATCGAAAGCATCTTAATCTGTATTTATCTTAATCATCAGGTTGTTATTTTGATGTTTTTTTTCCTTAATGAGAATAGTCCAGAAATAAAAAATAAAATCTACATAAATGATCTAGATAATTGAGCTTTGAACTCTATAAAAACTTTGATCTTTTTCCTAACCATATCTTCATAAAAGAACATTTTATGATCACCAACTGTAACACAGATACACTGGGAAGGAACAAAGATAACAGTCTGAGTATTCACTGTACTTAAAACTTAAACATGGGGTGAATAATAGATTTTGCCTCTCCCATTTTTCTTCTTTCCTTTCCATATTTTTCATTGTAAAATATTAATATATGTGCCAAGATCATTCTTAACAAGAAGAAAAAAGTCCCTAGACTTCCATAGCTAGTTACATGTCTTATACATGCTTTGTCTTAAATGAATAGGCAATATGTGTTATGCTAAAAGTTTTCTGCCCTCCTTTTATTGGAAAGAATGTTCCATAGTATTATGCTAGCAAATTGCTCATTGGTTAGGATCATTGACAAGTTAGATAAAATATAATAATAAATTCATTTTGGTGACTTGATACAAGGGCTTACACTTTAATTATAATGACACTTAGTTGCATATAGTCCCTTAAAATCTTTACTTAGAGTTTCATTTTTTCTATACAAACACTGGGATAATAATATGTATCCGTTGAACTGGGTAAAAAAATGACACATTGACACATTAATGATACAATATTAGTCTTAAATATTGTTATTTATAGTTACTGAGTAAGTATTGGAGAAAGAATATAATTTTTGATGTCATGGGCCAATTTGAATAGTGTTTGGCATAAATTAATTTTAATTCCTTACTTTTCAAATCATTAAAGTCTGACTTTTCTCATAGTCTAAAAGAAACAATCCCTTAAAAGACTTAGAAAAACTTTTCCTTGAAAAAAAAAAAGATTAATGCAAACCTCCCCCATTCATTTTTCTCTCATCTTTGTCAACATCTCTGCCTTTATCTCTGTTAATTTTGTCTTGCTGGCCTAGGCTAATGCTACAAGACATTTAGTTGTGCTAATTAAAAACACCAGACAAGCAAGATGCTTAATAAAGTTTCTGTCAATGACAGTCTCCAGTTTTAAGCAGTTAACTTATTTAAGAGTTTTTAACTGACTGATCCATAAAGTTCCCGGTAAACAGTTTGGTGCTGGAACATAACTAATGGAAGTAGAAAGTCCAGTGGTTTCTAGGCTTTCTGCATATGAAGGAGCTATGGGAAGGGGAAGACAAATAAGGTATAAAATTCCTTACACTAGTGACAGATGATTTGAGCAAGGGTTTCTTGACAATATAGGAAAATGAAGAACAGTATCACAGATATGTAGAAAAGTATCTGTTATAATTTACAGTGGTTAATTTGGATAATAGAATAGTACTACCTAGATTGGAAATTTCTTGTAGACTGGGCTAATTTCTGGTATTATTTGGTGGTATGGGTTTTTAGAGACAGCATGTTGGGATGTTAATGAAAAAAAATATGGATCTTCAAGGTCCTGAAATTAAGAAACATAATGTTCTCAAAGACCACTGAATTTTTTTAGTCCATACAATGTACATGACCTAGATTTTAGGGCATGATAATAGAACCATTATATACAAGACACATGCTGAGATCACTAGGAGCAGATGTTATGCTGAATTGCCAGATAACTTGTCACTAAGAATATTATAAATGAAAAACAAGGGAGAGATTTGGTCCCTTTCTTCATAGTTCCCCAATAGTGCAAATTTAGGCAAAGGGACAGGGCACAAGCAAGCCTGGGTTGAATTGAAACGTATTTTGAATGTTCTAAATCATGAGATTTTTCTTGCTTTGGGCATTATATTTAGACACTACATTTTAGTACTTAAATATATGAACTAAAATGACAAATATACTATTTATAAGACTGTATTGGCTATAAGAAGAAAGTCTAAAATTCAACAAACAAAAATGTCTAGGTGTCAATAAAAACAACTGGGTCAAAATCCCAGAGCAAAGTTCAAGTGTTCTCTATATTGATATATAACATACCAAAACATGAGTTTATGTTTATTTGGGGTTAGAAATATAATATTTACAAAGATTTTGTTTCTTATCCAAGAGTTTTTTTTTTTTTTTTGGTTTTTGGGCCACACCCTGTGACGCTCAGGGGTTACTCCTGGCTATGCGCTCAGAGGTTGCTCCTGGCTTCTTGGGGGACCATATGGGACGCCGGGGGATCGAACCGCGGTCTGTCCTAGGCTAGCGCAGGCAAGGCAGGCACCTTACCTCCAGAGCCACCGCCCGGCCCCTCTTATCCAAGAGTTTTAAGGAGGATGAATCTCCATCCACATTATTCTTGCATGCCAACAATTCTAGATCTAACATATTAGTTGTAGGACTAGGCAAATTTATTTACCTTTTTGGATCCCCAGTTCCTCACATGAAAGTGAGGAATAATAATGGTAACATCATATCATGTTGATATAAAGATTATTAAATCAATTTTACTATGTTTCAATTTAGTCCAGTGTTGAACATTAGATAGATAGATAGATAGATAGATAGATAGATAGATAGATAGATAGATAGATAGATAGATAGATAGACAGACAGACAGAGAGAGTACAGTATAAAATTAGTGGAACTATTTCATTTTTTTTATATCTTGTGTCAGGGGTGTTTAGGCTACATCTAACTGTGTTTATGGATTACTCCTTCCTGCATTTGTAATCAGAGATCACTCTTTGTAGTGCTTATGGGACCATATTATGGAACAGATACTAAATCAGCATAAGCCTCATGCAAGGCAACTACCTAAATTCCTGTATTCTCTGGCCCAGAATTTGTTCTTAGGGCACCATTGTAATGTAATGAGGAAGAAGACAGTAGTGAATCCTAATTCACAGCAGTTCTATTCACATTAAACAGAATCTATAAACAATCCAAGTGCTTGAGAACAGATGAATGGATAAATAAACTATGGTACATATGCATAATGGGATACTACAAAGCTGTTAGGAAAAATTAAGTCATGGAATTGCTTATACATGGTTAGATATGGAGAGTATTATGCTGTGTGAAATAAGTCAAAGGAAGAGTTATAGACTTAAAATGATCATACTCATTTGTGAGATTAAAAAACAGATAGTAAGATAATAACACTAAAAGGTAATAGAGACTAGGGTAAAGAAGACTGAACCATAAAGGCAACATGGGAATTCAGTTAGGACTGAGAAGAGATCACTATGAAAATAATAGCTTGAAATGGTCACTATGTGCTCGCTTCGGCAGCACATATACTAAAATTGGAACGATACAGAGAAGATTAGAATGGCCCCTGCGCAAGGATGACATGCAAATTCGTGAAGCGTTCATATTTTTTTTCACGGTTTTTAAATTAAGATAATATAAAGGGCAAAAAAAAAAAAAGGTCACTATGAGCAAGAACTGAAATGTGGTAAAGTTATATGCATGATACCCTTTCAGTAACAATTTTACAAAGCTTAATATCTAAAAAGAACAAAAGGAAGAGAGAAAGTCAGAGAGATAAGAAAATTATCAATCATAGGGGCAGGTAAGAAAGAGAGTAGGAGGGATATTAGTGGCAGTAAATGTGCAGTGGTGAAAGATTGGTTGTTGGACATTCTATGTCTGAAATTCAGTCATAAATAACTGTATCTCACCATGATTCAATTTTTAAGTGTTTTTTAAAAAAGAAATATAGTAGTGAAAAGAACAAAAGCACACTGAGCTCAAACTTCTGCTTTCTGAAGATTTTGATCCAGAACTTTTCCTGGTTCCCTATCTGTTCTTAATTTTATGGTTTTTGTTTGTTTGCTCTCATGGTTTCTTACATGCAAAGCATACACACTAACAATAATTTATATCCCAGGTCATAATTCTCATTTTAATAATGCTTTTCCTTTTCTCTCCTTTATAAATTTCTTTATTTCTTAATCTCTCCTCCTTTGCCTCTTCTCCCCTTTTCTTCCTATCCTTCTTTTTCTCCTCCTCTCCTCTTTTCCTTTTTATCTTCTTCTTACTCCTTTTCTCCTTCTTATTTAAAGGAGCTTTTTAAAGACTTACCCTCTTGCTTTTTTGGAGATGTGACATCTGTGTTTGTGTTCTTTGTAGTTCTGAAGCATGCCATACTATGGATTAGTGTGGGGCTACATTCAGTGGTGCTCAGAGTTTATAGCCTATTATTAAAAGGACTCCATAGGCTCTGGAGACCTTAGTGTTCTTAGGTTTGGAATTGGGCAGGTTAAAAGGCAAGGTCCTCAATCATGCAAGATCTCTTGTTCCAAAACATGTAAGTCTCAGAGTTAGCTGAATTGAATAATTATTAGTCCTTTCTAGTGACATTCATGCCCTGATCCAGTTTATACTTTTCATGGTAGTAAAATGCACTTTACTCCCATTTCTATCTTACTGTTCCACGCTCATTCCGAAAATCATACATTATGGCATAAGCAAACTAATAGAATAAATGATAAAATGAATTACAGTATCAATAATTATTCATATTAATTAGATGAATAAAATATTGACAGTTAAAGTAAAATCTCACCTTCTGTATTTGTACACAGGAAAAAAGACAATAACAAGTTTAGCTGTAATATATGACATATTTATCAGTTTTTATGCTTAACTTGACAGCTAAAAACTGTTTTGATAAGAATTTATACCCACTGAAAGATTTATAAAATTGGAACTATTGTCAAAATATACAATATTTAATCATTTATTTTTATGGTCATTTGATTGATCAGATTAAGGCTGCCATTTAAAAAATAATGTCATAGGTCTGAAGCAGTTGGAAGTATTAAAAAAGATGAGAAAAATAGAAGCATAATCTTGTACTGTGATGTCTAGGAAGCAGCACAACCTAATGGAAATGAGCTTTGAGGCAACATAAAGGATATAACAACAATAAGGAAAAAATTTGTTTTGTGTTCCACACCTCAATGTCATATTTGATCTAACCACTGCCATTTTAATCAGTAACATATACCAATGGGTATAGTATGTTGTGAATCAAATAATCAGTGGCCTACTACTCTCAAATACAATATATAATTTAGAATGAGCAATTTTAATGTACTTTCTTGAGCCATAATTCAAATTGAAACTCAAGAAAAATTCATTTTCTTGTTTATTTTTGTTTTGTTTTGGTTTAGTAATTATGACTATGGTCTCGGCTCATAAATAGTGTGTTTGAAGGAGATTGAAAAACAACCTTGAACCATCACATATCTGATAATAAGTCTATCTATTATCCAATAATAGTAAAATTTTTGTCAAACAGATGTGGGTGTATGCTTTAATATAAATAAGAAAAATACAACTAACAAACCTACCCAAATCTGTGTTTCTGATATTAATGCTAAGTAAGCAACACATGCTATTTTAAAAGGTGCCAGGGGATGGAGAAAGGGCACAGTCAACATGCAGTCAGCATGGATTTAAGAAAACTGTTTTGTGTTTATTTATTTCTTTTTATGGACCTTGGTATCAGACCCACAATCATAAGGTACAGGAGGAAAACATAGGCTGCTCTCTTTGACATTGGAATCAGTGGCATCTTTAAAAATCAAATGCCACTGACTCTTAACTAAGGAGTAACAGCATCTGACATAAGGCATACATGGTATTTGTTAAAACACACACATTCCTAAAAGAAGAGGTTAGCAGCAGCTCATGTGGGAATTGTCTGGCTTCTAAAGTCTCAGTATCTTAGGCTGGTTTCTCTTCTTTAAAGGTGGAAAAGTTTACAGTTTTTCATTACAATTTCATCAGAATCAGGGGTAGCAATTTACCCTAGTTAGCCATTTTACCAGTGAATGGTACATAAACTAAGACATTGCTGTATTGATTTTATGATAGACAAGGCAGCTAAGCAAATTGTAATATTTATGCCATGGAGCTGCTTTATATTTTAGAAAGTCTATGTAAGAACATAAATTACTTTTTAGAAAATTTCTTTATGAGTGTAGACTGAGAGTATGGGTACTAATTGATGTTACTATCATGAGATGTGGGAACCAGTGACTATATCTAGGGAAGGAAATGAGAACAGACATGCCACCTGCTTAACTAGGCACCTGCTAGGGACCACGTCTGGTCCCTAGTGAAAGGATACTTGACAAAGAGCTAAGAATCTTCTTGGTAATTGGTCTAAGTAGCATGTGTGTATGACATAGTGATAAATCTTTAATGTTTGTGTTTTACGTATTTATTGTTTTTCTAATACCTTCATCACCATATGTACATCAACACATGTAAATTTTTCTGTCTAGTGTAGATACATTTGAATATGATGCTTTTTTAATTTATAGGGTCAATCCCATTATTTCTTTATCATCTACATATGAGTGATACATCTGTGTTTGCCCTTCTCATTTTGATTCATTTTGCTTAACACAACACCCTCTAGTTTTATCCAAGTTGCAGCAATAGTCATAGCTAAATAATAATTCCATTGTGTATGAATAAATACTCCATTTGTGTGTATAATTGTGTTTATTTTTTATAATCTGATTGTGCCATCAAAAATCTCATTTTGAGCTGTTCTCAATATGGCTTTATAGTCAGCCAACACTCACTTATTATGTTTCACCTAAGTTTATCCTAATTTGTATAAGCCAATGAACTACACTTGCATTTGTGTTCAATGTTAAGATTTATTTTTAAAGGCTCATACTTCATACAAAAATTTATTTTAACTTTCAAAAATAAAGGATGAATTGAAATTTAACAAAGAAAAATTAGTGTAGAAGATTACAGAGTTCTGGAAAGACATATTATCTTTTTATATGAGATCTTTCATATTTAATGCATGTGAACTTTCATATGAGATTATAATATTTCCCATATTGTATTATATGTAGCCATAAATAGAATTCCTGCTTCTAGCTTGAAATATGTATTCCATCTTAAACAGTTTTCATTATAAGTCACATAATGCCTTGTTGGTCTTTACCTGGTAATGTGTAGAATAGAATTAAAAAAGTTTTAAGATCTCTTAATTATTCATGAATGTACATCTTTGGCATTTGGAAAGTTCACAGGCCACTAAGTCTAGAGCCCTAAAAATGAGTCTAACGATCATTAAAGGAGTGGAAGAAGACAATAATTTGAAATTTTCAGGATGGGACTAGAAAAGGAATAGAATAAAAGTATATTAACTGAATTCAGATGCAAAAGAAAAAGGTTTTTTTTTAACTGTTGTTTGTTGGGTTCTTTTTTTATTTTTTGTCTCCTTCCAGCTGAGCCACACAACTTGAATCATCTTGTTCTGCCTCATGAATTGAGGGTGAAAATAAAAATGAATGGTGCCAGGACCAAACAGCAGTATGAACATTGAGTGGAAATAAAAAATGATCAGACTTAAAGACCAAACCCAAATTCAACAGCAACAGAAAAGATACCTTTTCTTCAACAAGCTATACACAGAGGGGAACAGTTGCACTAGCACCCTGGGGAGGGGGGGTCACAGGAGAGAGTTATAGGGCACATGCTGGGAAAAGGGGGAGAGGGAAGACAACGCTGGTGGTGTCACTATGTACCTTAAATATTATTGTGAAAAATTTGTTATTCACTTTTAGTCACAATAAAAATTATCTAGTTCAATGGAATGACTTGAAATCTTTAATCTTGTTTAAATTGTGACTAATTTGTTCACTGTGGTCATCAAATCTAATGAGATAGATAGGGGTGACTAATAAAAACACAAGCATTCTCTTTCCTGCAGTGGTGAAGTTGCTTTGCTGTTCCATAAAAGGCATTTTCTGACAGCAGGTGTGACAGAGTTGAGGTACCTGCTGAACACACCTGTACCAGCTCAGCAAGATTCATATGGGGAGTGTCTGCATATTAGTCGTAACTCAGGATGAAGTTCCTGGGAAATTTGAAGACCTATTCAAGGGAGAAAATCTCAGCAAAAATTATATAGAATAAATTAAAGGCAAAATTCTTCTTCCAACTATGATGTTACTCCAACTATGATGTTTAGAAACTGGTGTTTCTAAATCTGGATGGTACTTAGAATACCATAGCCAAGACAATAAACATGCAACCCAATAACCTGGTCCTCTTTGAGAAGTGATATAGTGTCACATAACCATAGCAGAGGATGTATTGTGATGTGCTAGAATAAGCTGTTGGAACTAATGTGACATTCTATTTCTGTTCCTGCTTCAGGACTAACACCACTAAAGCACTTCTAAACTCAAATACCCCATTAGCAAAGGAAATATTCTTAGGTGTGTGGATAAGGTTGACAAGGTTTTTAGAATAAAGTTCCTCATAAATTCTATGTCTAGAAGCAATTAACTTGCCTAACAATTAATACAGGTGTTGTTTCAGTGTTTTATGCAAATTAAAGAGCTTTACATTGTTTGGTAGCAAGAATATTTGCTCTGCTTTTCAGAAATTCCCAAGAGTGCTGAGAATGAAAAAATTGCTGCTGCTTGACAATATTCCAGAAAACTAATTACCCAAGAGGATTTGTAAAAGATGGCACAGTGTTGTTTTTCACAGATTTTTTTTTTTACTAAAGGTGAAATTTTGCATGTGGTTTCACTTAAACCTTCACACCTTCATACAAGATGCCGTTTTCTGAGTTGAGGATGTCACTTGACCATGTTTCTAGTTTCTCCTTAAAATGTCATATGTCTTTAAGACTCAGATGCTTTGTGGCTTTACTATAGAGTCTTTTATGACTCACCTCGGCAAAACAGGGCCAATGCTTTTACTCCAATAATATACGTAATCATATGATTTTTCATGCTCTATTATATTTATTGTTGAAATTGTTCTTCCTGTTTTCCTCTGTCTCTGAAATAACCAAAAGTTTACTGGAATTTGAATTCCATTGATTTTATGTGGAAAGAAGGCAGATATATATAAAGGGAGGAAGAAAATTTTATTATTTTAATTTATTCTCTCTTAACATCCTAAAATGGTAGGAGAATTTCATAAATCTGTAAAATAAAAGTATCATAGAGAGTAGAAAAATGTATAAAACAGATTCAGGGAAGCATAATATTAAATTCCAAATTTTCTCTTTACTATTTGTGACCCTGTGCAGAATGCTAAACATTGGAACTTTTAAATAAAATTCTAAGGGTGTTAATATGAAAGCACTCATATCTTAAAATATAATATATAAGCACAAAATATAATAACTCTTCAAGATTTATTTATTTATTTATTTAATATTGTGGAATAAATAAACTTACATTTATTTATTTAGGTTTTGGGGCCAAACCTGGTGACGCTCAGGGTTTACTCCTGGCTATGAGCTCAGAAATCACTCCTGGCTTGGGGGACCATAGGGGATGCCAGGGATCTAACCAAGGTCTGTACTGGATCAGCCACGTGCAGGGTAAATGCCCTAAAGCTGTGCTATTGCTCCTGCCCTTAAATAAATTTACTTTTAAAAGATTTTATGCTAAATGAAACAAAGGACATTTTAAAACTCTAACTTCATAAATTCTGTACACTAAGATAATTTTCTAGTAAATAACAATTAATCTTAGAGTCACTAAAGCAATAAAAACAGCACATTTCTTCTTGATAGAATGTCTCCCAAATAATTTACACAATGCAATGACTTTTTCTGCCAGAAGTAATTTTAGGGGGTGAAACATTATTTTTAGTCTCTTTAGTCCACAAAAGTGCATTGTCTACATAAAAATCCCCAGGCTATTAAGTAAAGCAAGAGGCCCTTATTTAAGCAATTAACCATTAAAAAAATAAAAAGTAATCAGGAGCACAATGAATTGGATTGGCAGACTGCCCTGCCACACTGCAGATATCCATTCCATCCTTGACTGTAATATATATCTCCAAAGTAGCTCATTTCTGTCAAGTGACTGTTTGGTATATTTTCTTAAGACTTTGTGAACAATTTGTTGTTTATAGAGAATGATACAGTCTTTCTATACACCCTTTCGATTCACATTAGCTTCTAGCATCCAAGTCAAGAAGATGCATGTGGAAAGAAAGCATATGCAAAGAAGAAACAATTTAATAGTGTCATCTGATCCAACCTAGCTGTGAATTACAATTTACTACTCCTGATTCCACAACTCTGATTATTCCCCTTTCCTTTGCATTTTTATAAGTTACATCTTAGTATCTACACATGCATATTTAGATATTTTATTTATCATTTTTTTCTGTTCTTTGTTGTCAATATTCTTTCCTCTGTAAGTACACATTTTCTTTTCTACCAGCACCTACTTTCCCATTCCCTCTCTTGTTCCCTTTGTTGTTTCTTCATTGTTTTACCATCTTTCAAGACCCAACTTAAACTCCACTTTATAAAAACTTTCTTCACTATTATGGTCTTACATTCCACCATTATTTTCTAACTTTATTCCTGGGTTTACAGTTTATCCATAATAATGACCACCATAATGAAGTCAAACTTGTTTTTTTTACTAAACTTATTAAAACTAGTTATTTCATAGTAAATATTATTAAGCATATACTGTACTTTGGTCTACTTTTCATAAATTTAAAAACTCAATTTCAGCTCACAAATAGTTATTTAGAAAAGTATTATGTTTACTGAGTGAAGAATTCCAATACTTACTCCTGAAAAATAATACAAATGCTTGACTAGAGATAGACTATATGTACATATATACCTACTTATGTATGATTTGACATGAGAAGTAAAATAAAGGATAAAATACTTAGGTTCAAATTTAAATTATCCCTTTTTAATAATTTATTTTTTAAGAACAATGGTTACAAATATGTTTGTAATTGAATTTCAGCCATAAAATTCACACCCCTCTTCACTGGTGCAACTTTTCCTGCCAGCCACCATTGTCCCCCCATTTCTTCCCTCCCTTGACCAACTTTGCCTGTCTTCAAGACAGGCTTTGTATTTCTTTCATCATTGTCATTGTAGCTGTTAGTGTAGTTATTTCTCTAACTGAACTCACACTCTTTGAGATAAGCTGGTCCTTCCAGCCCTCATCTCCACTGTCTTTGGGTATTATTATACTGTCTTTCATTTTTCTTAAATCCCACAGATGAATGAGACTATTCTGTGCTTATCTCTTTCTCTCTGACTTATTTCATTCAACACAATATTCTCCAAAGCCATCCATTTATAAGGGAATTTCATTACTTCACTTCTTCTAACAACAACATAAATTGTATAAATGTACCACAGTTGCTTTAGCCACTCATCTGTTGTTGAGGATCTACATTGTTTTCCATGGCCAAAAGGCACAAGAAAAAAAAAGTTCCATATCACCATTGCTACAATTACATAAAATAATTAAAAATAAAAGAAAAAAGTCAAAATTAAAAAAGTGTTCCACATCACTAATCATCAGGGAGGTGCAAAGCACAACAATGAGATATCATCTCATGCCAGAAGAGACTAACACACCACAAAGAATAAGAACAACCATTGCTAGCATGGATGTGGAGAAAAAGAAACTCATTCACTGCTGGTGTGAATGCCATCTAGTCCTGCCATTTGGAAAACAATAAGGATATTCTTTAAAAGCTGGAGTATGGATATTTCTTAAAATTCCTTAAAATTATCCCTTGAGCTCCCATATGATCTAGAAATACCACTCCTAGGAATATGCCCTAAGAACACAAAATCACAATACCAAAATATGGTCTGTTCTCCTATTCATAGCAGCACTATTATTATTATTATTTCTATTATTATTATTATTTCTATTATTATTATTATTATTATTATTATTATTATTATTATTATTATTATTATTATTGTGTTTCTGGGCAACACCAGGTGGTGCTCAGGGGTTAATCCTAGCTCTGAGCTCAGAAATTGCTCCCTGGCAGGCTCTGGAAACTATGTGGGATGCTGGGAAATGGACCTGGGTCAGTCTGGTTGACCATGAGCAAGGCAAGGTAGACACTGCTGTGCTCCAGTCCAAATGTAAATTATCTTTTACTAGAGGTTCAGCTCACGATATGAAGCTCATCACAAAGAGTGGTGAGTGCAGTTAGAGGAATAACTACATTGACAACTATTATAACAATGTGAATAAATGAGGGAAGTAGAAAGCCTATCTCAAATATAGGCGGGGGGAGGGGAGAAGAGAGATTTAGGGCATTGATGATGGGAATGTTGCACTGGTGAAGGAAAATGTTTTTTTTTAATTTTTTATTTTTAATTATGAGAACAAAGATGCAAAGAAAGAGGACAAGGTAAAGTTGCAGTGGAAGAACAATTACCCATAAAGAGAATTCTCAGAAGAAATCCCCTTGCTGATACCTTAATTTTGAACTTTCAGCCAAAGAACATTAAGATAAATAAAACAGAACCCATGTACAAAAACTTTGTCCCTCAAGTCCCCAGACTGTAGTACATTATAACATTTTTTAGCAGTACACAAAACAATCTACAGCCATAAACTTATGTAACTCCTTAAACACTGAAGGCATAGTAGTTTTTTACATTTCCATGCACATGCATAATTAGTTTAAGTTAACCTCAAAAGTTTAAGTGGTTTCTTTTTTAAGGATTAGAGTCAAAGGAGCACAGTAAAAACGGTGTTAGAGTGGCAATTATTGTTTGGATAGACCCACCAAAATATGAGGGACATGGAAAGGAAAAGCCTTGGCCTAAATACAAGGAGATCCTACCCCTGATGTTTCCTGGCATAAGACCATCTCTTAGGATCCATGCAAACTAGTTTGTCCAATCCAAGTCATTGTCTGTAGTGCCAATACACTTTTATTTTTTACACAGCCTCTGTTGTTGGTATCATGTTTCTGTATTAAAGATCCTGGAATCTGCATATCCTAAATTGAAGTCAGGACGGTTTGGAGCATTCTCTAGTTTCACCTCACAATTAAAGGGCAATGAAGAGAGCATTGTCCTGTAATCAGGTCGTTGTTGTTGTCAAGTCTCCTTAGTGTTAAGAGAAGTCTCTTTTGAGCAGGTCAATGTCAGAGCAGCAGTAGGGACTTCCCTGGTAGATTATTGCTTCCAGGTGATGTTATAAACAACCTTGGATGCTTCATAGATAACTTCCCTGGTTCAGGGGTAAATGGAGAATGCCCATTCTTCTGAGGCTTGTGCCAGGTCATTTTGTCAATGTTTAGGGTGTAAGTTCCCATTGCATTACAAGATTCATGTGTTCCTATCTCTATTAGATAACAACTTATTTGTATGTATAGTATTGTCCCATTTTAATGTGCCTATGCAAACAAGAAACAATGCCACGTGGCATTATCGGCCCATATGGGGGCCGCAAGAACAAGTCCAACAATCCCCATGACATGGTTCAAACATAAGCATTAAACTGAGAGACTCTTTCACCAAAATTCCTTACTGAACAGCTCACAAAGAGAAGATAAGATGAAAAGTGGGGAAAATCGTCACTGTATAAGAGAATTTAGTAAGAGTTATAGCTGTCAAAGAAAATAGACATAAAATATTCAAAAGACATACTTGTCCATTTTATGTCTTTTGAAATAGTTGGGGGTTGTTAAGTCCAGTGCACCAATTGGTCTGTGATTAGGACTGTGCAGTGCTGAAGTTAAAAAGGGTAAATGGGGGGCCGGGTAGGTGGCGCTGGAGGTAAGGTGTCTGCCTTGCAAGCGCTAGCCAAGGAAGGACCGCGGTTCGATCCCCCGGCGTCCCATATGGTCCCCCCAAGCCAGGGGCGATTTCTGAGCACATAGCCAGGAGTAACCCCTGAGCGTCAAACGGGTGTGGCCCAAAAACCAAAAAAAAAAAAAAAAAAAAAAAAAAAAGGGTAAATGGGGGGATAGAGATGGTTGGGGGTGAGAGAGTTAAGGAGTAAATATGAGCTTTACAGGAGTGTGTGAAAGGGCAAAATACAAGATGGACATTCTGCATACACAACATAACTTAAGGATAGGGAATACTATTAATATATATAACAAATATATAATATATAATGTACATATATAATGTATATATAATATATAATATATAATGTACAGTATGTACATGTACACCAGTAAGAAATTGCCAGAGACTGCCTTAGTGAAACCAGGCAACTCTCAACAGCCCCCAAGTTAGGCCCCACCTTTTCTGGCTGCCTGGGCTGGCATCCAGGGAAGGCCTGGAGGCCAGGGGCAGGAGAGGGGCTGGCTGGGGGCCTACCAAAGCGTCCAGCACCCCCAAGCTAGGGAGAAGGCCTTCGACCTGGGGTCTCCCCAGACCCCGTGCCAGCTAGAGCTAGCCTCCAGATCAAGAAAGGATTCAGTAGAGAACCGGAAGCCAGGATCTGCCCGCCCTCCTCCCTGTGCCCTTCCCACCCTCCGGCTAGGGGGAAGAGGTGGAAAGCTTGGGAGCCCCTCCAGGAGGGACCACCCGACATCCACCTTTTCTGGCTGCCTAGGCTGGCACCCAGGGAAGGCCTGGAGGCCGGGGGAAGGAGAGGGGAATGGCTGGGAGCCTACCAAGGATCCCAGTACTCCCAAGCTTCGACCTGAGGTCTCCCCAGACCCAATGCCGGCTAGAGCTAGCCTCCAGATCAAGAAAGCGAGAATGTTCTTTATATGACTGAAACCCAACTACAATCATGTGTGTAATCAAGGTGTTTAAATAAAGATATAAAAAAATTATTCTTAACTTCTGTTTTCTGATTTTAATGTATAAATAATACCTTTCAAAAATTTATCACTGTAAAATGAAGTCAATAATAATATTCTATATAATTTTAATTGACATAATATAATAAGAAATTAAGTAAATTTTAAATTGATCCAAACACATAGATGTGCTCAGTAATTTTGTAATCATTGCTATGATTTAGTGTGGCATATATCTTAACATTTAACATATTATTGGCACATGATATGATTCTTATAAATAAATATTTTCCTATATCATCTGTTTTCTTCTTCAGGAATTCTACTTTGATTTAGAATTTAATAATTCAAACTGGTTTTTACAATTAATATTGTGACTATTGCAATAACTATATTAGTGAAAATGTAGGCTATTATAATGGTTTGTCTAAAAATTAATCTGAAGGTTGGAAGTTAGAATGATAGTACTGGAGTTAAGGCATTTTCTATGCAGATAGCTAACTATAGTTCAATCCCCAGTACCTGAGTACCTTGTCTATTCCAGTATCTTAATCAACACAATTATAGGATCTGGAGTGCTCTACCAGAATATATAACCAGAATTAATTTCCAGACATCACCAAATGTTCCCCAAATTCTCCTCATCCCTTAATAAAAATAATGTTATAAAAATAACAATGTTATAAAAAATAACAATCTGTACACTCATAGTTCATTTATAGGAAAGAATGATGTATCTATTATGTTCATCCATTTTTTTCTAAAATATTGAAGGAATATCAACTCTGTCTGGCATCATTACAGGACCAAAAACAAAAGTGATCAATACAAATAAGTGCTATATGTGTATTAATAATTCCCACATAATTAGATGAATGACAATTTAAGACACTGACCAATATAAACAAAGGGGAATAGAGTGTTTTCTTAACATGATAGAGAGGGTAGCATAAATATAGTAATCACCTACACACATTTCTAAGTATGTGGCATTTAAACTGAGAAATGAATGATGAAAAGAATCCATGTAATCAACAATCTAAAGAAGCAGTGATCGACAGGAGGGTAAAATAATGTTTATAAAAACCCAGGCAATGTGGCCTGAGTGATAGCACAGTGGGTACGGCATTTGCCTTGACACAGCCGACCTTGTTTCGATCCCTCACATCCCATTTGGTCCCCTGAACCTGCCACGAGTAATTTCTGAGCTCAGAGACAGGAGAAACTCTTGAGCACTTCCAGTATGGTCCAGCACCACACACAAACACACACACACACACACACACACACACACACACACACACATAAAAATACACAACAACAAAAAACAGGCAAAAATAAAACATGTTGAGTCTATGTTATTTGAATAAACATGAGCTGACATAGGACATTTTAAAATGATATTTTTAATTTATGAACATATGATTCTTATTTTTATCAAGTCTTGCATTCTGTCTATAATGGTACTTATGGGAACAAAGTATGCTATGAACTTCATACAGCATTTTGTGAGTTCACAGTTTATGGTAAGAGACCAGATTGTTTCCATTAGGGAGAGAAACATTAAGTTGTTCTCATTATAGCCAGTATATCTCCTTTAGGACAAAATAATGTAAGTGCACATTTTCTTATTCAGCAAGATTCCTTCCCATTAAATACCTTACTTTTAGAGTTACATCAATAATCATTTTCTGTGATGGCCCATCATATTTTAAATCTAATTCATTTGTATTTTTACAGCTGATTAAACTTTTTACTCTGCTATCTCCTAGCTCTAATGCATCAACAGTTTCATCTACATTACCCATCTCCAAATAGAAAGGTGCCATAATTAAGCATCTTATTTTGACAGAACTGTTATGGCACTGGTATGTATAAAGGGAAAATAATCAACAAATAAAAAGGCATTTTATTTTCCTAATCTTTAATACTTAAGTGTGAAATAGATCCTAACTGCCTGTCTATCAAATATTTAGCAAATAAGTAAAATAGAATGGCCTGCTGTAGTATTTTTAGGCTTCTAATATAAAGTAGCACTTATATGATATAGTTAACTATTTAACTGAACAAAAAGGCTAGGTTCAAAGTCAAGTTTGAAAAGCTGAAAATTGGGGTTACTTAAAATGTATTGACTTCTTTATATCTAGGAGATTTAAATCAAAATAGAAGTCATTAGTAGTATACTATCATTCAGGTGCTATATCAGTTTATTTAGGGCAGTATATATATATACATACATACATACATACATATATATAGTTAGAGTCTTAAGGTACTTACATACCTTGTCCACAGCAGACCCAGGATTATTCCCTAACATTACATATTGTCCCTTTGGCACTGTAAGAATTGACCACTGATCAGAGAGCCAGGAGTAAGCCATGAGCACTGATATTTGTTGTCCCCAAACTAACACCAAATAGATAATTTAGACAACAACGAAAAAGATTTGTAGATTCTTCATGATCTAGGAGTTCACAATATGGAAGCCCTAGTACATAAACCTGAAGGATCAGAAATCATTGATCAGAAAATAATGTTTAAATAAGACAGTGAAATATGATTAATTAATTACCCCAATTCAGGATTAAGTATTCTAGAAAAGTGACTTCTTAAAAAAAGTTTCTGGAAATACATTTTATTCCTAATAACTATGTAAATTATAAAGTGTACTAAAGTACTATATGAATTATATAGAAGTATCAGATGAAATAAGAGTGGCCATGAGAGTATAAGTTGTCAGTGCTCATCTGTTAAGTTAACAAAGTGGGACATATGAATATAGTGTTAGGATTAGCAGTGCATGCCTCCCCAAGTGGAGGCATTATATGAACCAGTAGGATTTCTTTTTCCTTTATTCCCATGCACTTTTCCTCACTCTTTTCCTTGATTCTTTTTGAATACTTTCTCTCTTCTCCTCTCCTCTCTTTTCCATTACCCTCTGCTCTTATGTCTTCCCATTCCATCTCTCTCTCTCTTAATTTCTTATATTTATTTATTTAATATATCTTATTTTACCAGCTAGTTTTTTATGCATGGGCATATGCTCATAAATTTCAGATGTCACTGTTTGATTATGTAGCAGCAAAGTTCCAGGAAGGAGTTGGCATTTTCAAGTTATTGATTATTGATTCTATAATGACACTATTTTAAATAGATTTCAAATGTTGAGGAGAGTTGGTTGAATGACAAAAAAGAAAAAGGTTCAGATGTTGTACATCCACATAAAAAAATCTTATAAAATGCGGTGGCTTGTTTTTGATCAACTAAATAACTACTGATACAGGAGTAACAATAACTTTTCAGGTAAAGCGAATATTCTCTGGTTCATGCTTTCTTGACAAGCTTAAAAATGGACACAGAAGTTCTCAGAATCCTAAATTTATGACAGCTTTGAGATGTCTGAAAATAAAGCCACCTTTTCAATAACTGCTGGAAAATTTGGGAATACAAGGAGTCGGTAATGAACTTGCTTCTCACTACTTCTTTTTTATTAATATCTTTATTTATACACCTTGATTACAAATATGATTATAGTAGGGTTTCAATCGTGTAAAGAACAACCCCTTCACCGGTACTACTTCTTAGGCAGCAATAAATGGAAAGAAGTTGCAAATTTCAGAATCTAATATGAGTTTGTTTTTATGAGAGAGAATTAAAGGAGAATCAGCAATAGAAATTTAAATATTACTATTATTGTCTAAGGTTCTAACCTTAAACTATTTATTGTATCAATTCAGGAACATATATATGTATATGAATTAATAGCATGTATATTGAAAGCATATTGAAGTATTGAAATTTAATAAGCATATTGATATTTAAAATGTAACTTAAATCTCTTCATCAAAAGAAACCCATATCGATATAATAAAAACAAAGACTTTCTAATAAGGGGAAAATAATGCAATTATTTGTCTGACAATAAGAATAATCAAAATACAGAAAATTAAAACTCAATAATAAATAAGACTATCAAAATTTAAAAAATGAACAGAGTCATGATTATGGAAATAATTGAAAGTTCTAGTGTCCATGCTCTTTTTTGTTTGTTTCGTTTTTGGGCCACACCCGGTGACGCTCAGGGGTTTCTCCTGACTGTGCGAAATCGCTCTTGGCTTGGGGGACCATATGGTACACCCAGGATAGAACTGCACTCCATCCTAGGCTAGCATTAGCAAGGCCTTAAGGCTAGCACCACTACTCCGGGCCTCGAGTTCATGGTTTTTTTTTTTTTATGAGGCTCAATACTTGACACCATCTTATCTCCTACAATAATACAAGAAATGACTCTAGCACTACCAGGTAGTGTTGTCCACCAACTAAGGGGACATGGGAAGTAGGGATGTAGTTATATCTCCAAAAGGGTCAATAGATTTGAATAAAACTTGTTTCTAAAAAGATATACAGATAGCAAATGAATACATGAAAAAAATTTCATTATATATTAGTAGTAGTAAAGCTTAAATAAAATCATCTGTATATCCCATCAACTGTGAAAGTATCTATTATACAAAAGTTTAAGAAGCAAGTTCTGGTGATGATGTGGAGAGATATGAACCATTGTAACTGTTGGTAGGAATGGGAATTGGTGCAATCCTCTAAGGTCCAACATGATGATATTAAGAGAAAGTGAGGGAAGGGTATGACAGTGGAGCCCCAATAATAAAGTCAGTGTCCTAATTTAAAATGGAGGTTAAGAAAATGTTCTCATCAAGTTATTTCCAATGAGAAAATTACTATGAGAAAGAGGTTCTTCCCTAGTTCTCCCAGTGCTTTGATTAGAGTTTTCAATGCCAAGAACTGTGAAAAATATTTGTTGTCTGTTTTAAAAAGGAAAATATAATTAAGGCCAAGTATATAGCGCAGCAGTAGAGCATTTACCTTGCATATGTAACAACCAAGGTATAAACATGGTACTGTAAACAATGATATAATATAAATTTTTAATTAAAAATGATATTGCCCTACAAACCAAACCATTTCTCAAATAAACTAAGGCAAATAAATTTTATGTATTGATGGAGAAACTTCTAACTTTATATGTGGAGCAACTTCTCTTACAGCAAAGTAAATGTAGGAAAGATTTTAAGCTTAAACTTACAGCAAAGAAAGGAAAATCATCTCTGAGAATGTTTTCTGATCTAATCAGTTATTTCTCATTTCATTCTAAGCCCTTGTGTGCAAGAACCCTATTTTAATAATTTTTTGGCCATCTCAATTTTTACACAGTGCAAAATAAAGTTTTCAGACTATATCTTGTATAATAAGACCCATTTATTATCTAACTTATCTTTGTTCAAAGCTATGTAACTTTAATTAATTACTTTTGTCTGAATTATGGGTAAGAACCAAAATAGAGCATTATGAAATATCTATGAAACCCCATTTTTAATTCCTGCAGAGTTGCAAAAAGTCCCATTGTTTTAGATTTGTGATCATATACATCATCTGATATATTAATGCATTTGTTATACTAATTACCAGAAAAGAACACTAATAAAATTTTTTAATAAAGTTACTTCAAACGTAAATCTTATTTTAGTAGGGATTGTTGCCAAAAACTTTAAATTGTCGCATCAACTATAAAATGAATTTTAAAATAAAGAAAACAAAATAAATTTTATGAAGATAATTTTATCATATTCCAGGTAATTTAATATATTCAAATTATTTTTATTATTTATTAAAAATAAGAACAGGGAATGAAGAGATACCTTAGCTGGTAGGGTGCTTGCTTTGCATGGCCCAGGCACCCATATTTTCCATTGAACCACACCAAGAGTGATCCATATGCACAGAACCACGAGTAAGCCTTGATCACTGCCGGTTGTTAATTTAATTAATTAACTAACTAAAATTAATCAGACAGAGAGAGTATAATGGCTAGGGCACTTGCTTGCACATAACCAACCAGTATTTGACTTATGACACTTGATATGGTCTCTGGAGCATCTCTCAGAGTCATTCATAAATTCAGAACCAGGAGTAAGCCTTGAGTACAGCTTGTGTGTCCCCAAAAACAAGAAAGAAAGAAAGAAAGAAAGAAAGAAAGAAAGAAAGAAAGAAAGAAAGAAAGAAAGAAAGAAAGAAAGAAAGAAAGAAAGAAAGAAAGAAAGAAAGAAAGAAAGAAAGAAAGAAAGAAAGAAAGAAAGAAAGAAAGAAAGAGAAAGAAAGAAAGAAAGAGAAAGAAAGAAAGAAAGAAAGTAAGAAAGAAAGAAAGAAAGAAAGAAAGAAAGAAAAGAAAACCACTCATACATATAAAGTATATAGATAATCTAACACCAGTGATATTTTAAATTACATATTAAGCATAACTGTCCATATTGGCAAAGGGTACAGTAGAAAACTTAAAAATAGAAATGCCTTTGGGTCATCCAAAGATATTAAAATTTGGAACACAGAAAAATGTAGAGTATAGAAGTTGAGAATACTATTAAAAATTACTGGTCTCATTAAGTTGTCAATAACAATTTTAACAGCGATTTTGAAAGAGACATCTCAATAATTATTGCAGATGACACCCAAACTATAACTGTATATTAAATAAGTTAGCCCATTTCATATTTAGTACTGCTATTAGATTTGAGAAGCACAATAATTTAAAAATAAGTGTGATAGTCATTTTTAAAAGATATATTTTATCTGAAAATCTTTTAGAAGTTTTTAATATGCTTCAGAAAAATTTAAATGCTTCTTATATTTTTATTTTATAGTTATGATCTTAAATGAAACACAAAACTAATAGCTAATAACTACAAAAACATCTGTAGCTTCAGTTGCCCACTCCACAGAATAGAGATCTGACATTGATTTATAACCTCCCATCCAAATGCACTGAAGAGAACTAGGAAAGGACCATTTCCTTTCAATTCAGCAACCAGGGACACTTTACCCAGTCCTATTGGACACAGAGACCCTAAGAATAACATGATTGCTGCTATTGGTACCATAAATATGCCCAGTTGCATCTATGGGCTTTTACTACAATCTCTGGGCTTATGATAAACTAGTGTCCTAGTCCAATGACCCTTATTAATGACCTGATAACTAAGAGGGAAGTATTGTATCTACATACCTTCTTATAAAGGCCAAATATTATTACGCATTAATGAAAATAATCTAAAGAATAGAAACACAAACATTAGCCCATTTATTATAAATAATGGGTCAGATCAATATTCAAGTAACCAAGAATCCAAAGATCCACAGTCAGCATCCATAAAACTCAGAACAATGAAGCAACAAAGAAGCTCACTTATACTGGAAGACAGGGTCAGAAGTTCAGGCAGGTCCTTAAGTCATCAAAGCATTAATGCCTGGTTGAGGAGGACCTCAAATCAACACTCTCTGCAATGGCAATGAAAGTTGAGCAATCACTGGCAATAAAATTTTAGCAGTAATTTGAAGAAAAATCCAATAAACTCAGTGTTGTATTGATTCAGAGTATGAAATAACCCATAAAAGTGGAAGTGAAGAAGCTAAAGAATACAATAGTTAGTCATAGTAAAATATTTGAATGTGGAGAACAATATCAATAAACATGATGACAAAATTTAAGCCAGAGAAATAACAAAGTAGAAAAAGAAGTCTTTAAATTATGGAAATATCAGGAAAATAATTTAGAATCACCTCTATTAATATATTTTTGTATGCACATATATTATATCAGTTGGCAATGTATAATAATATATTTGTATACTACTAATTAACAATGAATATATCAGTATAACTGATAATGACATTTATAATGTTAAGTATATGTGGTTATATCATAAAATATAATATAACATATTGCCTTGATATAATTTTATGCCTTAGCAGGTTAGAAAGATAATAAATAATATATTGTAATTATATGTATTTTATACTATAAGATAATTAAGATTACAGTAAAAGAAAGAGCAAAGTAAAGGGACTGTAATTGCCAAAACTGTATGGTGATTAAATGGTAATTTAATTAATTGTAATTAATTAATTATTTAAATAATCGTAATTAAATGGTACTGGACTGGAAACACTCATTAACATTGCAAAATTTGCCCAGTCTATGGAGAGAGGTTTCTGTACACATTTAGGGAGCCTAAAGTGTACCAAAGAAAAGTATACCAAACAGGACAACACAAAGACATATTGTAATCAAAATTGCAAAAAACAAAGAAATACAGTCTTTTGAAAGCATTAATAGAGAAGCAAAACCTCAACTATAAAGGAAATAACAAAAGGATCACAACAAATCTCCTATGTGATCATGCAAACAAGAAGAGTAGAATAATAGAGTTTAAGTGAAAATAAAAAAATAAATAAGCCAAAGACACAAATCAAAACTTTCAGTCTAGAGTCTACTACCTTGTAAATCTGTCATTTAAATTTAAAAGGTTACAGACATTCTCAGAAAAAGAAGAGCTGATGACATTTGTTATAAACCAACCCTGAAAGAATTACCATTAAAACAGACAGGATGGAAAGATAGTACAGTGAACAGCGAGTTTGCCTTGTGTGTTGCCAATCTGAATTTCAAACCCCACTCCATACTGAATGCAAATATAGTCCTGGAGCATAACTATGATTGATTTCTGAGCACTGAATAGGAGTTAGCCCTGAACACCATCAGTTGAAGTAAAAAAGTAAACAAACAACAAATACAACAAAATTCAAGTTTCTCAGAAAGCTGTCCATAGCAAGATCAATCTGATTTAAAAAGAATTCTTGAAGGGTATTGAGACTGGCTGTGTGGGCAGGAAAGATTATTTAAAGTATTGAAAAAATATTTTTTTAAATTATTGGAAACATTCTGCTGAGATTCAGTGCAGTGACACTCGAGACCAGGGCAACATCTGGTATGGAAGAAGGTTTACTGAATTACTTAAGGTATAAAGAACATCTAAATTTCTAGATTTCTTGTAAAAGGCTAGGACATAGGGCCTGAATGGTGCCACGGAGGGGTAAGGCACCTTGCCGACGCTAGCCTAGGATGGACAGTGGATCGATCCCTCAGTGTCCCATATTGTCCCCCAAGTCAGTAGCGATTTCTGAGCGCATAGCTAGGAGTAACCCCTGAATGTCACCGGGTGTGCCCTCCCCCCCTACAAAGGCTAGGACATTTCAAATGGCCTTTTGAAACTGCAATGTTTTGGATAATTTTACTCAGAAATTTGAGACTAGCAAGATTTTTCTCGGAAGCATGTTGGTAGTAATGTATTCTGCAAGCAGTTTAAAAAGATACCCAAACATCTCTCTAATAGTTTGGTTCAGTAGGATTTTATAACTAGTTCAATTATTGCAGCTGGTGATGTTTGCCTACCCCCCTCTAATAAATCCTCCCTTGTTGGTGTTCTTTATCCAGAAATGCAAGATGTTTTTTTTGTCTTGAGTAGTTTTAGCAGTTTAAAATTACTTTTAATTTAAATGTTATTAAAATTCATGGTAATTTATCTTGATCTTAATAAAAGTTTTAGTTTTTCCATATCTCAATGGGACATATTTTATAAGAGAAAAAATGGGAAGAATAGTCTTTTTTATTTTGTTTTTTTAATAAATGGAATTAAAAATTGCAGTTTCTCAGTAGCATGTAAGTATTGAAAAAAGCTATTTGTTTCTATATAAGCTAATGTTTGGGAAAGCTCTTCAGATGTTATTTTTGTTTCTGCTTTTCGGTTTATAAATTGATTATTTAATCTAGAGCGGATAAGCACAACTGTGACAAATACGAAAAATAATGAAGACTTTTGTTTTGTTCTCTAATGCTGTCCAGCTATTCTTATAAATATCTAGAAAATGATTCATCAGTCTATGAATGGCTTCTTGAAGGACCTATTGACTCTTTAAAACAATTTGTTGTTGTTGTTGTATCTAGGCAGTGTAATTACCTCTAGTGTGAATGCGCTGGCCCCTAAAAGGATAAAGATTTTTTTAAAAGGCTATTTGCATAAGTAAACTCCACAAAGAAAAATGCAGCACAGCTTTTATTCTCAACAATCTCTCTGAAAGTCAATAGATTAAGCATTATCATTACAAAGCACAGAGTCTCGATGGACCAAGAAATAAATTCCACCTAACTACTGTCTACAGGACACATGCGTAACTCCACAGGATAAATACAAGTTTAGAGTGAGCACATGGAAAATAACCATACACAACAATGGTAAACTAAACAAGCTGAAACCATATTTAGATTAAATAGCATTCAGTCAAAAGATGATAATAGATATATGAATGGACAGTATTTACTGGCTAGGAGAAAAACAGAAAAAAGGTACTATATATATGTACCAAATGCAGAGTTATCAAAGTTTAGAAAGTTATTACTTATAAACCTAAAGAAACACATCAACCTATAGTGGTAGGACACTGCAACACTCCATTTTTGCCACTAGATAGATCAATGAGACAGAAAATCAGTAAAGGTGCAAGAATCCTAAAAAAAGAAACTAGAATTGGGATTAATTGACATATACAGAACCTTTCATCTTCAAAGAACCAAATATAAATTATTCTTCTAGTGCACACGAAATAATTTCCAGTATAGATCACATACTAGGGCAAAAATAAATATACATATATATAAATTATAGCAAGCATACTATCAGACCACAGTGCTATGATGATGGAAATTAATCATAGGACTGGCTAGCTAGTATAGTGGGTAGGGTGCTTCCTGTGGCCCAACCAGATTTCCAAGTGATCTCTGGCATCCCATATGATCCCTTGGCCCCACCAAGAGACAGTAGTAATCCTTGAGCACAATTTGTGTGGGCCCCACACAAATAAATAAGCAAATCAAAAGAAACTAATCATAAAAAATTGTGGGGAATAGTTTCAGCACCTGAAAATTTAACAATATACTGCTAAATAATAATTGGATCAAAGAGAAAATCAAAGAAGAAATTAAAGATTTCTTAAAATTAATAAGAGCGGCTTTCTGGGGACCCTGGCCAGCAGGGTGAAGGGGATGAATGCCGCAACTTATTTGTGAGTTCACTGAGGACGATCTGATCCAAAATATCTGTGGAAAATTCTGTAGAGGTTAGAAAGAAGGCCTAAGTCTTGTAGCTGATCAAAGGCAATTTTATTAAGGTGGGTAAGTGCTTATATATTTTTACACAAAGGGAGGAATGTCTCAAAAACTATTGGTTATTTTGAATCAGCTCTTATCCAATTATATTCCAAGCATAGGCACATAACCAAAAATGAATAAAGGCACTAAACATTAAGCCTATGGGGCATACAAGCATTGGTTAATTCAAACAAGCTTTTCACCAATTATATGCTTACTACAGGTATTTTGCCAAAAAGGGAAAAAGGTTAGAGTGTGCCTTGTTAAGCACAGCCCATAGGAGGTGGGGAAGGGTAAAGGGGAAGGCATAACTCAATGGCTGATCCTAGCAATCTTAGTTTGACCAGAATCAGAGACATATAAGGAAATACTATCTACATCTTGTCCCTGGCCTCATGGCCCTGTGGTTAGCACAAGGGGCTATGTTTTGTTGCAAGATTTCCTATTTGCTCATGGGCTAGGAACCTGCCGACAGTCATGTATGCAGCTCAGTGGAACTTTCCACAGAGATAGAGGCTAAGGTTGATAGCATCCATTTTGTGCAGGCTAGAGCAATCTCCCACAAATAAGGATAAAATTCATAGCAATATTGGCAAATATTAATGAAGAAGAAAAATCTCAAATAAATATCCTAAAACTTGTCTCAAAGACCTGTAAAAGAAATAAATTATTTCTAAGAGTAGTATAAAGTATAAAACAAAAATGAGAGGAAAAATCTATGAATCAAACAATGTTAATGAAATCATAGTTCTTCAAAATTATAAATAAGATATGCAAGTTTTTGGCTAGATTCATGGAAAAAAAGAGAAAAATTAAATAATTTGGATCACAAATAGAAATTACAACAGAGCTCTAATATTTTCAAAATATTATGAGATTTTATTATGGACAACTTTCTGGTGGTGACATGAAGATTTTGAAGAAATAAACAGATTCTTAATAATCTTCCAGAACTAAATTATAGGGAAGTAGAAAGCCTGAACAGGTCCATCACAAACAAGGGAATTAAAACAGTAATTAGAAACTTCTCTAAGTACAAAATCCCTGTACCAGGTAAGTTCACAAGTCAGTTTTATCAAATATGTAATACCTATTCCCTTAAGGTTTTCCAAAGCATTGAAAAGACAGAAATCATTCGTAAAAGTCTCTATAAAGCCTAGATTCACTAATACCCAGATAAAGACACTACTACAAAAGATACATTTATGTAGGGCCAACGAGACAGTACTTCTCTTCTCTTGCATGTATGTGACTTTTCTTGGTTTGAACTCTGGCACCCAATATTTTTCCTGAGAGCCTCATTAGCCTCACAGAACCAACAAACTAAAAATGAGAAACAAATGATAACAATCAAATTTAAATATGCCTGTTAAGGAGGCAGTCTTGGGGGGTAGAATGGAAACTGGTCACATTGGTGTAGGGCAGTTGACAATGGTAATCAGATTAGTGTTTGAACAGTATATGTGCCAAATTTGACTATTAATAACTTTGTAAGTTAGAGAAACTTGATTTTATATATATATGTCTAATTTTGGGCCACACCCAGTGACGCTCAGGGTTACTCCTATCTATGGGCTCATAAATCGCTCCTGGCTCAGGGACCAAATGAGATTCTGGGGATCGAATCCCAGGTCTGTCCTGGGTTAATCTTGTGCAAGGTAAATGCCCTACCACTGTGCTATCTGTCCAGCCCCCAAATTAAATTATTTTTAAAAAAAATAAGGGATATTTGATCTTCCAAAGATATTACAGTGTATATAGCATTTCTAGCACCCTAGAAAGTAAAATTTGATAAGTGACTTTGAAATATGAAGCTGGAAGTTATCTCATTAATATATTTTCAGTAAAATTATATATAAAATCATGTTTTAAGTTCATAAGTAATTTCTTATTATTATTACTTTTATTATTTTTGGATTTGGGGCCACACCAGTGATGCTCAGGGTTTATTTTGAGCTATGTACTCAGAAATCGCTCCTGGCTCGGAGACCATATGGGATGTCCCAAATCGAACCAAGCCTGGGTTCAAGCCACATTCAAGGCAAGCACCATACCACTGTGCTATCTCTCTGGCCCCAGTACTTTTATTATTATTTTGTTAGAGGATTTTAGTGCCAAAGACAATTATATACATCAATTTCAATGTAAATGAAACTCATGTGTTAACAGGAATTTCTCAGAAGAGAACTTATACTTGCATATCTTCTGAGATAAGCTATGAAGCTGTAAAGGTGGACAATAGTTTTCATGACAGTAGCAGAGAGCTGTGGGCTCCCAGTTTAAATTTTAGAGATTTTGTAGACTGTATCAAGACTTTAGAAATTGATTTGTGAAATCATATACTTGATCTTGAATGAGGAAAGCCAGCAGTATAAGAAACAGATCTTGTTACTCTACTTTGAAGAACATCAAGTTAAATGGTCAAAATAAATATTAATAAATACTGGGAAAGGTCATTTGTAGTACAATCATAGAGAGCAGCCATTAATTGTCCAAATCATCTGATTATACATATACTCCTGAATTTAAAATCAGTTACATAATAAAAAGTGAATCAAAGTAATCTGAGAATCACTCATAAAAATTTAAGACCAGTTTATTTTGAAGATAGTCACATTATGAAGCTTCCACATATCATTTAAGATTTATATCTTTTCAATGCCTATGATTTTACAAAATTTTTTTTATTTTTTTCACTCTTGTTAGTCCTTTAGTCCCTTTGTGTTTCCTTTCTTTTTTTTTTTTACCAGTGCAACATTCCCATCACCAATGTCCCAAGTCTCCCTCCTCCCCACCCGACCCCCGCCTGTACTCTAAACAGGTTCTCAATTTCCCTCATACATTCTCATTATTAGGACAGTTCAAAATGTAGTTATTTATCCAACTAAACTCATCACTCTTTGTGATGAGCTTCCTGAGGTGAGTTGGAACTTCCAGCTCTTTTCTCTTTTGTGTCTGAAAGTTATTATTGCAAGAATGTCTTTCATTTTTCTTAAAACCCATAAATGTGTGAGACCATTCTGCGTTTTTCTCTCTCTCTGACTTATTTCACTCAGCATAATAGATTCTGTGTACATCCATGTATAGGAAAATTTCATGACTTCATCTCTCCTGACAGCTGCATAATATTCCATTGTGTATATGTACCACAGTTTCTTTAGCCATTCGTCTGTTGAAGGGCATCTTGGTTGTTTCCAGAGTCTTGCTATGGTAAATAGAGCTGCAATGAATATAGGTGTAATGAAGGGGTTTTGTATTGTATTTTTGTGTTCCTAGGGTATATTCCTAGGAGTGGTATAGCTGGATCATATGGGAGCTCGATTTCCAGTTTTTGGAGGAATCTCCATATCGCTTTCCATAAAGGTTGAACTAGATGGCATTCCCACCAGCAGTGGATAAGAGTTCCTTTCTCCCCACATCCCCGCCAACACTGTTTATTCTCATTCTTTGTGATGTGTGCCATTCTCTGGGGTGTGAGGTGGTATCTCATCGTTGTTTTGATTTGCATCTCCCTGATGATTAGTGATGTGGAGCACTTTTTCATGTGTCTTTTGGCCATCTGTATTTCTTCTTTGTCAAAGTGTCTGTTCATTTCTTCTCCCCATTTTTTGATGGGATTAGATGTTTTTTTCTTGTAAAGTTCTGTCAGTGCCTTGTATATTTTGGAGATTAGCCCCTTATCTGATGGGTATTGGGTGAATAGTTTCTCCCACTCAGTGGGTGGCTCTTGTATCTTGGGCACTATTTCCTTTGAGGTGCAGAAGCTTCTCAGCTTAATATATTCCCATCTGTTAATTTCTGCTTTCACTTGCTTGGAGAGTGCAGTTTCTTCCTTGAAGATGCCTTTAGCCTCAATGTCCTGGAGTGTTTTACCTACGTATTGTTCTATATATCTTATGGTTTTGGGGCTGATATCAAGGTCTTTAATCCATTTGGATTTTACCTTCGTACATGATGTTAGCTGGGGGTCTAAGTTCAATTTTTTGCAAGTGGCTACCCAGTTGTGCCAACACCACTTGTTGAAGAGGCTTTCTTTGTTCCATTTAGGATTTTTTGCTCCTTTATCAAAAATTAGGTGATTGTATGTCTGGGGAACATTCTCTGAGTATTCAAGCTTATTCCACTGATCTGAGGGCCTGTCCTTATTCCAATACCATGCTGTTTTGATAACTATTGCTTTGTAGTAAATTTTAAAGTTGGGGAAAGTAATTCCTCCCATATTCTTTTTCCCAATAATTGCTTTAGCTATTCGAGGGTGTTTATTGTTCCAAATAAATTTCAAAAGTGCCTGGTCCACTTCTTTGAAGAATGTCATGGGTATCTTTAGGGGGATCGCATTAAATCTGTACAGTGCTTTGGGGAGTATTGCCATTTTAATGATGTTAATCCTGCCAATCCATGAGCAGGGTATGTGCTTCCATTTCTGCGTGTCCTCTCTTATTTCTTGGAGCAGAGTTTTATAGTTTTCCTTGTATAGGTCCTTCACATTTTTAGTCAAGTTGATTCCAAGATATTTGAGTTTGTGTGACACTATAGTGAATGGAGTTGTTTTCTTAATGTCCATTTCTTCCTTATTAGTATTGGTGTATAGAAAGGCCATTGATTTTTGTGTGTTAATTTTGTAGCCTGCCACCTTGCTATATGAGTCTATTGTTTCTAGAAGCTTTTTGGTAGAGTCTTTGGGGTTTTCTAAGTAGAGTATCATGTCATCTGCAAACAGTGAGAGCTTGACTTCTTCCTTTCCTATCTGGATTCCCTTGATATCCTTTTCTTGCCTAATCGCTATAGCGAGTACTTCCAGTGCTATGTTGCATAGGAGTGGTGAGAGAGGACAGCCTTGTCTTGTGCCAGAATTTAGAGGAAAGGCTTTCAGTTTTTCTCCATTGAGGACAATATTTGCCTCTGGCTTGTGGTAGATGGCCTTAACTATATTGAGAAAGGTTCCTTCCATTCCCATCTTGCTGAGAGTTTTGATCAAGAATGGGTGTTGGACCTTGTCAAATGCTTTCTCTGCGTCGATTGATATGATCATGTGATTTTTATTTTTCTTGCTGTTGATGTTGTGTATTATGTTGATAGATTTACGGATGTTAAACCAGCCTTGCATTTCTGGAATGAAACCTACTTGATCGTAGTGGATGATCTTCTTAATGAGGTATTGAATCCTATTTGCCAGGATTTTGTTGAAGATCTTTGCATCTGCATTCATCAGCGATATTGGTCTGTAATTTTCTTTTTTTGTAGCATCTCTGTCTGGTTTAGGTATCAAGGTAATGTTGGCTTCATAAAAGCTATTTGGAAGTTTTCCTGTTTTTTCAATTTTATGAAAGAGTCTTGCCAGGATTAGTAGTAGTTCCTCTTGAAAGGTTTGAAAGAATTCATTAGTAAATCCATCTGGGCCTGGGCTTTTGTTTTTGGGCAGACATTTGATTACTTTCTTAATTTCCTCAATAGTAATGGGTGTGTTTAGATATGCTACATCCTCTTCATTCAATCGTGGAAGATTATAAGATTCCAAAAATTTATCCATTTCTTCCAGGTTTTCATTTTTAGTGGCATAGAGTTTCTCAAAGTAGTTTCTGATTACCCTTTGAATCTCTACCATATCAGTAGTGATCTCTCCTTTTTCATTCCTAATACGAGTTATCAAGTTTCTCTCTCTTTCTTTCTTTGTTAGTTTTGCCAGTGATCTATCAATCTTGTTTATTTTTTCAAAGAACCAACTTCTGCTTTCGTTGATCTTTTGGATGGTTTTTCTGGTTTCCACTTCATTGATTTCTGCTCTCAGCTTTGTTATTTCCTTCTGCCTCCCTATTTTTGGATCCTTTTGTTGAGCACTTTCTAATTCTATGAGCTGTGTCATTAAGCTATTCAGGTATGCCCCTTCTTCTTTCCTGATGTGTGCTTGCAAAGCTATAAATTTTCCTCTCAGTACTGCTTTTGCTGTGTCCCATAGGTTCTGATAATTTGTGTCTCCATTGTCATTTGTTTTCAGGAAGGTTTTGATTTCCTCTTTGATTTCATCTCGGACCCACTGATTATTCAGTATGAGGCTATTTAACTTCCAGGTGTTAAAATTTTTCTTCTGTGTCCCTTTGTAGTTTATATATAATTTCAGGGCTTTGTGGTCAGCAAAGGCAGCCTGCAAAATTT
The DNA here is from genome assembly GCF_024139225.1 of Suncus etruscus. Classification (NCBI taxonomy): domain Eukaryota; kingdom Metazoa; phylum Chordata; class Mammalia; order Eulipotyphla; family Soricidae; genus Suncus; species Suncus etruscus. Next base: position 72,585,172 of record NC_064856.1, read on the forward strand.
CTATCCTCTTGATATTATGGAGGTATGTTTTGTGTGCTAACATGTAGTCTATCCTAGAGAATGTCCCATGTACATTAGAGAAAAATGTGTATCCAGGCTTCTGGGGGTGGAGTGTCCTGTATATATCTACTAGGCCTCTTTCTTCCATTTCTCTCCTCAGGTCTAGTATATTCTTGTTGGGTTTCAGTCTGGTTGACCTGTCTAGTGTTGACAATGCCGTGTTGAGTTCTCCCACAATTATTGTGTTGTTATTGATATTATTTTTCAGATTTGTCAACAGTTGTATTAAATATTTTTCTGGCCCCTCATTCGGTGCATATATGTTTAGGAGGGTGATTTCTTCCTGCTGTACATATCCCTTGATTAATACAAAATGTCCATCTTTGTCCCTTACAACTTTCCTAAGTATAAAGTTTGCATCATCTGATATTAATATGGCCACTCCTGCTTTTTTTTGGGTGTTGTTTGCTTGGATGATTTTCCTCCAGCCTTTTATTTTGAGTCTATGTTTGTTCTGACTATTCAGGTGCGTTTCTTGTAGGCAGCAGAAGGTTGGATTGAGTTTTTTGATCCATTTAGCCACTCTGTGTCTCTTAACTGGTGCATTTAGTCCATTGACATTGAGAGAAAGAATTGTCCTGGGAGTTAGTGCCATCTTTATATTAAAGTTTGGTGTGTCTGTTGGTAAGCCTTGTCTTAAAGTATGCCGTTCAGTTTTTCTTTTAAGAATGGTTTTGAGTCTGTGAAGTTTTTGAGCTGTTGTTTGTCTGTGAAACTATGTATTGTTCCTTCAAACCTGAAAGTGAGTTTTGCTGGGTGCAGTATTCTAGGCGAAGCATTTATTTCATTGAGTTTTGTCACTATGTCCCACCACTGCCTTCTGGCCTTGAGTGTTTCTGGTGACAGGTCTGCAGTAAATCTCAAGGATGTTCCCTTGAATGTAATTTCTCTTTTCGATCTTGCTGCTTTCAGAATTCTGTCTCTATCTATGGGATTCGTCATTGTGACTAGTATGTGTCTTGGGGTGTTTTTTCTGGGGTCTCTTTTAGTTGGCACTCTTCGGGCATGCAGGATTTGATCACATGTATTCATTATTTCTGGTAGTTTCTCTTTAATGATGTTCTTGACTGTTGATTCTTCCTGGAGATTTTCTTCCTGAGTCTCTGGGACTCCAATGATTCTTAAGTTGTTTCTGTTGAGCTTATCATAGACTTCTATTTTCATCTGTTCCCATTCTTTGAGTAATTTTTCCATTGTTTGATCATTTGCTTTGAGGCTTTTTTCCAATTTCTTCTGCTGTATGTAATTGTTATGTATCTCATCTTCCAGTGTACTGATTCTATCCTCAGCTGCTGTTAACCTGTGGGAAATCTCAAACATGTTTTTCTTCAATTCATCTACTGAGTTTCTCAGACCTGTTATTTGATCTGAAATTTCTGTTTGGAGTTTTCTCATTTCTATCTTCATATTCTCCTGATTCTTTTTAGTTTTCTCTTCTATACTTTGTTTGAGTTCTTTGAACATGTTCCATATTGCAACTCTAAACTCCTTATCTGAGAGACTGACTAGGTGGTTGGTCATGTTCAAGTCATCAGAGTTGCCATCTTCATTCTCTATGTCCGGCACTGGCCCGTGTTGTTTCCCCATTGTCACACTAGTACTGTGTGTTTTTCTACGTGTTGTGATTGTATTCATCGGCTAAATGCTATGCACCATCTCGAAGGGGAGCGGAGCAACTGTGCTCCTCTGGCTTCTCCCTTTCTGGGCGTGTCGACTCACCTCCACGGAAGGCTCACAGGAAGGCAGGCTGGCAGATGAGCCGCACCCAGGATGAAATCAGGCCAAAAATGCAGGACAGCAGAGTAGAGAGGCAGAAGTGTGCTGGCATCTGAGATCCAGCGAAGTTCAGTGGCTCCTCCCTTTCTGGGCGTGTCGACTCACCTCCACGGAAGGCTCACGGGAAGGCAAACTCTCCAGAAAGCTCACAGGAAGGCAGGCTGGCTGATGAGCGGCACCAAGGGTGAAATCCGGCCGAAAATGCAGGACAGCAGAGTAGAGAGGCAGAAGGGTGCTGGCATCTGAGATCCAGCGAAGTTCAGTGGCTCCTCCCTTTCTGGGCGTGTCGACTCACCTCCACAGAAGGCTCACGGGAAGGCAGACTCCCCGGAAAGTTCACAGGAAGGCAAGCTGGCTGATGAGCCGCACCAAGGGTGAAATCAGGCCGAAAATGCAGGACAGCAGAGTAGAGAGGCAGAAGGGTGCTGGCATCTGAGATCCAGCGAAGTTCAGTGGCTCCTCCCTTTCTGGGCGTGTCGACTCACCTCCACGGAAGGCTCATGGGAAGGCAGACTCCCCAGAAAGCTCACAGGAAGGCAGGCTGGCTGATGAGCGGCACCAAGGGTGAAATGAGGCCGGAAATGCAGGACAGCAGAGTAGAGAGGCAGAAGGGTGCTGGCATCTGAGATCCAGCGAAGTTCAGTGGCTCCTCCCTTTCTGGGCGTGTCGACTCACCTCCACAGAAGGCTCACGGGAAGGCAGACTCCCCGGAAAGTTCACAGGAAGGCAAGCTGGCTGATGAGCCGCACCAAGGGTGAAATCAGGCCGAAAATGCAAGACAGCAGAGTAGAGAGGCAGAAGGGTGCTGGCATCTGAGATCCAGCGAAGTTCAGTGGCTCCTCCCTTTCTGGGCGTGTCGACTCACCTCCACGGAAGGCTCACGGGAAGGCAGACTTCCCGGAAAGCTCACAGGAAGGCAGGCTGGCTGATGAGCCGCACCAAGGGTGAAATCAGGCCGAAAATGCAGGACAGCAGAGTAGAGAGGCAGAAGGGTGCTGGCATCTGAGATCCAGCGAAGTTCAGTCGATTTTACAAATTTTTAACAATATCCATCAATATGGAAATCAGACCCAAAGTTATATCTGATTTTCTGATTAGGAGAGGCTCTGAATAAAGATGCCATGGATCAAGGGTCTAGTTAGACATCGTTTTGCTGATTCAGCTAGTATGAATTTTATAGTCTACAATTATTATTCTTTGCTTATAAGTTATGAATAGATGACATTTACAACCCTTTTGATAGAAATCAGTGAACTTCCAGCTAGGACAGCATGTCACCCCTCAGTGACCTTTTTACCAAATACAGATCCATAAAAAGATGTTGCTTCTGAATCAATACTTTCTTATCTCCATTCACATTTTTATTAGATCAACTTTATGGCACAACATTTAGAGTATAATATTTATCAATGTCATAAGAAGTGAAATATTAATTGAAAAAGAGAGAGTGCAATCATTGAACTAAGAAAAGAATGGGCCACCCATCTCAACTGCAGATGTTGTATGACAGACGCTTCAGTCTAATAAAATTACTAGTTCATGGGGCCGGAACAATAGCACAGCAGTAGAGCATCTGCCTGCATTTACAGAACCTTGTCATACAGAACCAGGTTTGATTCCTGGCATCCCATATGATCGCTGAGACTGCCAGGAGCAATTTCTGAGTGCAGTGACAGAAGTAACCCCAGAACACCACCAGGTGTGACCCAAAATTCCCTCCAAATTATTAGTTCTCTTATTCCTACTTTCTCTCACTTCATACAGCAATATGCATTTAACAACCTCTTCACAATGACTTTTTCAAGAATTTAATAATTTAATAATTTAATAATTTAATAATAATAATTTATTATTAATAATAATATTATTATTAATAATAATAATAATTTAATAATTATGATAAGTGCTTCATTTGTAAACATTGTACTCACTAGCACTATTTTTTTACATTTACTCACTGCAGCGAGGTGGGGTAGATAACCACTACTTTTTAAAAAAATAAAAGATTCCCAATCTGGGGTCGAGTGATAGCACAGTAACAGGGCGTTTGCCTTGCACGTGGCAGAACCAGGACAGATCTGGTTCTATCCCTGGCGTTCCATATAGTCCCCAGGAGCCAGGAGCGAATACTGAGCCCAGAGTCAGGAGTAATCCCTGAACATCCCTGGTGTGCCCACTCCCCCCAAAAAACACCCCCAATCTGAAGTGTCTACCTTTTACCTTTATAAAGAATGTTTCTGAGAACCTAGAAGTCGTTGTGTTTTTACTAAGACTAAAAGCAAACAAAACAACTATATAAAAAGAATAACTCTCTTCCTTCTCATTAGCTACCAAATAATTTTAGTCATGTTTCTAAAGAATAATTATAAACACTGGTTCTTGAAAGTAAAAATACATGCAAAAATGTTTCTAGGATTAACAACATTGAAGAATGCTACCAATAATGTCATCCTCTCATTTTGGAAATCAATTATATATTTTTGCATGCTATAGTTCTGTGAAATTCTGCATTAGAAAACCCTTGAACTTTTAATACTTCAATATTTGCTAAATATAAGAATTAAATATAAGAATTTTTTGAAAATGCATAACAATAATCTTTTAAATATTTTGGAAAATATGCTTTAACATTACTGGTGAATTATTTATTTTTACATTTTATACATTGTTAGTAATTTTTTAGTGTCTATGCTATATCGAAGCTATTCACCCATATTTCTTATTCTCCTTTCAGATTCATGTGTGAAATTTCTCTCCCCTTTCTGCTAGATATGCGTGATCATAGGTTGTTAAAATTTGTGAAATATGATCAGAAGTGTGTGATTTTTAGTCAGATATATTGAATTCCTATGTAAGTCTATTCAGAGTACTCCCAGCCACAATATGAAATAGTAATTTTATTATTTCTATATTATAAATAACAAAATAAATTTTAGAGAGGCTGGAACTAGTTTCTAATATGTGTGTTTTAAATCCCACACTTTTTCTACAACATCTCTCTACTTGAAATTGGTTTGATATTCCAGTCACAGTAAAATGCACCTCTTATTCAAAATAAAACATCATTCCTTTAATAAATTTACTACATATTCATTTTTCAGGAAAATTCAAAAGATGATCTCACCTGAAGTTATGGCTTCCTTAGTGTAGGCAGCTTGAGTAAAGGAAACACTACTTATTTCTGAACAACAATAAAAGTACTTATGCATTTCTTTCTTTGAGTCAAATGAAATGTGATGAAAATTATTATTTTCCAATATGATTACAATGCAGCCCAAGTCATGTTAATTGAGTTGAAGACATTCAGACATATCCCTTTGATTCCTTTTTAGAACATTAGATAACAATGAGATTCGAAATCCTCTTTCACTTTTTTCTCTACTTTTTTAATATTTAGGAAAGTCATTAAAGTCCCAAAGTTTTCACATTCTCAATTCTAAGATAAGAATAGTTGCATGGTCTTTTTAAGTCTCACATATTATTTTTAATTACATATGCATTGAAATTAAATGAGATTATGTAAAAATTGCTGCCAACACTTTATACCAAAAAATACACTACTGAATGTTCAGTGTGTAATTATTATTTTCAAACTCACTTTCCCTTTATATGTTTAAATTTAAAACTCTAAAAGTAACCAGTTTCATTATCTTCTACATAATGACACCTAAAGGGAAAAATTTCCCATACTTTTAATAATAATTTTAATAACATTATAAATTCTGAACTTTATATAAACTGTTACTGAGAGCAATCCCTAGTCATTAGTCATTGATGGTTAAAGGTATCATAAATAGATTTAATGATAAATGCATTTTCAATATTTTTAAATAGGACCCTAATATCATTATTACAAATTAGCCTTGCTTTCACATTTGAACCATTACATCACCATTTGAACCATTACCAATTTTAAAACTCAGATATCGCCACTAAAACCTCAGATTTTACTTCCCAGATGGAAATCTTTGATCCAGCAAAATTGTATTGAGTGTTTTATGATTACTAGAAAACATTCTAGGTTCTGGGTATACAGTAATTTTGTTACAGAGAAAATAGAGTTACCAGATAATCAAATCTTATGTTACCTTATTTACATATGCTACAAAATTGGTTAGAAAATTTCATGTGCATAAGAAACATAAAACCTGATTTGTCAGATCTGTAAACACTAATTTTCATAAGAGGCAACCAATCAGAGAAGAAGTTGGGATGCATAACCATTGCACATTTGAGTTGTACTGCTCTTTAGTATTTTCATTGTTTTCTGGGAAAGGAAAATAATGTGGTGTGGAAGCTGAAGTCGCCTGTGACTAAAAGGAGATGTTATTGCTATTGTGTGAGTTGTAAAATAAACAGTTGTGACACTTATGGTGGTTATTGTAATAATCTTTTTTTTTTTTTTTGGTTTTTGGTTTTGGGGCAACACCCTGCGGTGCTCAAGGTTACTTCTGGCTCTGTGCTCAGAAATTGCTCCTGGCGGGCACGGGGGACCATATGGGATGCTGGGATTCAAATCACCATTGGTCCTGGGTCAGCTGCTTGCAAGGCAAACACCCTACTGCTGTACTATCTCTCTGGCCCCAGTATTGTAGTAATCATATCCTCAAGATTACTTGATTATAAGATTACCCAAATACAAACATAATGCAATAATTCAATGTACATATATTATCCCAGATTATAATATTTTGGATGTAATGAAAAGATAGAAGAAAATAAATGAATAATTAAATTCTTAAGAGTGCTAGTTACTTATTACAACATCAATATCCTCTTTAGTAACACGGATAAGATTGTTTAGAGAGGTCACCAAAAATAAAAGTAGCACATTTCTTGTAATCTTCTAAAGCTAGTTTTCACTTTATTATCAAGTTGCAACCTGTGAGCTCTAAGATATGCCCTGTGATATGACTGTAGTTTCTTTAAAAGTACAGGATAACTGCTTCTTTTCTACTTTCTCCATCCTGCTGACTAGATTTTGTTAAAATTAAAATGAGAAGTCTGTGGCAGAAGTTAGAGACGAAAGGGAGTCATGAAATTTGTAGACTTTTTTTTTTTTATTCTGAAAAACACTGGCTGTCTTCTCCATTTGGGCAGAAATACAGGGTGTTTTGGGAACAATGTATGATAGCCATGCCATTACAGAAAAAAATGGATGAGACCATATTTTTAATATATTTTGGTGTGTGGCAAGCTAACTAGATAAACACATAGCTGGATAAGGAGGGTAACAAAAGGGAAGGAATGCTTTAAGGATGATTCTTGAATAGTTAGTCAACCAGGATAAGTGAATAGTGAAGCTATTTACTAAGACCATAAACTGAAGATGTAGGTTTTTGGGATTGTGAAGAAAAAGAACCAAAGATCTAATTTAAATGTCATAGTAAACTTGGCATGTCTTTTAGACATTAGAATGGGGATGTTGAAAGGAAATTTAACATATAAATTCAGTGCCATTGAGTTAATATAGAAACAGATATATATCAAGAGGTTTTTGAGGTTTGAAGCTAGATAAAACTCATTGAAAACAGAATATTCCAAGAAAGATGATATAACTATGTGGCACTTGTTGAGTAAAAAGAAGCAGGAAGCCAACAAAGACAAAGAAAAATCTAAGTGATATAGAAGGGAAAAGATGAAGGGATAGTATTATTACAGCAAAAATAGGGGAAGGGGAGTTTTGGGGAAGATGCCTAACTGTGTAGTTAAGTACTTTTAGTTATTTTAAATATCACCTACCTGAGTTACATACATAATGGAAAGAGTTATATAATGGAATGAGCTAAAGAAGAGAGGCAGTAACTAGTCACAAGTCAAATAATTACATCTTGGATCCTACATTCTTGCCCCATTATTACTGTTACCTGGTTGAAATGGACTAAAAAGGAAATTCATCATAGACAACCTGAAAAAAATACCTTGTACAAAATGGTGCTAGTTAAGTCAAATTAAAAATGGTCTTGGAAATACCAGAGTATTGGTACATCAGGTAGGGCTGTACTACCCTTGCATGTACTACTGCCTAGCATACAGCTGACCCAAGTTTGATCCCCATAATTCCATATTGTCCCCCAAACTCTGCCAGAAGTAAGTCATAAATTCAGAGCAAGGAGTAATTTCTGAGCACTGCTGGGTGTGCCCCTTCCCAAAAAAGAACAGTCTTAGAAGGGACAGATGAGATAAGAAATTAACATGTTTTTGTGAAGATAAATTTAGCAGTAAGAAAGAGTAGTATATTTAAAAGGAAAAATCGTCGTGTTTTTGTTCACATCCTTTAAATATAGAGATATATTTAATAATGTTTCCTGGCCAACTAGAGAAAAATAGGGTTAAATAAATAAGAAACTAATATATTATATAGTTTCAGTTATAGAATATAAATGCTAAAGAGTAACAGTTGACCTTAGTCCTGTATTAGGGAGGAAACATATCTGTTATTATTAAATATTGCTTCCTCAGTATTTAAGACAGTTAAGACTTACTGAATATCTATAATTATTTGCTAAAAATAAATATAATATGTAATTTAATATAAACATAATTATATTTCATAAATGTTTCTTCTAGCTATATTTCTATTGTATAACTATAATAATATACATCATTAATAAATGTAATATGTAATAATGCTAATATGGTTTCCCATGCATATAATTTCTACATTCACTCTTGTATCCACTTCAACTTTCCTAAGGACCATAACACTCCTACCTTTCATAAAAAACTATAAAATATATATTTAAATAGATCATTGGAGTTACCAGAAAGACAGTATGATGGGTAGGATGCTTGCTTGTATGTGGTGTATTATATTTAATTTATAGCACCATATATGATTCCCTGAGAACAGCAGGAGTGATCACTAAGTGCAGAACCAGGAGTAAGTCCTGAGCACCACTGACTATGGACCCTAAAACTAAAACCACAATAAAATAAAATGTAATAGGTCTTTCAATTAAATATCAACTTTAGTTTTTACAAAGTAGAGAAATACCAGGCATATAAACTAGTAATCAATCTGAGGACCTCCGACATATTAGGCCTGTGTTCTATCACTTGAGATATCTACTGATCCACAAATTCCCAGTTTAAAATATTATTGTGGAGAACAATAATCTACTTTATAACATAAAAGAGTGTCGGAGTTCACAAAAATGTAAATTTTGCCCGTTTCTCTAAATTTCAGTTCTCCAAACAGCTACATTCATACTGTACATCTTCCATATACATCTCAGTGAAGAACTGATTTTACAAGTATCTTTTCTATCCTGCTGTAGTGATTTCACTTCATGTGCTCTCTAGTTTTGCAAAAATCATAACCATAATCCCAGAAACCCCTTAATCAGCATCCTATGATTCACTCACTTCTATTAATTCTTTAAGCATCACCTCAATCAAGGCTGTACTCTCTAGAATACTTCTGATACATTTTTATAAACAAAAGCTTCTGTGTTCTCAAATGTGCAAACCTCTTATAATTATACTGTATTAAAATAATTTAGTGTTTTGTTTACTTTCATCATTAAATTAAGCTATAAAATTAATATATTTTTATCTCCTAAGACCAGTACTAGACTTCTTGATATAATTACTTCATTAAATGAATACATTATACCTATGGTATCCTGGTAATGGTTTCTAAATCAACCACAGATATTTACTCTCTAAACAATAAAATATAGGAGTGTCTGTATGACTATACATTTTTGGAGAACTAGGAGCTTGCACAATGATAAGGGCACTTAATTCCTCAAATATCAGTGAATTTAGCCCAGGAGGCCTCCAGCATCAAGAATGTGAACCTGATCATTTTGGCACAATAAGGTTTTGCAAGAAGCATCAGATCCTTAAGAATTGACTATTAATTGCAGATCTAATTGACAGAGAAATGTTGGGATATTGAGGTGTATATGTGTGTTTTATATAACTATACATATATAGATATATTCATCTTTGTTTTTAATGTGGTAATCTTCACATTACCAAGATGGAGTAACCACTCTATCAACTGAACTAATAAACATGAATAATAACACATAGTAGAATATTATTCCTCTAGATAATAATTAAATCTTGCCATCTGTGACAAGTGGACCTTAAGAGAACTGTGGTAAGTAAAGTATCAAAGAAAGACAATGATATTAGCCTTTTATAATCTAGAAACAAAATTTTAAAAAAATTAATAACACAACACAAAACTAAAGTCATTGAGGCAGAAAATAGAATAATGGTTATTAGTATGAGGGAATGTCTAGAAAATGTCTGAGATTGGTAATTGAAATGAACCAAAATTAAGTTTTAATTACAATAAAAATCAAGAAAATTTAATAAACAGCCTGAAGTCTATCATCAGTAATATGATATTGCAAATTGGAGGTTGCTAAGGAAAATGCTAATTTTGGATGCTGATAGTTTCACTTTTTATAAAAGGTGAGATCATACTGTTGTGTGCATAATAATCGGAAAATAATCTTCCAGGTTAGTTATGATTTAATATAACAACTTAGGTGTTAATAAATGTTTTCTCTTTACTATAACCTATGTTGAGCCAAAAAATAAAATAAGAAGTCAGACTAAGATCAAATCATTTAGATGATAGAGAATAATGCTAACATTTAAGAGCATGACTTCCTGCATAATAATAGGAAGCTTCCAAAAAGAATTTGTTTTTGAATAATGGCTTCATGTTCAAGAATGAATTTTTAATCTTTATAAAAATATTTTAACATAGCTTGGCAGGCTTTTATCATGAGAATTTATTTCCTGCAGTGCCAATATAAATTTGAACTTGTATTATTTACAATTTTTAAAACATAAAGTTTTCTTTTCTATATCTTTATTTAAGAACTATGTTTACAAACATGTTTGTAGTTGGGTTTCAAATATAATTTTTTTTTTAATTTGTGGGATATAAACCAGGTGCAGAGGAAAAACATAATCTTTAAGGATCTAAAATCGGATGTTTAGAAATATAGGTAAAAAGTGATTGAATCAAAAAATATAGCCTTATCAGGCCTCTGAGATTTGTTGTGCCAAATAATACCATTGTTATTATAAAATCTGTAAATTTCTTCAGAGTAAGAACCTGTAACTGTCTCTGAACTGCCCAGTTTGATACTTTGACATTTGATATGGATCCCAGAATAGTCTAGTTCTTCATCCCCATTTAACCCCACTTGACACTTTGAAAATATTGGTTCTATACTTACCTCCTTAAAAGATACTAAAATATTAGAGACAGAGCTTTAGTAGATTGTTAACCTTGCATGCTGCCCAATTAGTTTTATCCCAGAAATCCTATATGGTACCCCGAGAACCACCATGAGTAATTCTTGAGATCAGAGCCAGAAGTAACCCAGGAGTGTCTCCCCCCAAAGGAAAGAAAATATGAGAAGTTATTTTGTTTCATTTTATGATTATATATTTACATTTTATTATGTTTATGTTTTATTTTATGATTATATATTTACTTTATTTAAAGATCATGATTTACATAGTCAATTATAATATATTTGTTTCCAGATAAGTTGGAATAAAATTATTTTTAAACAATAAAAACAGAACAAATGGAAGAAAATAAGGAAAAAAGAGTTTAGGATAAGAAGTTCTCCCAATGAGGTCATTAAGTCATTGTCAGCAGATTTACTAAGCTCTTGTTGGTAGTTGTTACTTCTTTTGTTTCTAAACATTAGGTGGATTTAAATACACATTGGTCTAAATTGGTATATTCATACTAGGGAGACAGTTTAAACAATTTGGAGTTTTGTGTAGCAGTTCATTCCAGGAATTCCAAGCATTGTGGATAATACAATGGCTTTTGTGGGCACAGCTTCAGCTGTGAGGCCTTCAGGAAATATGAGAAGGTGCGGGAAAGGTAAACACATTCACTCCAAAAAAGTTCTGGCAACCATACCTGGAGTTTTGGTTCAGAGAGCCATAGTTGAGTGGTAAAAATGAGTCAAAGAGAAAGTGGCCATTTTGGGTGGTGGGTGCAGCTGGCCTGGCTTTTGAAGGGTGGCATTTCTCTTTCAAAGTTTAGCAGCTTTCAGTTGTATGATATGTTTCCATTATTTTCTATAGTTAGTTTACATGTATTTTGAAATAGAGTGAGTCTATGGCATTATCTGAATTAAGACATGGTCACAGAATTTGTGGAGTATGGTTTTTACTGCCAGGCTTTTGGGGAAAATATGAAAAAGTGGGGAAGATAAATAGTGCCCTCAATCACTCTAGAAATGTACTGGAGATATCAGCTCAAATACCAGCAGACCTCTCTAATTCATTTTTTAAATAAATGTTTGTTTGTTTTTTTTTTGGTTTTGGTTTTTGGGCCACACCCGGCGTTGCTCTGGGGTTACTCCTGGCTGCTGCTCAGAAATAGCTCCTGGCAGGCACGGGGGACCATATGGGACACCGGGATTCGAACCAACCACCTTTGGTCTTGGATCGGCTGCTTGCAAGGCAAACGCCACTGTGCTATCTCTCCAGGCCCTAAATAAATGTTTTAATTGAATCACCATAATATATAACTACAAAGTTATTCGTGATTAAGTTTCAGTCAAACAATTTCCAACACATATCCCTACACCAGTGCACATTTCCCACTGCCAGTGTCCCTAGATTCCCTCCTTCCCTCCTTTTTTCATACCTACATTTATGACAGAAATTTTCTTTTCTCTTTCTCTTTTAATAATTCCTTTTTCTCTCCCTTTTAGACATTGTAGTTTGCAGTATTAATATGACCTATGAGGTATCATGTATATTGTATTAATTTCATTGCTATATCTACATCTTGTCCAGAGGAAATAAGTTTGAGGCACCCAAATGTGATTGGACTATGGGAAGTCCAGAAACTATCTTTCAAATAAAAGTAAGTATAGAAATTAGGCTGAAAAAATAGTTGATAGACATATACTCTGATTAAAAAACAGTAATATAATTTTAAATGAAGAGTTGGTAAAAGTGAAATATGTTGGCTTATGATCTCATTGTAACTTCAAGACAAATGAAATAGCAAAAGTATAAGCATTTGTGAGATTTCAAAGAGAGTTTTGAATAGAACTTCTGCAATTAAAATTGAGTAATAAAAGAAGTGAAAGTATAAAAAAGGGAATAGTCTTTATCACTTATTGTAGAAAACTATTAAATATTATCTACAAAACACAACACTAAAATAATTTTCTTATTTAAATAAAAAATCATTGGTGATTAAAAACTACCAGAACAATAAATTCACTATCCTAAAATACAAAACAGATATCAATTAAAATCTTTGTGAAATAATGCACTACGATATATAAACCCTGTGATCATTTATATTAAATATAATGTAAAATCTGGAATAGAAATAAAATTTATTAAAATAAACATTAAATGGCTAACAAATTAATATACCATGCTTTTACACAGCAGGCACAAAACTACACATTAATCTTTAAAAAGCTGAAATAAAAGGGTAATGGTCTAACATGAAATATAAATGAAAATAGTTTTAATTTAAATATTAAATTGCAGTATTTCAGTCCAGAAATGGCCTAATTTTGTAAATAAATAAAAATAAGGGTAAAATTGGAAACTAATGCTGAAACATAAGGCAGTAAATTAACTTAGAATAAATTAATTATTGTTTATCCTCAAATACTTATTTCCTAGATCACACAGTTGTTTAAACGGTTTAAAATTTAACAGTTTAAACAGATTAACAGTAGAGGACCTGGAGTTGAAGAGTTTGCACAACAGGTAGAGTATTTGCGCTAGGCCAACCCAGATTTGACTATCAGCATCTCATATAGTCCCCAGAACCTGACAAAAGTGATTTCTGAGCACATAGCCAGGAGTAACCCCTGAGTGCCTCCTGGAATGGCATTTAAAAAAAAATTAAACTAAATTAAGAAAAAGAGGAGAGTAAAAGTAGAGGAAGAACATAGCATATATGATAGGATGTTTACCTTGCATCATGATTGTTCTTCTCATATTCAATATGCTCCCTTGAATTCTGCCAGGAGTATCCTGGGCACAAAATTTACAGCAAGTTAGTGAGCACCCCCAGGGTGGCTCAAATATATATATAAAAGAAAGCTCAAAAACAATAAGCAAATCTAATAATTAATTGATATATTCAAATTGCAAATTTGAACTGCACAGTAAATAACTACTTACAGAAATTGAGGAGCATGAATATTAGTCAAGCCTGCGAAGTCTTTCATAGCAGAAAAACAAAATAGTGGAACCCTTATAGATTAAGCACATAGCACATGGGTCCAACATAAAGAAATTCCTACTGCCTAAAGATGCTCATCTGACACAATATAAACATCAATAATAATAACTGAAATAAATTTATACTCATTATATAGAGAAATTTGTAAATTGATGATAACATATGAGAAATACTATATTTTCCAACTAATATTTATCATAGAGGTATTTGTTCCCAATATCTGTATAAGCATAATCATTCAATATTTTGCCTCTATAAATAGTTTTTAATTTGCACAAATCACACTATTTGTGAAAGAGGTATTTCCTTATAAAAAGTAAGATAAGAAGCTGATGTGATAGCTCAGTTTGTATCCTATATTTGTGAGGTCCTGCATGGCAATGCGAAGCACCCAAGAATCACTTGGTGTAGTCCTGCTGATCTCTGAGTCACATTCTTAGTAGTTCTCTGAGCATCTTCTGGGGAAGATTTTCCCCTAAAATAATAGGGTTTTGGGGATTAAATAACTGATTTATAGTAGATTTTCTCTACCAGGGACAGTGTAACCCCTTGTGGAACCCTAGGAAATTCCAAATAAAAATTGCATAAAGTGGTGGTGGGGGTCATGGTATTATACTAAGGTGTCAACTAAGGGGATCAGAAAAAAATTTAGATATTATAGTTCAGTACACATACTTTGCAGTGCTGCTCATGTACTGGACAGGAGACTAACGTCTCTGCTTTAGGTGATGACTGTTACTGTAAGTGATTTTTGGAATCATTGCAAACATATAGGGCACAAACTGAGCTATCACATCAGCTTCTTATCTTACTTTTTTTTTTAATAAAGAAATACATTCTTTCACAAATAGTGTGATTTGTGCACATTGAAAACTGTTTGTAGAGGGAAAATATTTAATGATTATGTTTATACAGATCTTGGGAACAATGACCTCTATGATAAATATTAGTTGGAAAATACAAGCACCATTACTAAAGAGTCTGGATACCACAAGCACTGAAAGGTAAATGAATTCCACAACCTACCATGCTGCTGCCAGAAGTAACCATTACTAAGAGTATGCGTAAACTAAATGGTCACCTAAATAATGATAATAAAGGGAAGGGCATAATTGTGAAAATTAAGTTATGACCTCTATTGCTGATTCTAGTAACAGATATTTTAGGGAGAATATGTCGTAGGCAAAGTCAATAGAAAAAGGCATTTTGGACAGGATAACAGTATCAAAACCTAAACACATTGATAAATCAGCATCTCCACTGTATCTAGCAATTTGAAGAATATAGGAATATAAGGCACCCTCTATCAAATAGCTGTTTTTTAAGCCTGACTCGAATGAGGAGTCAGTCCTTGGAGTTTATTGCTAATTAACAGATAGTAATAAAGATTGAATAAGTAAGAAATACATCTGTTATATGGAATATATTTAAGGTCAACAGACATAGACTTTTTATAAATAGAAGAAATTTAATTATCACCTAAAAGGATTCCTAACACTGCTCAGAGTTTAAAGCTGAATGTGTTTTCAGGGGTCATTTGTGGAGATGCTTGGGAAGCAATATGGAGCACTGTGAGTCAAACCGCTGTGATAGGAACACTTTACCTGTCTATTCTCTCTCTCTCTCTCTCCCTCTCTCTCTCTCTCTCTCTCTCTCTCTCTCTCTCTCTTACTCTTTCACTCTCTCTTTCTCTCTCTCTTACTCTCTTTCACTCTCTCTTTCTCTCTCTCTCCCTCCCCAAACTCCCTTTTAAAAATCATTAGTGTGAAATAATTAATGTAAATGAAACTAAAAAGGGGATGCATTAAGCAACATTGTAGTGATATGACATAGAGAGTGCTGATCTAAATTTTTACATAACTCCTGAAGAAAATAACAGTTACATTTGATTCTGAACTTGGTGATAGATGATTTCAATAATTAGTGTTAATGTTATTAGGTGTGATAAAGGCATGAGATTGCTCTAAGGGTTTAGCATATAATGAATCTGAAAGTTGAAATGATTTGTCTATAATGTTTTCAATGTTTCAACAGACATTATTTAGATAGTCTAGTTAATAAAGACAGCTTCCTTGCAAACAGCACTGGTTTGATCCTTCACACTATGGACTCCCTGGCAATATAAATGATGCAACAGACAGTTCTGTGAACATCAAAAGGTGTGGCAAACAGAAAAAAACAAAATGTTCCAAAATGGAAAAATAAATAAAATAAGAAAAATAAAGCAATTGTGAAGAAATTAAGTAAAAAGTTGAACCTGGGAGCTTCTTATATTGTTAATTTTATTTTTCTGAAGACTTGACAATTTTAGAATAGTTCTAAGTTAAAAAATGAAAATAAAAAAATACTTGTTTAACATAATGTAATGATTAGAAAAGAGGTTTCTCAGGAAATATAAAGTTCCAATTAAGAGCCGAGAACACTGGATAATTTATTTTCAAAAGAAAACAAGCACAGAGCACAATAAGCCATTCTTTATGAACTTTACTCAAATTTAATGTGATTTTTCTAACCTTTGAAAATATTTTTAGTTTTATAAAATGTACCCATAAGTAATTTATATTTATTGTCCTGTCTAAAAGCAAGGAAAGCAAATTCTAGTGGGGAAAAAAGCTTTCCTTTTTCAAACCCCAGGTTAAGCATAAGAAAGATTTGTAGCATTCTTTTTCTCTAAAATTTTTATTTTTTAAATAAAGCTCTTACTGAACTTTATTACATAAACATGTTTTTTGGTCAGGAAACTTAAAATATTGGGGTAATTTGTCTCAGCAAAAGTTATCAGGTTATTTAAAGTTAATTGATTTTCTGTTCAAGTGTCTTTTCAACTCCTGAACTTTGCTCTGACTATTGTTCTATAATATTTTCAACACTCTAATGTAGTTGGGGAAACATTATGGACTTTTGTCACTCTATGTTTAAACACTGCATCCCTTCTTTCTGTTCCTGGTTCTCTCAATCAAATATTTATCCTTCCTAGGAGTACATTCTTTTGTGGGTGTCTAAATGTGCATCTTTGTACAATAGGCTGTATCCATTTAGGAACAGATAATGATTTTTTGTTGACTTTAAATAACTCCTAAGTAACACATGGGTCCATCCATGATCAAAGTAGTAATATGTTTGGTGTTCTTGAAAAGAATATGCATAATCCAGGCTGAACTACTCTGCTCCCATGTGAGTAACTGTGGTAAAATTGTGAATATTCAGAACTGTAAGAGGAATTTTTATATAATACACATAGCCAATGATAATGGATAAAAATTCAAATAGTCTGATTCCTTTGTGACTTACATTTATCCAGGGCTAAATTCTATTTTACCAAGAAACCAGACTAAAAAATGAAAATAGGGGAAGTAACTTTAGGCAGAGACATCTGAAAAATTTGGCTGGAAATAAGAAGGCTTTAGAAAATTAATTTTACCAAATGAACTAAGTAAATAAATGAAAATAACTATACAAGGCAAAAAGAAAATCATATGTAATATAAAGTATGGGGTATATGGCTTGGCTAATATCAGTTACCATAAGTATTACTTAAAAGTAATTTTTAAGTATTACTTAAAATTCTTAGGGGTATAAATCTAAACATATATCAAAATAACTGAATCTAACAATATTTAAAATGTTATACATGTGTGGGTTTTGTCCCAGTGATTCCAGGATGTTTCAATATATGCAAATTAATTAATGTAATATACCATATTAGCAAAAGGAAACACAAAAGTCATGTGATCATTTCAGTAGATACAGAAAAAAATTTTGGTAAGACAACTTATATTCATGAATTTTTTTTCTCTTCAGATTGAAACTTTGATAGAAACCTAGCTGCTTTGCTCTCATTTTTTTTAACTTAGATCGCTGTAAACTCACTCAAAAAAAACTCAAAGCAAAATGTGACTTACATAGTGATTTATTATCTTTTTCTCTATCAAAGATAATCAACATAAACATTCTATTAGTTCATTCTAATTTTGAGAAAACTATTTCAAACAAGCTAACATGGATACAGAATATCACTGATGTTCTTTAAAAAACTTAAAATCAGATAGAATGAGAAAAATAAAACAAAAAGAATCCTGAAATATAATGACCCTAGAGCTACCATTTTCAAAGGTAATAATTTATTCACGCCACTATTTCACTTCCTGGTAATAAATGTTTCAGATTAAGCACAGTAATGGTAGGAGATTTATAGATAATTATCGTAAGGGTTTAACATTACAAAGAAAGTCTTAATATATCTATCTTAATATAAGAAACTAATACCTGGGAAGTATATTTAAAAAAGAATTTTAAAATCCAATTTTGACTATTGTTCGGGAGTTCATCTAAAATCATTGAGATAAGAATACATATAAAATTGAACCCTGATACACAACCATAGATGTCAGCTTTGGATGTTAGTCTACTGAAAAGTAAATAGCCAGGTCAGAAAGTCAATTTGCTTTTTCTAGTAACCAGTTCAAGAAGCCAGACAACAACATCTGTTCAAATTGTTCTCAAAAACCTTGAAGGTGATTAGCTTTGCCAGATTTCTAAACTTTAATCATTTTCAACTAAGAATCAACTGAAGAAATTCTGCTTCTACTTTACTGACTTACAGTTACCTGCTTGTCAGAGGTAAATAACCCATTTCTCCAAGATGGAGCTTTTTTAAATTTCTCCATGCATGGAAATCTCCATCAAACAGTGACGGTGACTGATTTCCATGTTATCACAAGCTTTGAATAATAGCATTTACTTATTTTAATCTGGGTAATCTTTATTAATTTCTATATCAAAGTTGTACAAACCATGAAATAATATTAATAAAAGTTATTGTGACCATCACTGTAGTCCTTATTTCTCAAATATTTGATTGAAGAAATAGAAGGGAACCTTAAAATGGCTATCTTGATTTTATGTCTCTTCAGATTGAAACCTTGATAGAAACCCAGCTGATCTGGCCCTCTTTATTTTTTTAACTTAGATCACTGAAAACTCACTCAAAAAACAAATCATTTAGAACATGTCCTTTGTTGCTATGCGAGATAAGTGAGAGTAAGCAAAAAGTAACTTACCTAGTGATTTTGTATTAGCTTTTTCTCTATCAAAGATAAGTAACGTTTATACTTTATTAGGACATTCTTATTTTGGAAAAAATTGCATTTCTAACAAGCTAACATGAATACAGAAAATGACTGACATTCTTCAACAACTTCAAATCAAATGAAAAGAGAAAAATGCAACCAAATGAAGTCTGAAATATGATGAGTTCAGAGCTATCATTTTTAAAATCACCCCAATGACTGTATCTCCAGCCCCAGTGAAAAAGTCTGAATCAGGGTCATGCATGAAATAATTCAGAGCAGGCTGAGGGTGAAACATTTGTACTCCGGCAGTCTTCTACCTAGTCTTGAGCTTTCTGCCTGCCAGTTATTATTGAGATCACCCTGGATGGGGCAGTAAACCCAGCCAGGTTTACAAGTATGACAATCTTTGTTTTGAGTGAAACCAAGTTGTAAACAAACAGATACAGAAAAACAGGGATAAACTTTGTTTTAGGTCAAATAAGGTGTAACCCAACAACCATTTACTCCAGGTTTAAAAAAACTGTAATAAAAGTTGTTGGTTAATCTCTATTTCTCATTTTTAATTAAAAGGGAAATAAATACTTCACTTTCCTAGAATGGGAAGAGAAAAATAAAGGAAATAAAAGGAGACTAAAATGGTAGTGAAGATGTGGTCTGAAAAATACTTATAAAGAGACAGCCTTATCTGAACTGTGGTGAGTATGTTTACTTGTTGATACTCATGGTATCTGATAGAATAAGAGAAAATGATGAATGTCCTTGAAAAGCAGTGTACGTGAAGTTGTGCTGATGGGTTTAAGCGCAAGTTGACAGAGAATGCAGTTGCAATAGATATTTCACATAAGGGCTCTAAATACATTCTAATTGCATTAAAAGGATGTGACAGGACACCCTACATTATGTCAATCATTATGTCCCTTATCAGAGTCCTTATTTCTCTGGAGGGAGAAGGAATCACTCACAAACAACTCATTTAAATATTTCCTTTGTTACTTAAGTGAGATAAGTGAGAGTAAGCAAAAAGTAACTAACCTAGTGACATCTAATCATCTTTTTCTCTATCTTTGATAGAGAAAATTTCAGAGTATAGTATTTTCAGAAATTGTTGCAACAAAATAAAGCATTGACATTAGAAATATTCATGAAAGTATCATAATCCCTAAAATGTGGCAGCATAGTCTCATGCTTTCAGGGGCTACAGGTAAATCTTGATTCTGGGACCCAACCTTTCGTATTTTAAATCAAGATTGGAGAATTTAAATTCAAGGTACATTTTCTAGAATAGAAAAATAGAAGCCAAAGCAGTTGCATGGATATGGATATTATCTTGTTTCTTTCACTGTCAGTTTGTGTAAAGTTAAGACACAATTATAATTTTGATCAACAAGTCAATTTATTGGACTGTGGAGTTTATATTTTTATGCTCACAATTTAAATAATGTCTTTTTCAAATGGTGGGTTATGAGTGGGAACAAGATACATTCAAGTTATACCAGACTAGGTTTTCTAAGTCAATTATCCACTAATGTTGAAATGCTTTGTAGTTAATAATTCACAGAGAAAATACCCTATGATAGAGTCCCATAACTATCTGCTATTCACATATATCTTTTAAACAAATGTTATAAATTTTTCCATTTTTATTTAAATAAACTGTTAGTCTTCATTTTCTCCACTGGTGTAACATTATGATTTTATTTTGTAGGTTCTTTTTATTTTAAGTTTTCCCCACCCTCAGTATTAAAGGAACTCGGGATCCTCACATGTCAAAACTGGAAGAAACCTAAAAGTTCTCTAGTCATTATCATATCAGGAAAAAAACTATATTTAATTGTCTTAAGATCCTAGACTATGCCCACAACAACAAAATGTATCATGGCATGAACTGGATTTCAGGAAACTTTAAAAGCTCAATCTAGTTGACTACAGGATAAGCATCTTTCCAATAAAAATGATATTTTTAAGTAACTGTTAAATGTATTTATCGAGTTTTATAATTTCATTTGGTATCAATTTGGCAGTATTTTTCAGAAATTGTTGCAACAAAATTAAATAAACACACTGGCATTAGAAGTATTCATAAAAATATCGGAATCTCTAAAATGTAGCTGTATATTCTAATACTTCCAGAGCTACACAGACAAAAATCTTGATTCTTGGACCCAACTTTTAAGATTTTCATTCAAGATTAGAGAAAAACCAACAAAGTTTTCTGAAATATAAATGAAGATTTTCATTATTTATTTACTTTTTTAACTATTTTATATTATCATTCAAATAACATGATTATAATGATATAAGCATTATGGTCTTGATGTGGAGAGTTACTTCTCCCCACAACCACCAAAGTATCCAAGGTACTCTACCACAGTCGCTTGGCCACCTCTAGTTCACCTCTTTATTCTCTCATCCCTGGTCCCCATAATTTGCTAAACTAACTTGTAATTCAAGTTTAAGAGCTAGTGTCTCTTCAGTAATTGTTTATTCTTTAACTTTATCTATTTCCATTCTACATATGAGTAAATCATATAGTACTTATCTTGTATCTCTGACTTATAGAGGATGCAGAATTTAAAAAATTTTAATTACTGTCTTTAGCAGTGCTGAGAGATATGGTCAGCTGAATATTTTGGTGAAGAAAATACTTTGGTGAAGTTTTTCATAGCTGGATTTTAGATTACTACATTCCAGCACCAAAGATAAGGGTTGCCTTATCTTCACAAATGTTCCCAGCTTCCCTTCCAACCAAATCCCTAAACATCCACTTTAACAAGACACATTTTGAACTTTGCTTGTTGGGATTTGGGTCACTTATTTTTGGTATTGCTAATTCTGTGGTTCAGATATTTAGCTAGACCATTCACTTCTTTACACCACCAATCCCTTCACCCAGATCCCCTTTGCCTCTGATATTTTCCAAAAAAGAAAAAAAATCTTCACTTAGAACATTGATTCCATTATGTACTCTCAGTGGTTCACACCCATAAATGGGGTGTTCCATTAATGGCTCACACTTGACTATTCTCTCAGATGGACTGTACCAACAAAAATATTTTTGTTCCTAAATTTTATATTACACTTATTTTGATGCCATTCAAGTATTTCAATTAGCATGAAATGCAAATTCCAGCTTTCGTAGTCCATGCAAAGTAAAGATAGTTGATGCTTCCAATAACAACTGAGGAGAACATAACAACAAAATATGTCCTCAATAGTTGTCTTTCTTTTATTCATTTTTTCCTTTAGAAAACTGCATTAATGGGGAGTTGCTTGGTTTGCTCCCTTTAATCAAGTGTTTGATGTATATGCTTCATCAATATAAAATTGATAATAGAACAGTGATTTTTTGGGGAAGGATGGATCAGGTCATCAAGTTATTCTGATGGAAAAACAGAACAATGGAATTTCAGCTACATTATGACTCATAAGGTTTATTGCCTAATGAGTAGTGGAAGTAATTTCCAAAATTCCAAAGACCAAATTTCTAGAACTTTCAGTGACAATGACAAACTACGTGACCTGAAAATGATTCACTTACCCATTCTAATTTGCTTACCATCTCTACTAGCTGACTATGTATCATGAGAGCAATAGTCCTATGATTACTGCTCATTAACACTCATGGCCCATAAAAAGACAGCATTTCATTTGTTTAATTGGTTAAACATTTTTTTTTCTAGAGCCCAAATAGCTCAAGTATTTTACGGCTTTATCCTTTCTAGCACTCAATCGCCACCTCCTAATTTCTTGGTCAAAGCCCTCTATTGATGCTCTATAACAGGGGTAGCGAACAAGTTCGACACAAAGAGCCAAAATTTTAAACTGTGAGAGTCAGAGAGCCACACCACGCAGTGACCTGCCAAAACAGACAAATACTCACACAAAAGTATCTAATTTTAACAATAATCTATTAAACACATATTGCATTTTGCCATTTTGAGTGAGGGTCAAAATCCTGCAGTGATGGTGAGGGTGTGCTGCGTCCTCCACACTAAGAACTAATGGCAAGATGCGACACAACATGTGACACACGGTTCCCGCTCGCTGGCCCTGCAGTTGTTTCCGAGGGATGAGAGACGGGAGGACGCAGCCTGGGATGGGACTCCGCTCAGAGATCTCTCCTCAAAGGTCCCTCCTCAGAAGCAGCAAAACAAAATTCAAACTTGGCAAAGAGCCACATATACAAAATGATGATAAGAGGCAAAGAGCCGCATTCATTTTGGCCTAGAGCCGCCTGCAGCTGCGTGTTCACCACCCCTGCTCTAATGACAAGATTTTCCTTCTTATCTCAGTTCTTCCCCCCTTTTTTTTTTTCAGTTCTTTTCTTACTCTTTTTTAATTATCATGCCTGTGTCTATTATCAGGTTAAATTATTTCTGATATCAACCTACCACCTTTTAATACTGACCTAGGACACCCTCATGTATCTTGATCTTTATACACTATCTCTGTATTTATTTCCATTATGCCTTTTCTTTATATGGAGAACTACAGTGGTGTGAATTACTGAAAACTTCAACAAACTTGGTATCAAAGAAAAATTATA
Source organism: Suncus etruscus (assembly GCF_024139225.1). NCBI lineage: Eukaryota > Metazoa > Chordata > Mammalia > Eulipotyphla > Soricidae > Suncus > Suncus etruscus. Next base: position 72,608,849 of record NC_064856.1, read on the forward strand.
TTGATTCTATGTGTGTTAGAAGCTACAAGAGATCAGAAAAAAAGTAAAATCAAAACAGTAGTTCTAAAAATTTGAAAGAGATGCTGAACACACAGATTTATACATAATTAAGTAGCAATTTCTTCTTATTAGATGAAGCAATCACATTTTGATTTCAATAACTTTATGTTCAGCATAATGGCAGATGCCAGCTTTCAGAATCACAGTTCTTATAAAAAAATCTCAGTGCTCTTGCCTCACATCTTTATTGATAGACACTGATTTAACTACCTTGCTTTCTTATCTTCCTTGAAAGTAACATAAGAGATTCTGAGTTGTTTGTTTCCTCTGTCCTTCATTAATTCATTTATTCATTCAATGTCTTAATTTTGTAGAGATCAAAGTTTCCAGGACTTTTGCCTGGTCAGAATACGATTTTTTAAATATCTGTCATTGTCCTTTGAAGAAATGGATTTGCACTGAAAATACAAGTGCTTCACAGAATTGACAACTAATTATCCCCAATCAAAAAGAAGGTGAAGTATTTAGATAATGAAATGTCATTCAGTATAAAAGAAGTGCTACTTACTTTATACTGTTTCTGTTTGAAATAATCACATAATATTTGAAGATATATTTTTATATATTTGCAGGTTTGCATATACAGTAGACATACACTGTGGCTATTATTATAAAATAATGGAAAAATAGGAAATCTAAGAAGGACAGGTGTTAGAAATACTGTAGAGGGGGGCCGGCGAGGTGGCACTAGAGGTAAGGTGTCTGCTTTGCAAGCACTAACCAAGGAAGGAGCACGGTTCGATCCCCTGGTGTCCCATATGGTCCCCCCAAGCCAGGGGCAATTTCTGAGTGCTTATCCAGGAGTAACCCCTGAGCATCAGACGGGTGTGGCCAAAAAAAAAAAAACACAAAAAAAAAAAAGAAAAAGAAAAAAGAAATACTGTAGAGGGAATGGAGACTTGAAACAGGGAGAAGATAGTAGCTATTTGTGTCTCTGTGTCTACAAATTTGCAATATTCTTTTAAATGTTGGTCTTCTTGATCTTCCTGTGAAGTTTTTATCTCCAGCTGCATTTCTGCAGATAACCATGATGTTTTGTTCTGTAGAAACTGCAATGCCTTTGACATTGAACAGTTGCCAGAAATTTAAGATGAGGCCATCAAGAAGAATTTTGAATGCATAAAAGGAAAAAATTTTCCATGATTATTTATGGGAAACCTGCTCTGCATGAATAAAAATGATAAGGATGAGCTGCTGCTGATCAAGTTAGGTTGTTATTTGTATATACTAACTTAAATTGGGGAATGAAGAAGGAAGTCAAACATTTTATTTGATAACCCAGAAACAATATTTAAATATTGTGTTTTGTTGCTTTTACTTCGTCTCACTGTTTCCTTAGGCTGAGGTTAAACTTTTAGCTCCATTATAACCTTCAATCTTCTGAGCAAAGACAACCTTTTTCTGTTAGAAGCTCATGACACTTTAGAAATGAGTCATTATTAAACATTCTTGTAATCTCCAAGTCCATAGAATTCTGCCTCAGAGCAAAGACTCACCTAGAAACTAAAATCATAGGTATTTCCTAAAGCAAATTCCCAAACCCAAGAAACTCAAACTAGTCAGACCACATTCTTATCAATCATAAGGAATGAAAAAACCTTTTAAGACCTGCATAAAGATTCATGATTTTTATATAAAACCCCACACAAAGCAAGTTATATTTAAATTAGTCCTATGCTAAGTTCCTCCCCACACATGAAAAGTTTCTTATTTTTTCTCCTCTATTTTCCAATTCTTTTCTACTTTTCTTACTCCTGGCTATGCACTCAGAAATCGCTCCTGGCTTGGAGGACCATATGGGACACCACAGCGGTCCGTCCTAGGCTAGCGCAGGCAAGGCAGGCACCTTACCTCTAGCACCACTGCGCCGGCCCCACTGCTTTATAGTACAATTTCTAGTTGGGGAAAGTGATCTTTCTTTTTCCAAGAATTGTTTTAACTATTTATGTATTGTTATTGTTATATATGAATTTCAATAGTTCTTTCAATAATATCTTTATGTAAGTACCATGATTACAAACATATTTGTAGTTGGGGTTCAGTTACATTTTAAGTTAAAATATTTCTGAAATTGTGTTCTACAATAAATTTTGAGAACAAAATGTTCAACAAGTGGCCAGAGAGGTGGCTCTGCCTTGTGCTCACTAGCCTAGGACGGACCACTGTTAGATCCCCTGGTGTCCCATATGGCCACCCCAAGCCAGGAGCGATTTCTGAGCATATAACCAGGTGTAATCCCTGAGCGTCACCTGGTGTGGCCCAAATCACCCCCTTCAAAAAAATGTTCAATTGTTCTATCTGAAGTAAGATCTGCTACTACACTGTGACTCCATATCCTTATTCCCATCACCAAAAACTCCAAATTTTATAATGAGAGAGCATGGTCAAGTAAGTTGTGCCAAAGTGAATGCTAAATAATTAATATGCATAACTTAAATTGTAATATTACATTTCTGGAAAGCTCAGAAATTATAAAATTCATATGAATTCACTTGACTTTTGAGAGAAAATATTTTTCCTATAACTGTGTTTGTAGTAATGTGGGTCGTGGCAGAGATTAAATCCAGTCATCTGTGAGCAAGGTAAGCACTCTATCAGCTGTACTTTTGCTCTAGCACCACATTTTAAATAAAATATTACGTCTTATTGGTACTAAAAATTAGCCCGAATTGCATGCTGAAAAATATATATTGAAGTTAAGAAATATCTCAAACAACATATTATTACTGACATCATGTAAAAAACAATCTATTAAAATTATTTAAGATTTAATGTCAGCTATGTCATGAAATGATACTTGGTTATAAATATTTCTTTCATTATCTCTATATTTCATGATTGTTGATAATATGTGAATCTATAAATCATGAAGTATCATGATATGTAGACATATTTTATGATTTATAGACTCACATATCCAACAAAAAATCTAGCTTTTCATTTCTACTCACTTCCACACCAGTTTATTTCTAAAATGTTCACTTTTGTTTTCCTTAAAGAGCTTGTATGTCTCCCCAATAAACCTATCCAAGAAAATTCAAAATTTTTTGTCTTCATTTGCTTTCTTCTCTCTACACCATTTATGGCTCTTTTATTTTCCTTTTAGCTCAATACTTCCTTGTTATTTCTCTATTTCAGAAAAAATAGCTGAAATAAAGGAATATTTTAGGAATAATTATCAGACATTTTTAATTTATTATTTTATTTTACTTTGCACCACACCTGGCTGCTCTCAGAGGTTACTACTGGCTCTGTGCTTAGAAATCTCTATTGGCACGCTTGGGGGATCATGTGAGATGCCTGAGATCTGTTCCAGATCAGCTTTGAGTATGCCGTGGATCAGTGGCTTACAAGGCAAAAGTGCTTACCTGCTTAGCTACTGCTTCAGCCCCTTAGAATATTATTTTTTTATTAAATATATTTTTATTTAAGTAACATGATCATATTTGGGTTACAGTCATAACCAGAACACCCCCCTTCACCAGTGCAACATTACCCCCTCCCCCCTTCCCATACCCTGCCTATATTCGAGACAGGCATTCTACTACAGTAATTTGTTTTTAAGTTCAGTAAGTTGTATTTTTTTCCTTAAAGGATAAGAGTAAAAAAATATAGTAAAGGTGTGATAGTGGCAAACGCCAATGTTTGCATAGGTGCAGAAAAATGGAGAAAATGGAAAAAAAAATCCTTGACCTGATTACAAAAAGGCCTCACTCCAGAAGTTTATTGGCATAAGACAGACTCTGGATTCCAGGCATACCAGTCTATCCAACTTGAGTCATTCTCAAGGTCCTGGTGAAACTTTTTCACACTTTAGCTATAGTTGGTATCAGACGTTTATATTTAAAGACTCTGGATTCTGTGCATTTCTTTCGACGATGTCAGGCTGATGTGGAACATCCTCTAGTTTCAGCATATCATTAAATGCAGAGCGATCTGCCCTGCATGCAGACTGTTGCTGAGTCGCCTGGGTGTTGGGAGTACTCCTTGGAATAAGTCAATGCCAAAGCAGTGGTATGTCTTCTCTGGTAGAGGCTTGGATCCTGGGAATGTTAAAGACAATTGTGGTTGTTTCCATACTTCAGGTGTGTGTGGGCGATGCCCATTCTTCTGAGGCCTGAGCCAAATCATTATGCCAATGTTCAGGGTAAAAGGCATAATTACATTACCAAATTTGTGTTCCCATCTCTATTAGATAAGAACTTGTTTGCATATGTATTATTTTCCCATTTTAACGTGCCTATGCAAAAGAGAAGCAATGCCACAAGATATTGTTGGTGCATCTGGGGGCCAACAAATAAAGTCCAACATTTCACGTAACTTGGTATAAACGTGAAATCTATACAAAGTTACTCTTCTACCAGTATTGCTTATAAAACAGATCTCACAGGGGGAAAATCAAACAATCAAATAACTAATCTAGTGGGCAAAATTGTCACAAATGAGGATATTTGAAAAGAGTTATAGATGTTAAGGGAATACATCTGAGATATACAAAAGAGATACATGTGACCCTTTTATGTTTTAAAAAGAAAAAAAAAGAAAACAAGGGTATTTGAAGACAACAGGTGATAGTTGAGTTTGAGACATGTTTTGCGGCATTACGGGATGATACCGGAATCAGCTTCAGCATAACAATGTTATTTTTAATGGGGAAAATATTTCAATATGGAGAGTAGTGAATGCAGTTAGAGAAATAATTACACTAACAACTATGATGACAGTGTTAAGTAGAATACCTGTCTCGAATACAGGTAGGGGTGGGGGAAGAGGGAGATGGGGAGGCATTGGTGGTGGGAATGTTGCACTGGTGAAGGGGACTATTCTTTTTATGACTGAAACCCAAATACAATTGTATTTGTAGCCATGGTGCTTAAATAAAGATATTATTAAAAAAAAAGAATACATCTTAAAAAAGTAAAAAAAAAATAAAAGTAAAAAAATTTAACAGAATATATTTTTTGACCCTATTGAAATTTTGAGGTCCTATTCAAATTTCTCAGTCTCCTATATTTTGTGGTTTTGAGATATTGGAAAGTTATTTAATATATATTTGGTTGAGCTTCCTTGTTTGGAATTATAATTATAGTTCTCTACCTTGATGAATTAATGAAAATTAAATGCGTTAAAAAACACATGTAATGTTCTTAGAATAGTCTTTACTGCACAGTGCTTCCTAAGTGTTTACTTTTCTAAGATTGTTTAAATATAAAGTATTCAAATATTGTTTGAAAAAATAGCATTGGTAAATAATTTGTTCACTATTTTTTAAATTTTAATTGCCAAGAAAACAAGACATTTTCTCTGGTTCCTTTATTATGTATTTTAATATGATCATAAAGATGAAAGAATAAACAGTAATTCATATTTACCCAGAAAATGTGAAAAATTGTATTGAGAAAACCATAATAATGAGATCATACTTTAGTATGCACCTTAATTGTGATATATATCAAGAACTGTATACCTTTTAAAATTAAAATCTCATTGTTAGGTTTAAGTATACAATTTATCTCTGTTCCCTATGCCTCATGCATTTTTCTCTATGTATATTACTTTTTTATTGTCTATTTACCAGTATAATTATGAAGCTTCTCTAACAATTTTGACCCATATATATATTTGAGAGTTTTACTAGTTAGCTGCTATAGAGTTTACCATATTTCTCTTAGATTCATACTAAATTGATTGCAGTACATATAAAAATAGCATATCTTTAGTTGTTATTACTGTTTCTTTATGAGCTATAATAATCCAAACTCAACGCTGCATTTCTATAATTATAACTTGATTTAAGTGTGAAAGCTGAGAAAAGAGAAGAGCAGGTATATGTATATATATATATATATATATATGTAGCATTTATTATACTACCTTTTTGGTTCTTTCCATTTATTTCTGTAGATTTGAGACAGTCTGCTAGGATTTTATTATCTCCAACTTTTCATTATCTAGCAGCAACTTTGCTCCCACTCACTTCTATAATGCTAGAAATCATAGTCCATTTACTTAATAAAAGTCCCTTTAATTATTAGAAAATAATTAAAAGGATGATCTGAAATCTGTTCCCTGTTCTTCATTTTTTCTATATTCAAATTGCGTTTTTATTTTTTGCAGATTTTGTTGAAAATTAAACACAATAATTAACATTGTAGAAAATGTTGATACTTCATTGCAGACCCTTAATCCTGATACTTAATACTATGCTATATGTAAATTAATTTCACTTTATTTACAAAATATTTATTAGAATTTATTTTATTTGTTATATAATATAGCCTCTCTGTTAGCAACTCAGAATAAACATTTCAGTTTAATCATTTCCTCAGGATTATCGTAAGTGATAAATTCCATGATCATAGCTATTAAGTTTAGCTAATTTAAGTTTCATTGCTTTATCATTTTTGACAATTTTTTGGAATAAATTTATGCACATTCCTTTTTTTTTGGTTTTTCGGGCCACACCCTTTTGATGCTCAGGGGTTACTCCTGGCTACACGCTCAGAAATTGCCCCTGGCTTGGGGGGACCATATAGGACGCCAGGGGATCAAACCGTGGTCCTTTACTTGGCTAGCGCTTGCAAGGCAGATACCTTACCTCTAGCGCCACCTCGCCGGCCCCAATTTATGCACATTCTACTTCAAATAAATTTGGGCTTTGTATTTTCCTGTTGATGTGAAATTTAATTTGTCCACAGGAAGACTAGTTTTAGCCATTTTATTTTACTGTCTGGTAAACCAGCTAGCATCTCTGGCTTGATGGCCTCCTCTTCTATATGTGTCCTCTCTCTGACATATTTCACTCTTTCACTTAGCTTGATACTCTCCATGACAATTCGGTGCTGGGAACTCCCCTGATTCAATGTTAATATGTACCTGGAATATTACTGTGAACGATATGTAAGCCATTATAATTAAAATAAAAATTATATTTAAAAAAGAACATTTCATGACTTAATTTTCCCTAACAGCTGTATACTATTCCACTGTGTGCATATATATATATACATATATACATATATATAACTGGTATATATGCATATATACCATTTTCTTTATCCATTTACCTATTATTGGGCTCTTGTGTTGTTTCCAGGTGCTTGCTGTTATGAACAGTGAGTAGTGTTGCAATGAACATAGGAGTGCAGAGCATTTCTCCATTTTGTTTTGGGGGCCCTCAATATATTTCCTGAAGCTGTACTGCTGGGTTGAATGGAAGCTAAACCCATACTATTTCCTCCCAAAATTAGATCAGTCAACATTCTCAAAAGCAGTGAATAAGAGACCCGTACAACCTGCATTTGCAACAACATTGGTTATTCTTTATCTTTATGATGTGTGCCAATCTGTGGTGTAAAGTCATGTCACTTTGTAGCTTTGGTTTTCATCGTTCTCATGATAATAAAGTGGCTCTTGGAAATTTTTTCTTTGAGGAAATTTATTTTCCTCTCCTCTCCCCAATTTTTTTATAGGGTTAAAATTTCTTTTCTTAAATTCTACCATTATGTTATATATCGTCACTATTAATCCCTTATGATGAGTATTAAGTCAGAAAATTTTTCCCATGCTGTGAACTGTCTTTATATTCTAGAAATCATTTTCTTTGACATTCAGAAGCTTCTTAATTTGATGTAATCCTATTTATCTTTGCTTCCACTTGCTTGATCAGTGGTAGCTAATCCTTGAAGATGCCTTTAGCTTTAATGTTATAAAATGTCTACTGATGTTTCCTCTATGTCCCTTATGGTTTCAGATCTAATATCAAGGTTTTAAATACTTTAATTTGATCTTTGAAAATGGTTTTATACAGAGGTCTGAGATCACTTTGTTCCACATGGCATTGGGTTTTCCACTGCCACTTGATAAAGAGATTTTCCTTCTACCACATCATATTTTATTTTTGCTTCTTTAAAAAAATTAACTTATATATCCTAGGTCAGCAGCATGTAAAACAAATGCCATACCGCAGTGCCATTTTCTGGCCCCAGATGTTGAAGAAATTTTATTCCTTTTACCCCCATATACTTTTTCCTAAGAATTACTTTATCTATTCGTGGAAGTTTGATGTTCAGAAGTGTTGATCTATTCTTTGTAAAAGTCATGGGTATCTCATTGGAACTACACTGAATCTGTACAATGCTTTTGGGAATTAGGCTAATCCTGCTAATTCATGAGCAGGGTACGTGTTCTCTTCATCATGTCCTCTATTATTTCACAAGCCAGTGTTTTCTAGTTTTTTTATATTTATATAAATTTATATATTTATATTTTTTCACCCATTTAGTTAATTTGATGCTGAGATATTTTATTTTCTGAGGTACAATTGTCAATGGGATTTTTAAAAAATATTTATATATTTTTTTTTTTTTTTTTTTTTTTTTTTTTTTTTTTTTTTTTTTGGTTTTTGGGCCACACCCGGTAACGCTCAGGGGTTACTCCTGGCTATGCGCTCAGAAGTCGCTCCTGGCTTGGGGGACCATATGGGACGCCGGGGGATCGAACCGCGGTCCGTCTCCTAGGCTAGCGCAGGTAAGGCAGGCACCTTACCTCCAGCGCCACCGCCCGGCCCCTAAATATTTATATTTTTACCATCATTATTTGTATATAAGAAAGCCATAGACTTTTTCAGTGGGTGGACAAAAGATAGGGATATGGGATGCAATCTGGGAACAGGAATGTAGAGAGGACAACACTGGTGATGGGTATGCCCCTTATTCAATGTCACTATGTATCTTAAATTTTACTGTGAAAGATATGTAATTTACTTTGGGCACAATGAAAAAAATTTTTTTAAAAAAAGAAGAAAACCATGGACTTTTTTTTTTTTTTGGTTTTTCGGGCCACACACATTTAATGCTCAGGGGTTACTCCTGGCTAAGGCTCAGAAATTGCCCCTGGCTTGGAGGGACCATATGGGACGCCGGGGGATCGAACCACGGTCCTGATCCTTGGCTAGCGCTTGCAAGGCAGACACCTTACCTCTAGCGCCACCTCGCCGGCCCCGACCATGGACTTTTATATTAGTGTTTCAGCCTACACTTTAGAGATCTATAATTTTAAAATCTTTTGGTATACTATTTAGTATTTTCTAGATATTGTTTTATATCATCCACATATCTATCTTGACTTCTTCACTTCCTATCTCTTGATATCTTTTTCTTATCTAATTAAAATGGCAATTACTTTTTGTGCTGTTTTGAATAGAAGTGGTGAGAATAGGCAATCTTCTCTTATTTCTTATTTTAAAGAAAAGACTTTTAGATGTTTCCCATTGAGTGTACAATGTTTTCTGTGATCTTGTGGTCAATGGCTTTGACTATGTTGAGGAAATTTCCTTTGGTTCTCATTTTATTGAGAATTTTTTTTTTATGACTGGGGACTGCATCTTGTCAAATGCTTTTTCTTCATCTATCATTATGATCATCTGACTTATTTTTTCTTGATGATGTGTATTATGTTGATAGAATTTCATAGGTTAAAACACCTTGCATCCTTGGGAAAAAAATACTTGGTGATGGTGTATGATTTTTTTTGGTTTCTATTTGTTAGCATTTTGTTAAGTTATTTTTCATCTATTTCTTGAGTTTTAAGTATTTGCAATAATTTCTGCACTATAATTACAACTAGTAATTGGATTGATAAAATGCAGACACAAAATCAGAGTGGTAATTATAATAATAGACATTTTATTCACAATTCTTGGACTTACTATAAGGGACATAATTTTATGAACAAGAAATGTCAAATTATGTGGACTTTTGCTAAGAACCATCCCTCAAATGAGAAAAGACTTCAGAATTACTACAACAAATGCCCTTGCTTACTAACCTTGGGAAAAATACATATCTTATGTAAGTGTAATTTTTCTTGCCTATAAATTAGCTCATTGAAATAGTTGACACAGATAGGCCTATTTCATATGCGGAATATGTGGCAAATCATAGTAGGTAAATAATAATGTTTAAAGGCAATAGAAATGAACATGATAACTAGTCTTTAGTAGGAAACTTTTCACAGGGTGGGGATGCAGGAGAACACCTTAGAGAATTCTGCAACTATACTGGAAATTAGTGTGGTGCTGAAGACGGTAAAATAATATGCATAAAGCCCTATCAGTAACACAGTAAGCACAATACAGCCAAATTTTATATCAAAACTGACTGTCATAGAGACAAGATGTTGGATGAGAGGAAAACTAGGACACTGTTGGAGAAAATTGGACTCTTATAAAGGGGTCAGTGTTCAATCATGGTATTTTGAAACATATTCATGAATAACTTGGCAATTCATGGAGAATAGATAAAATTTTAAAATAAAATTAAAACAAATTAGCTGATTTTCAGTTTAAGGTATAAGGAAATAAAATAGTGTGATAATTAACAATTGTGAGTGGCTAGCTTTATCTTTATGCACATGTTCTCCCTTGAACAAATATATTGTTTGCTTGACTTGATATTTCTTTTTTTTATTCATTCTGGAAAAGAATTTTTTCCTCTCTAGAACATGTAATTCTCCTTTGTTTCCTCTCACATCTTTTTAAATATTTCGCTAAAACCTTTCTTATTTTACAGAAAAATTATTTTGAGTGAGAAGAAGAACTAACAAGACTGTGGTGAATTATCTAAAGAGATTTCACCCTCTTTTGGCACTAACTTATTTTTATATAATATGCATTTCTATATATTCGAAGTCTTACTCATGTATCCTATTCTACCTAATTCTGGCTATGAATTATAGATGAGTAACCCAAAATTACAATAGTAATTTATGGGACTGTAGTAAAGATTGGAACACTCAAGAGACTTAGGTAACTGGAGACAAATAACATATTTATGTGAATTTGAGATACTTTCCAATTATATCTGGGTTGATCAAGGCAGAAATGGTATATAATAAAAGTAGTAGGTAGTGAATATTCTACTATTATAGTTATTTTCATTTGTTCCCTCACATTGCTACAAGAAAAATGAAAAATTTGGTCTTCTCTTATAATCCCTACCTAAAAAATAACGTAAATGTAAAAAATTGGGCCCAGAGAAATAGCACAGCAGCATTTGCATTGCAAGCAGCTGATCCAGGACCTAAGGTGGTTGGTTTGAATCCCGGTGTCCCATATGGTCCCCCATGCCTGCCAGGAGCTATTTCTGAGCAGACAGCCAGGAGTAACCCCTGAGCACCACTGGGTGTGGCAAAAAATTAAAAAGATAAAAAGAAAAGAAAAGAAAAGAAGAAATTATATGTTGTAAATGTCATATGTAATCCAGGATGATTGAATAATAACTAGAAATTATAAAATCAAAAATAGGCTTACCAAAAAGATAATATAACAAGTGATGATGCTATAAAAGAATGAGATGTATTGTACTAAACATATATGCACTATATGACATGTATATAAAATATTGTGTATATATTCATTCTATGATGTAAACCAAATGTATTTATATACATTTAAAATATATTTATATATATTATATTGTACACTAAAAAGTAAAATGTCCTATTCACAAAGTAACTTGAATAGTACGCAAATATATATACTCAAATCCTATATTGATGCAAAACATTCAAACATACAAATCACATTCAGCTCAATGACTTACTTGCTTTTATGTGAGCTTGAGCTCTCACATCAACTTCTAAGTGTCAAATTGTCTTATCAATAAATTGGAGATCATTGGAAATCATTTCTTAATGGAGAACTTCTCAAAAATAAATACAACTGATGCTATTACTGTCTGATATTTCCAAATGAAAAATCAATAGCTGCTTTTGCTCTCCACCACTAACCAAAGGATTAAATGCAAGAGTGTGTAAAAGAGGTGAAAGCGATGGGGCAAGCGCTAAGGAGTCTACCTTAACCGTGTTAGCCTAGGACGGACTGAGGTATCATCCTCCTATGTCCATCCCATGTGGTCCACAAGCCAGGAGTGATGTCTGAAAGCCTATCCAGGAGTAACCCCTGAGCTTCACTGGGTGTTCCCCTCCCCCACAAAAAAACCAAAAGTGTGTAAAATACAAAACTAAAATTTTAAGTAATGTTCACTGAAATTCATAAGTAGCCTCTGTCATTTTTAAATGTATTTACTATATTTATTATTATATAAATTAACTATAATCTAAATATAATGGTGCATTTATATTTTGATGAAAACAAATGCTACCATCTCTGAGTTTTATTTTACAGGTATCACAGGTCATAAAATTAAAATTTTGACTACAAACACTCAAGAACAGTTTTTTACATGGAAGTTTCAACTCTAGGCAATCAAGGATTGAATCTTGGTCATCCATATTAACGTCTGTTCCAGGAAAATAGCTCTGTGAGCATTGGCATGACATATTCATAATTGAATAATTCTGAAAAGAGCTTACAGCAATTATGAATTATAGACTTGTAAAAATATTGCCTTTGCTATATTTCTTAAAATTTCTGGACATTTCTCTTATTATTTCATTAATATTTTTTTTTGGTAAAGGGCACACCTGTTGTTTCTCATAGCTTACTCCTGGCCTTGTGCTCCTAGATCGCTCATGGTAGGGATTGGTCACATATGAGATTCTGAAAATTGAACCTAGGGTTATTTGCGTGCAATGAAAGTACCTTTACCATTGTACTCTCTCCAGCTAAATTAATTTTTTTAACTTGAGATCACACCAGCTGATGCTTAGGAAATAATATTCCTGGTGACTCTTGGGTGACTCAATGGGATGCTAGGTATAAAATACAAGCCAGTTATATTCAAAACAAGTGCCTTACTCGTTATACTATCTCTCCAGCCCTTAAAAATATTGAGTTTAAGAAAGAGACATCACAGATCATTTCAATTGTACAAAAACATTGAATAAATTGGGTATCTTTTTTTTGTTTTTCAGGAAGATCTCATATACAATTGAATATGTTTTTCTTTCCTTTTTTGCTAAACATACTGCAAAAATTTTACAAGAGAAAATAAAACCTCTCCTATCCTAATGAAACCTACCTGTTCATAGTAAGTTTTCCAAGTTAGTGAAAGATATTCTATGTTTACTCAAAGTATTTTCAATCATTGAAAATTCAATGATTGAAAATACTCCACATTGAATAAGTTCCAAATTCCACACATATATACAATTCCAGAGTAGATTAATCAGTAGCTCATTTCAATGTATAAACTACAATTAGAAAAGTGCTAACATCAGGAACATGGTTGAGTATCACAGCACAGTTTTTGTGTATGTGATTTTCTAGGTTTACTATATAACGCTAATCCTACTCATTTCAAAAAATAATTGCTTTACCACTATATTTACTGTTGATAAAAGAAAAGAATGTTGCTTGATCACTTCTGATCTCATAATAAAATACAATAAGGAGATAGGATTTTAATAAGATGTGTGTTTATTGTTTGGATTAAGGATCCAATTCAGAAATATATTAGTTGGAAAACCTTAGATCAAGCTGGTGTTCTGTAATAAATAGATCATTTTCAATTTATTTCATTTAATCACTCCATGGCACAGTTCAATCATCCACTGAAGTTTGTAATAATTTGGGGTTTGTAAGTACTTTTCAGTTCAGAGACATTAGGATTCTTCTTCATAGCCATTGTCCTATTAAAGTGACAAGTAATATTCAGGAAAGTTTCCAAAATCAAAAAAGGAATAGATTGAAAGATTCTAACACAGAAAAAAAAATGGTTCAGGAAACACTAATGAATGATACCAAAGGAGACAGAAGCAATTCACTTACTCTGGGAAAATAGCAAGATAAAACATGAATTGCAGGGGAAGGATAGCTGAGGTTGCTAAAACTCTGCAACAGTATTTGAAATAGAGAGTGGTAACATCTTCAGACAGGTGGAAGGAAAGGGAAATGTTCAAATAAATAAACTTTAGAGATGATCAGTGGGACTTGAAGTGATAAATCAAATGTGAAAAAATATATAGAATTGGGCATTTCTGTCCTCCTCATGGATGGAAATACGTTTCAAAGTGTCTTTTTATCCCTCCTTACCACATTCAATTTTTTTTATTTTATATTTAGTTTAAGAAGTATAAAATTTTATATTTAGGGCATCTTAAATTGTAGAAAATTTATTGCAACGTCTTTCCCATTCTGAATAGCTCACTTAAATTCAAATATTAATTTCTCTGGAGAGTGATTAATAAATAGGTCAAAACAGAAAAATCCAGAAGTCAGTAGTTTTCTCTTCACTACTTAGGAACCTACAAAATTAGTAATCACACCTAAAAATAGAAATTAAACTCTGGGGGACTTTTTACTAGAAAACCATTTGTACAAAATTTACTTGGTCTTCTAAATTACTTAGTAATTTTTGTATTATAATTAGTAGCTAATTTTAGTTTGACTTAAGACTGAATTACTCAAATAGTCATGTGGTAGAATAGATCAAGAATAGAAAAGATTTCAAAATGCAAGACTGAATGGCATTTTAACTCATATCAAGAAGGAAAGATTTCTCTACACACATTTAAGCCAAAATTTATTTTTATTTTCTTCCAATCACTTTATCTCCATTATTGGCAACATTTTAAGATCTAATTCACTCTAAAGAAACTTTCCACTAAAATTACTAGAAGGAAAAATGACCTCATGAAGATTTAAGTATGAAAAAGACATTTTAACTTTGTAACACCATTACTATTACTTATTGGAGCATGGTAAAAGTAGGCCAGTAAAATCCTTTTTTTCTAATTCAACTTATTAGCTTCCTGACTTCTTTTCTACAAATTTAAACACTTCAGACCCCGTTTCTAATATTTGGCTAAAGAAATATTATTTTTTTGTTTTGTTTTTGAGTAACACCGGCAGCACTCAGGGGTATTCTTGGCTCTACACTCAGAAGTCACTACTGGCAGGCAGGAGGAACCATATGGGATGCCGGGATTCGAACCACTGTCGTTCTGCATGGAAGGCAAACACCTTACTTCCATGCTATCTCGCTGGCCCTGGCTAAAGAAGTATTGATTTTAATTTTTATAGGACTTTATATATGTATATGTAAAGTCTTATAAATATATATGTATATATATGTGTGTATATATGTGTGTGTATATATATATATATATATATATATATATATATATGTATATATATGTTTTGGACCAAGCCTGGAGTTGCTCAGAGCTTGTTCCTGGTTCTATGCTCAGGCCTTGCTCCTAGTTCTGTGTTCTGGTCCTGGCAGGTTCAGGAGAACATATCAGGTTCCAGGAATCAAACCCAGGTTGGTTTTATGCAAGGCAAATGTCCTATCCTTTGTCTATCACTCTAGCACCAAAAGTATATTTTATAAATGTATTAAATATATATCAATTATTTTTAAAATCTCTTTAAAATTTTTAACTTTTAGCACTCAAACAGCTTTGTATGCACTTCTTCTGGAGACAAAATATCTCTTATGTCAAGGAGATTAAAATAAAGTATACTTTATATTCTTAAATAATAATAGCTACATTTCATTGTCTTTATTTTTATTTAAGGCAGCTAAATCTTAAAATTTCATCCATTAGAGTCTCTTTCAAAGGTAAAAATAAACAACAAATCTTCCATGACATTGCACTACTTCAAAAGATTAATAAATCTTAATATTTTCTGGGTAGTAATTAAATATAATACAGTTTCTAGTGAATTATACTTGCTTCACATAATTCAATAAAAAGATATCTATGAAATTACAATAGAATTATCAAACAGACTATACTTATACTCATTTGGTCAAATTCAGTATTAATCATTACCACATGGAGTATATATCTCCAAAGAACTATTTATTGATCAAACCTCCATTTCCGTAATACAACCATGTACCTCAACAGATTTCAATTATTTTCACTAAAATTGTGCCTAGGAATAAATCCGTCCTACCTTATTGAGATCACTAGTAATGTCTTTGGCTTGAATTAATCCAACTCTCTGTTTTAAAATGTCTTTCAATGTATCACAAACCAATCTGTAGCTTATATACTTTTATATACATCAAGCATCCAAAGCATGGTTTGATAAACAGTGTGGTTTTAAGTGAAGTCAAATACAATGTCCTAGGAGGTAAGACAGAAGATACTTAGAATATAGTAAGTACAGAGAACCTATAAACTACAATTACATTCTTACATGATCAATTAGCCACAAAAATATACACAAACATTCACAAATAGCAGATGCATTTGGAGAGAAAGGGATATCATACAAATAAAGAAGTGCCACTGGAAGCTTAAGTTGTAATCAGAAACAGAGATATTAGATACAGAACTCTATCTAGAAACAGGGTAATTTATAGAAGACACATAGCTCCCTACTCTGACAAACTACGCTGGAACAGCAGGCAATCAACCATAGTAAAAAGTAAAAGATGACAGAGTCATCAGCTAGTAATGTCTTGACAATTTCTTGTAACCCACATTGAATCCCTATTTTCATTACAGTATTGCAGAGTTACTACAAAAAATATCTTAGTGACCTCTTTCAGTTTTCTTGTATGGAAGTTTTGTTGAAACTCTCTTCTCAGGGACAGAGCCTAGGGAAAATTTCTGATTTAAGTGCAAGCTAATAAAATAATTAATTGGGAGATGAGAGATAATTACTTAAATATTATAATTAGAGCTTCCCTTCCATTATAAAGTGAATATAGTAAGCAAAAAAGAGCCCTAAAGTAAAAATAAAAATCCCAAACAGTCATTTAGCAAGAGATTCTCCATTGATAATAGTGTTCTAAAAATAAATTAAAGATATGTTAGAAATAAATACATGAAGCCAGAGAGATAGCATAGTGGTAAGGCATTTGCCTTGGACACAGAAGGGCAGTGGTTCGAATCCGGCATCCCATATGGTCCCCTGAGCCTGCCAGGAGTGATTTCTGAGCATAGAGCCAGGAGTAACCCCTGAATACTGCCAGGCGTGACTGCCTCCCCCCCCCCCCCGAAAAAAAAAAGAAAATAGAAAAAATACATATAATACATAAAAATAATGTAAATCTTTCTATAACATTGCCTCCAATACATTCAATAATTTGACTCCAATTAGCAAGAGAATGATAATAAATACATAAATAATAAAAAAGTCCTTCAAACTAAAAAGCTGCACAGAAATACAGCATTAAAATAAGGTGATATGCTCCTGAATTGGAGAAAATATTTGCATATATCTTAAAATGGCTAGCAAATAAATGTATTCAGAAACTGCAAATACAACAATGCATCAGACAATTCCTTTAATAATGGGAAGAGTGATAAACAGACACTTATCCAAAGACACAAACAAACATGAAAGGCCTGTAGACTTGAAAAGATAAAAGGTCACTGCCACCAATGATCAGGAAATACAAATCAAAATAATAATGTTATCACCTCCCCTGGTGAGAATGCACTACACTAAATTTAAAGTTCAAAAACAAAATGTTCAGGGATATAGAGAAAATGGATCTATCACTTACTGAATGCAAATTAATTCAGTCTCTATGGAAATCAATATGATGAAGATTCTCAAAAATTTAAAATTGCATCTACCTTAAAATCTAATAGTTTTACACATAGCTATTTTAAGAATTCAAAACACTAATTCACAAAGACATGTACATACATACTATCTAAAATTTTTACACTAAAATTTATACAAACTTATTAATGATAAATTTATGATTTAGTAATTATACTAAAATATAAAACTTGAAAAGATTTTTGGAATGTTTGATAATTCTGTATTCTACATGTAGTTTATAAATTGCGTGACTGCCTTTTCATTTTGCAGAAGGTTTGCAGAAGCTTCTCAGTTTAATATCACTTTATTTCTTTATTTTTCCTTTTGTAACTTGTTTTGGTGTCAAAATCACTAAAAAATCTAAGGCCAAAGTTCTGATTTTTATTTTATCTGTTTCTTACAGTTTTATAACTACAAGCCTCAGTTTTTCTTATTCTAGAAATACTTCAAATTTTGGAAATGAATTTGCTTTAAAAAAAAAATCTTCCTTATTACTGAAATAAGCCACTTGTTGTCATTCATCCAATTAGTAAGATCTGCATTTTAGAAGAAATAACTGGGTCTCAGGATAAGGACTTCACTAAGGTCTGCCCACTATGTCAGCCCACTATGTCAGTCCACTCTAATATTTTAATAGGAACTCATTTTCTCCCCATCAATACAGTATACTTTTATTTGATAAGTAATAAGAGAATAGGAAAATAAAATTTTTCCAGGGCCAATCCTAATTGTTTCTCTTTGCATTTTAAGACAAAAATTTTTGATTAGGGAAATGACTGAATCACAACTAAGATATGCAATCTGTCACTGGAAAGAATATTTGAGAATCCAGAAGACAGGTAGGCTCCAAATTTGAGTTAATGTCACAATTTATGTCCTAAATGAGAAACCATGTCAGGATATCAATAAATTGACACTGTAAAAATCAGGATTTATAGTAGCATAAACAAGGGGCAGGATGATATACACTGAATAAATTTTCTGCATATCAACACAGGCTGGGTCATTCAAATTGATATAATTGCAATATTTTTATCAGAAACGGCATCAGTGGGCTTCAACCATTTCAGGCTGATTCTCCAGTGTAATCAAATAAAAATGATAATCCTTTGAGAAAGAACCTGGTTCAGATACTGAATGAGGAAAATAATGTCTTCTAGAAATTTTATAAGAATGTGTACTATTACAGTATATGTATATTGCTCATATATGTTGGCATAAAGCCAGAATGTTTAAGGCACCAATCAGGTATATGGGTTATAATTTTTGTTTTAGGATGGATTTTTCACAACTCTTAGGAAATGGTTTAATCTCACCAACTTTATTTTACCACCTGGAATTCATATGTAAATACTGCTTGCTTTCATGATTTAATGTGAAGGTCATGCAAGAAAGTATATAATCAAACATCAAAATGAGCTACATGTAAATAAAATAAAATGGGCTCAATAGTTAAAATAAATACTTCAGATGGACAAACATTGCAATGTATGTCTATCAAGAGGCACTTCTTGGCAGTTACCTTAATCCAGGCACTATGTTAGGCAATATCTCAAAATTCCCTGATAGCTTATTATTATCATTTTATTAATGAGAAAGTCAGAGTCTAATAACTAATATTTTTTGAGATCAAAGACCTAGAAAATTACTTTGTTGGAATTGAAATCTAGATAAGCTCATCATAAAATGAAATGGAGGAAAATAAAGTTTTAAAGATATGGGGCCAGAGAGGTGGCGCTAGAGGTAAGGTGTCTGCCTTGCAAGCGCTAGCCAAGGAAGGACTGCAGTTCCATCCCTCGGTGTCCCATATGGTCCCCTCAAGCCAGGGACAATTTCTGAGCACATAACCAGGAGTAACCCCTGAGCATCAAATGGGTCTGGCCCCCCAAAAAATAAAAAAGAAGATATGGAAGAAATATCGATATATAAATATATTTATAGTTATTTATCATATTTAGATACAGATATAGTTATCTGTATTATATAGTTATAACTATCTATAACTATGTCCTGGAACAGGAACATTGAGCAACGACAGTATGAAGGAACCTTTTTTTTAAAAAATAATATCTTCATTTAAGAACCATGATTACAAAGGTATTTGTAGTTGGGGTTCAGTCATAAAAAGAACATATTGCGGCCTGGTCCTTCCAGCCCTCATCTCTATTGTTTGTCATTTATTTTTCTTAAATCCCATGCATGAGTCAGACTATTTTGTGTCTATCTCTCTTCCTGTGACTTATTTCACTCAGCATAAAAGTTTCCATGGGCCGGGCGGTGGCGCTAGAGGTAAGGTGCCTGCCTTGCCTGCGCTAGCCTAGGACGGACAGCGGTTCGATCCCCCGGCGTCCCATATGGTCCCCCAAGCCAGGAGCGACTTCTGAGCGCATAGCCAGGAGTAACCCCTGAGTGTTACCGGGTGTGGCCCAAAAAAACAAAACAAAAAAAAAAAGTTTCCATGTCCATCTATGGATAGGAAAATTTCATGACTTCATTTCTCATGATGGGGACATAGTATTCCATTGTGTATATGTACCACAGTTTCTTTAACCATTCATCTGTTGAAAGAAATCTGGGTTGTTTCCAGAGTTGGCTATTGTAAATAGTGTTTCAATGAGTATAGGTGTATTGTGCTTTTGTGTTGCCATGGTATATCCCTAGGAGTGGTATAGCTGGATCATATGGGAGCTCATTGTCCAGTTTTTGAGAAATCTCCATATTGTTTTCCATAAAGGTTGGACTAGATGGCATTCCCATAAGCAGTGAATGAGAGTTCCTTTCACTTCACATCCCCACCAGCATCCCAGACATACAATCAGTTAATCTTTGATAAATTGTCAAGAGATGCAAAATGAAGCAAAGAAAGAGCCTTCAACAAGTGGTATTGGGACAACTGGTTAGTCATATGCAAAAAAGGAAATTCAGACCTCCATCTAACACCATGCACAAAGGTCAAATCCAAATGGATTAAAGATCTTTTTATCTGACCCAGAACCATAAGGTATATAGAACAAAACATAGTTTATAACACTCCATGATACTAAGACTAAAGGCATCTTCAAAGAAGAAACATCACTCTCCAAATAAGTGAAAGCAAGATAGGACTATATTACACAGAGAAGCTTCTGCACCTCAAAAAAATAGTGACTAGGATACAAACGTCACCCCAAAATGGGAGAAACTATTCACCCAATACACATCAGGCAAGGTACTGACAGAACTTAACAAGAAAAAAACATCTAACCCCATCAAAAAGTGAGGAGAAGAAATGAACAGAAACTTCCTCAAAGAAGAAATACAAATAGCCAAAACTCACTTGAAAATGTTCCACATCACTAATTATCAGGGAGATTCATATCAAAACAACAATGAGGTACCATCTCACAGCACAGAGACTGACACATATCACAAAGAATATAAGGGAAACTTTCTTTTTGTCACTTGAAGAAGGCAAATTTCTAGGGAGACGCTGAGTGATTATTTTTTGAATAGATAACAGTGGTCAAAATAAGTTTAGGAGCCTCTAAAGTGGGAGAATTCAGTGTTATGATAGACAATTGTAGCTTAAGTTTTTAATAATACTTTTCTTGGTTGGTTGGGTTTTTTTTTTTTTTTTGATCACACCCAACAGCGCAGGGTTACTCCTGGCTCTGTGCTCAGAAGTCGCTCCTGACAGGCATGAGGTATAACATGGGATGCCGGAATTCAAACCACTGTCCATCCTGGATTGGCTGCTTGCAAGGCAAAAGCCCTACCGCTCTATTAGGTCCCTCAAAACAAGTTTTAAATAAAAATTTTCAATTGAAATTTATAAAACCAATTAAAAAACAATTTTTCAAAATAATTTAAAAATATTTTCAAAACAATTCAGTATTTTAGATCTGAAAAAATTCACTTAATATATTTAAAAACATTATTTCTATAGGTTAATCTATGTGCTATAATGTTATTTAGCATATATTTTATAAAATTTAAATATATTTTAGATACAACATTCATATTATAATTTTATATGCTACATTTTTGTATCTACTAAATATAAACTGTTTTAAAAATCAAGCAAGTGGATTAGGGCAACTCTCTAATCCTCAGAAAACCCATTTCAAAAAACAAGTCCCATGAAAAGAAAGAGTTATACCATGTATGTTTTTCTTGTTTTCTCTTCCCCTACTTCTTTCTTTTTTTCTTGTCCTTCTACTGCATTATAATATCTTAGGATAAAAGCTAGAAACTCCTTCCTTGAGAAAGGTAATTTTCCCTACAATGTCCCAGTATCTTAAAGAAAGCACAGCACACTAACTCATGTTTTTATGAACTCTATATTTTGATATTTATTAACTACATCATAATAATCTCCCAATGTGTAAGATTTGAGACAAAAATAGGTCATAATCTGTCTTCAAGTAGTATAGAGATTAAAGATTTGGGGGAAAGAATGTATTGCTAACAAATATCGATAGAGGAAAATTGGAAAAATATTAAATTATTGTATATCAATGTTTTCCACCACTATCTTTGTATTGGCCCTGGTAGATAGGCACACAAAAGACTAAAAACAAAACACAACAAAACAAAAAAACTGGTTTAGTTCAGTGGTTATGAACCAATAATCCAAAAATAGGAATGTGAACTAGTGATGAACTAATGTCTTAAAAATGATTTAAAACTACTGCTGGGCCCGGAGAGATAGCACAGTGGCGTTTGCCTTGCAAGCAGCCGATCCAGGACCTAAGGTGGTTGGTTCGAATCCCGGTGTCCCATATGGTCCCCGTGCCTGCCAGGAGATATTTCTGAGCAGACAGCCAGGAATAACCCCTGAGCACTGCCGGGTGTGGCCCAAAAAACAAACAAAAAAAAAACAACAACAACAACAACAAAAAACCTACTGCTAAATTAAAAACTAATACTCAAGTTTGAGTTTACATTGGGATATTTGTTTAGTTTCTTTAACAAAGCATACTCTACCATCCTCCTCTATATAATCCCCTATTTTCACTTTCAAAATTTATATGTATGATTTAATGACTATGCATGAGCATTGCGTACAACAAGAATCTCTTTGCTCAATCACAGATGTCACTTTCCTTTAAGTTCCTAATTCTCCATTCCACAGAATTATTATGCACCTGGCGCACATATTATTCATTCCATTTTGCTGAAACCTGATTTGGAGGTCTGGCACAACCTCTGATAGCTAGTACACTTCTGAAAAACCTCCATTTTTTTCTCTAGTGAAACAGTTCTTATAATGAACACTTTTATGCAAAGTGAAACTATGTGGTGTACAGTTTAAATGAGACAGCATCTAAATGCAGTTAGCAGAAATTCAACAAAATTTCCCCTTTCTATTTTAGTCATTTGTGAATCTTTTATATATTCTTTGCAATATTGATAATCTGTGTATAGAAAACTTTGCTCACTGATCTCTCTACATTTCCCCTGCCCTCTTGCATTCCCTAATTTAATTCAGTTTCTAGCATACATTCTCTTTGTGTAAATTTGATTAAATTGGTGACAGTATATACACAGTGCCTCATAAAGCCTGATAAGATTATTTAGAGATGGACACTTTAACTTTAATCAGATAGGTGCAGAAACCTAAATTTATGTCTTTTCCTACTCACCAGTTCTTGTTTCACAGTTCTGAAAAGGTTTGCAGTAAGAATTATTTTATTTTACCATGATAATATCTATCAATTTTCTAAGAAAAACTCAAAACCACTGTCACAATCCCTGAGGGAGAGAACAGAGTCCTTCAGAGCCCTTGGCCAATATGTGAACCCTACCTTGGCACATGCTTTCATGATGCTGGAAGATGATCTGAAAAAGCTCTAAATTACAAGACCTGAATGTTTACTATTGCACTGTCTTTGGTTTGAATGTTGACTCCATTAATGGAAAGTCATTGAGCTAGGGAGCCTTCTAGATTATGTAAATATGTCAGTCCCTTTACTCTGTCTATTTTCCCTCTTCTCCACACTGAATTCTTATCTAACCCCTTTTCACTACTTCTCATTGAAACTTCCTGAGAATTTGGCAAATTTCCATTATGCCAAACTTAGTAGGTTGTAATTACTTAAGTAAGGAGCCCAAATATGATTATAAGACTTTTATGGCTACTAATAGAAAAGAAAAATATGAGGTGCATTTTGATATTTCTCATAAAATATTCCATTCCTGGACTCAATTGGCAGCACAAATTTACTCCCTATAAAGGGACATCAACTTTGAAGTTTTCAGTTAAGCCACTGCGAACAGCTGCATTGTGCAAATGTTAGGAGAGCATTAAATCACATGCACTAAACAACAAGCTTGAAATTACTATTTCTAAGCTATAAAATACTTAGTTGGTGGTAACTGAGCATGATAAGCAGTCAAAATAGTTGCATTATTATGTCATTATGTTTCTGCAGCTACAGCCACAGTAAATATAGACAACAGGAACTGTAGAAAATATTACAGATTTGGACATAGGCAGATTTCTATTGACGTATTGACAGGATATTTCATTCCAAAAATTATATTTAAAAAACTATAGTAGTTCGAGTTATATGCTATTTTTGTCTTGTCTTGTTTTGGGGTCACACCTGGTGGCACTCAGGGGTTACTCCTGGCTCTGCACTCAGAAATATCTCCTAGCAGGCAATGGAACCATATGGGATGCCAGAATTTGAACCACCGTCAGCCCTGAATGGGCTGTGTACAAGGCAAGCACTCTACCACTGTGCTATCTCTCTGGCCCAAGTTATGTGTTTCTAACAGTGTTCAGAGTTAATGATTTTAATGTACAAAAATATAATATTTTGCTCCTACCAAAGCATCCAAGAGCATTCACCAGTGATGTTATGGTATTTAAAGTCCATCCCATCATCTTTTAATTTTTTTTTTTTTTTTTTTTGGTTTTTGGGTCACACCCGGCAGTGCTCTGGGGCCACTTCTGGCTCTAAGCTCAGAAATCTCTCCTGGCAAGCTCAGGGGACCACATGGGATGCCTGGATACGAACGAACGTTCTTCTGCATGCAAGGCAAGCACCTACCTCCAAGTCATCTCTCCTGCCCCAGTGTAACCTACTCTTTTTTTGTTTTGTTTTGTTTTGTTTTTTTGGGGGGAGCTACACCCATTTGACACTCAGGGGTTACTCCTAGCTATATGCTCAGAAATTGCCCCTGGCTTGGAGGGGATCATATAGGATGCAAGGCAGACGCCTTACCTCTAGCTCGCCATCTCTCTGGCCTCCATCTTTTAAAATTTTAAAGAAAGAAATATCAAAATATAAAATACTATTATATATGTAATGAAACTTGGTCTTGGAATAGGATATATTAGCTACTCATGGTGTAATTTTATTAAGATATATTTCATTACAAGATAGAAATAATATTGAGATAGAATTGTTACTTAACTATTACCTTATCATTTTACTGGGGTTGTTACTTAGACTAGGAGCAAAATTTAGAAAGACTTTACTCTGTAATTCTTAATCCTATTTTTATTTCTCTAGCTCCACTTGTTTAGTGCTGTGATCAGTCCTAGATTAACTGGTTCTATCTAGGAATAATATTTTAGGCATCCACAAATAATTAAAATAATTGTCTATAACATTACCAGGATCCAAACCTCTACCAGGGAAGACCTACTACTGCTCTGGCATTGACTTACTCCAAAGAGTGCTCTCAACACTCAGACGACTCAGCAACAGCCTGCTTGCAGGGCAGATCGATCCGCATCTAATAGTGTGCTGAAACTAGAGGATGCTCCACATCAGCCCGAATTCGATGAAAGAAATATATAGAATCCAGAATCTTTAAATATAGGAGCCTGGTACCAACAACAGCTAAAGTGTGAAAAAGTTAAACCAGTACCAGGGTGAATGACTCGGATTGGACAGACTGGCATGCCTGGAGCCCAGAGTCAGTCTTATGCCAATAAACCTCGGTGGTGAGGCCAAGGATTTTTTTTTTCTGTTTTCCCCATATTTTTCTGGACCTATGCAAACAACGGCAACTGCCACTGTCACACTTTTACTATTTTTTCTTTAACCTTTATCCTTTAAAAAAAAAGAAAAATAATTTACTGAACTTAAAAACAAATAAATGTATACAGGCAGGGGATGAAAGGGGGGGCATTGGGAGGGGGGAATGTTACACTGGTGAAGGGGTGTGTTCTGTTTGTGACTGTAATCCAACTATAATCATGTTACTTAAATAAAAAATATAAAAAAGTTTCACAAAAAATAAATAAATAAAAATTAAAAAATAATTGTTGGGGCCGGCGAGGTGGTGCTAGAGGTAAGGTGTTTGCCTAGCAAGCACTAGCCAAGGAAGGAACTCGGTTCGATGTCCCAGCGTCCCATATGGTCCCCTCAAGCCAGGGGCAGTTTCTGAGTGCTTAGCCAGGAGTATCCCTGAGCATCAAATTGATGTGGCCCCCCCAAAAAATTTGTTGAGGTATTTATCTCTCAAGCTGGAATGCAGAATTTATATTTCCTTTGCTAAGTCTTTATTACCTATTGGTATGTATCATGCAATGGCTTCTGACTGTTAGTATCAATTTTTACTCTCAGGATTGTAAATTTTCTTTCTGGAAATATTAATTCTAATTAATTTCATAAACAGTAGGCACTATAAAACTTCTAAGCACCATGCCATGTGCCTTATTTATTAATCATAAATATGGCATATGCTATAGACATTTCTATTTCTAAAACCATGCAGAAATAAGCTTAGAAGGGTTAAATAATCCTGTCAATTTCATATGACTCAGCCTAGCTATCAAGCCAGATTTTACAGGTTGTAAAGTTTACATATTATATAGTCATTTACGAGTATTGATTTCTGTGACAAGTTAAACAATCATGAGATTGCCTGTGGATATCATTATTATAGTTCAAGTTTTTGTAAGCATAACATCCCAGATGAGCTTAACTCCCTTTAAAGTGGAGCTCAATGCTGTTTACATTTACCTTTTAATTGTTTTATATGCAAAAAAGTCGAATCTGATTCTTTACTTCCCAGAATTAACTCTCAACATTAAAATCTGTTGTGTTGGCATAAAGCTTTATACTTTGAAGCACTTTGATATGTGTCAAGAGAGTTTCCCACTCCTCACCCATATACATGCTCACAACACTAGTCAGAAAAGTAACCATAATCATAATGTTGGTGCACTATTTCTTTATTTTTCTGTGATTATACTAAAATAGGACATTGAAGGTAGGGGCTGACTGGCCAGTTATAAACAGGATACACAATTCACAAAGGAACCTATTAGCTTAGTTGAGGAATAAATATCTGCTGCCACATAGTTTAATTTCAGGGTACCTTATCTCCTACAGAAGTCCCTTTGTTTCAAACTTTTAAATTATAAGAGATGAATTTCTTGAGATAGATCTAAGACATTTTTACTGAAATGTAGCATAGGCCAAGGTTATATTGCTGTTAAGATGGAATTAAAGGGAATAGGCTAGCTTACTTTTAGATATCAGAGTCAGTAGAAAACTAAGAAAATTTTTGAGGACAGTAGAACCATTTTCCTTATGTAACTGCTACTTAAAAATTCAAGATTCCTCTCCAACAAGAATAAATTCTGTCTCCTCTCCTCTGCTCCTTTAAAACACCAAAGCTAATACAGAGCTCTTCTATCCTCAAATGAGCCTATCTACTTGAATATTTTAAACCAGAGGTCTCAAACTCACGACTCGCAGGCCGTTTGCGGACCTCTGCACAACATTTTGTGGCCTTCGAATATCGCAGTATTTGCGATTATTCGCTTACTGAATAATCACAATAAAAATCGCATTAGTGGCGAAAGTACACCAGCCCAGTGGGGCTCAGCTGTGAAAGACTGTGAGTGTGACCTGTCTATGTCTGTCTACTGTCCTCTTGCGTGAAACTCTTGCGAGTGGGGCAAAAAGAGCCTCCAGAAACCTCGCTCGCCCAGACGCCATTTTCAGGGAGGGACTTCAGAGCATAAAAACCGGCTATCCTTTGCAAAAGCTGGCTCCCTGTGTGTGACACCAGGCGGGGAAAATCCGCGAAAGTACACCAGCCCAGTGGGGCTCAGCTGTGAAAGACTGTGAGTGTGACCTGTCTATGTCTGTCTACTGTCCTCTTGCGTGAAACTCTTGCGAGTGGGGCAAAAAGAGCCTCCAGAAACCTCGCTCGCCCAGACGCCATTTTCAGGGAGGGACTTCAGAGCATAAAAACCGGCTATCCTTTGCAAAAGCTGGCTCCCTGTGTGTGACACCAGGCGGGGAAAATCCGCGAAAGTACACCAGCCCAGTGGGGCTCAGCTGTGAAAGACTGTGAGTGTGACCTGTCTATGTCTGTCTACTGTCCTCTTGCGTGAAACTCTTGCGAGTGGGGCAAAAAGAGCCTCCAGAAACCTCGCTCGCCCAGACGCCATTTTCAGGGAGGGACTTCAGAGCATAAAAACCGGCTATCCTTTGCAAAAGCTGGCTCCCTGTGTGTGACACCAGGCGGGGAAAATCCGCGAAAGTACACCAGCCCAGTGGGGCTCAGCTGTGAAAGACTGTGAGTGTGACCTGTCTATGTCTGTCTACTGTCCTCTTGCGTGAAACTCTTGCGAGTGGGGCAAAAAGAGCCTCCAGAAACCTCGCTCGCCCAGACGCCATTTTCAGGGAGGGACTTCAGAGCATAAAAACCGGCTATCCTTTGCAAAAGCTGGCTCCCTGTGTGTGACACCAGGCGGGGAAAATCCGCGAAAGTACACCAGCCCAGTGGGGCTCAGCTGTGAAAGACTGTGAGTGTGACCTGTCTATGTCTGTCTACTGTCCTCTTGCGTGAAACTCTTGCGAGTGGGGCAAAAAGAGCCTCCAGAAACCTCGCTCGCCCAGACGCCATTTTCAGGGAGGGACTTCAGAGCATAAAAACCGGCTATCCTTTGCAAAAGCTGGCTCCCTGTGTGTGACACCAGGCGGGGAAAATCCGCGAAAGTACACCAGCCCAGTGGGGCTCAGCTGTGAAAGACTGTGAGTGTGACCTGTCTATGTCTGTCTACTGTCCTCTTGCGTGAAACTCTTGCGAGTGGGGCAAAAAGAGGCTCAGAGGAGCACGGCCGCTCCGCTTCGCTACGCGGCCGTGCACTCTTTCTAAGGAAAGAACTCCATTGCAACAAGAAGGAAAAATCACACTAAGAACGGCGCTATATCACAGAAGCAAACATTTCTCTCTGGACTGTCTTCTCTGTTGCATGCTCGGGCCTAAGATTTGACCCAGTGTGAGGCTTCATCCACGGAGGACTCCCCTCCCTTAGAGGCAAGTCAGCCCATCCAGAAAGGGAGGAGCCAGAGGAGTGTGCTGCCTACATCATAAAGACAATGAATACCACCACAACACGTAGAAAAACCCACAATACAAGTGTGACAATGGGGAAACAACGCAGGCCAGCATCAGACATAGAGAATGAAGATGACAATTCTGAGGACCAGATAATGACTGAACAACTAATCAACCTCTCAGATAAGGACTTTAGACTAGCAATATGGAAGGTGCTCAACAGACTCCAAGAAACCATGGATCGAGTTGAACAGAACACTAATAAGAACCAAGAAAATATGAAGGCAGAAATGACAAAACTCCAAACTGAAATAACATGTCAACTAACAGGACTGAAAAAGTCAGTAAACGAAGTGAATGACAAAATGGATAAGCTCTGGGACAGGGTATCAGAAGCTGAGAATAGACTTGGTGCTGTGGAAGATGAGATACATAACAATTCCATACAGCAGGAGAGATTGGACAAAAAACTTAAAGCAAATGAGCAGACAATGGAAAAATTAGTCAAAGAATGGGAACAGATGAAAATAGAAGTCTATGATAAGATCAACAGAAACAACTTAAGAATCATTGGAGTCCCAGAGACCCAGGAAGAAAATTTCCAGGAAGAATCAATGGTCAAGAACATCATTAAAGAGAAACTTCCAGAGCTAAAGAATATATGTGATCAAATCCTGCATGCCCGAAGAGTACCAACCAAAAGAGACCCCAGAAAAACCACCCCAAGACACATCCTAGTCACAATGACAAATCCCACAGATAGAGACAGAATTCTGAAAACAGCAAGATCAAAAGGGGAAATCATGTTCAAGCAAGCTTCCCTGAGATTTACAGCAGACCTGTCACCAGAAACGCTCAATGCCAGAAAGCAGTGGTGGGATATTGTGACAAGACTGAATGAAATGAATGCTTCACCCAGAATACTATACCCAGCAAAACTCACTTTCCGGTTTGATGGAAGAATACATGGTTTCACAGACAAAAAACAGCTCAGAAACTTCACAGACACAAAACCAGTCTTAAGAGAAAAACTGAAAGACCTAATCTAAGACAAGACTACCCAAAAGACACACCAAATTTTGAAATAAAGATGGCGTTAAATCCCAGGACAATTCTTTCTCTCAACGTCAATGGACTAAATGCACCAGTTAAGAGACACAGAGTGGCTAAATGGATCAAAAAACTCAATCCAACCTTCTGCTGCCTACAAGAAACGCACCTGAATAGTCAGAACAAACATAGACTCAAAATAAAAGGCTGGAGAAAAGTTATCCAAGCAAACAACACCCATAAAAAAGCTGGAGTGGCCATACTAATATCAGATAATGCAAACTTTATACTCAGGAAGGTTGTAAGGGACAAAGACGGACATTTTATATTAATCAAGGGGTACGTAGAGCAGGAAGAATTCACTCTCCTAAACATATATGCACCGAATGAGGGGCCAGCAAAATATTTAATACAACTGTTGACAAATCTGAAAAATAATATCAACAACAACA
The DNA here is from genome assembly GCF_024139225.1 of Suncus etruscus. Taxonomy (NCBI): domain Eukaryota; kingdom Metazoa; phylum Chordata; class Mammalia; order Eulipotyphla; family Soricidae; genus Suncus; species Suncus etruscus. The sequence goes on from NC_064856.1 coordinate 72,639,185, forward strand.
CAATAATTGTGGGGGACCTTAACACGGCTTTGTCAACACTGGACAGGTCAACCAGACTGAAACCCAACAAGAATATACTAGACCTGAGGAGAGAAATGGAAGAAAGAGGCCTAGTGGATATATATAGGACACTCCATCCCCAGAAACCTGGATACACATTCTTCTCCAATGTACATGGGACATTCTCCAGGATAGACTACATGCTGGCACATAAAACATACCTCCATAAGATCAAGAGGATAGAAATTTTGCAGACTACCTTCGCTGACCACAAGGCTCTGAAATTATTTGTGAACTCCAAAGGGACTCAGAAGAAACACTTTAACACCTGGAAGTTAAACAGCCTCATGCTCAATAACCAGTGGGTCCGAGATGAAATCAAGGAGGAAATAAAAAGGTTCCTGGAAACAAATGACAATAAAGACACAAACTCTCAGAACTTATGGGACACAGCAAAAGCAGTACTGAGAGGAAAATTTATAGCTTTGCAAGCACACATCAGGAAGGAAGAAGGAGCTTACCTGAGTAGCTTAATGACACAGCTAATAGAACTAGAAAATGCTCAACAAAAGGACCCAAGAATAGGAAGACAGAAGGAAATAACAAAGTTGAGAGCAGAAATCAACGAAGTGGAAACTCAAAAAACAATCCGAAAGATCAACGAAAGCAGAAGTTGGTTCTTTGAAAAAATAAACAAGATTGATAGACCACTGGCAAACCTAACAAAGAAAGAGAGAGAGAGAAACTTGATAACTCGTATCAGGAATGAAAAAGGAGAGATCACTACTGATATGACAGAGATTCAAAGGGTAATCAGAAACTACTTTGAAAAACTTTACGCCACTAAAAATGAGAACCTGGAAGAAATGGATAAATTCTTGGACTCTTATAATCTTCCACGGTTGAAGGAAGAGGATGTAGCATATCTAAACACCCCCATCACCATTGATGAAATTAAAACAGTAATCAAATGTCTACCGAAAAACAAAAGCCCAGGTCCAGATGGATTCACTAATGAATTCTATCAAACTTTCCAAGAGGAACTACTGCCAATCTTGGCAAGACTCTTTCATGAAATTGAACAAACAGAAACACTTCCAAATAGCTTTTATGAAGCCAACATCACCTTGATACCTAAACCAGACAGAGACGCTACCAAAAAAGAAAATTACAGACCAATATCACTGATGAATGCAGATGCAAAGATCCTCAACAAAATCCTGGCAAATAGGATTCAATGCCTCGTTAAGAAGATCATCCACTACGATCAAGTAGGTTTCATCCCAGGAATGCAAGGCTGGTTTAACATCCGTAAATCTATCAACATAATACACAACATCAATAACAAGAAAAATAAAAACCACATGATCATATCAATAGATGCAGAGAAAGCATTTGATAAGGTCCAACACCCATTCTTGATCAAAACTCTCAGCAAGATGGGAATGGAGGGAACCTTTCTCAATATAGTGAAGGCCATCTACCACAAGCCAGTGGCAAATATTATCCTCAATGGAGAAAAACTGAAAGCCTTCCCTCTAAATTCTGGCACAAGACAAGGCTGTCCTCTCTCACCACTCCTATTCAACATAGCACTGGAAGTACTTGCTATAGCGATTAGGCAAGAAAAGGATATCAAGGGAATCCAGATAGGAAAGGAAGAAGTCAAGCTCTCACTGTTTGCAGATGACATGATACTCTACTTAGAAAACCCTAAAGACTCTATCAAAAAGCTTCTAGAAACAATAGACTCATATAGCAAGGTGGCAGGCTACAAAATTAACACACAAAAATCAATGGCCTTTCTATATACCAATAGTAATAAGGATGAAATGGACATTAAGAAAACAACCCCATTCACAATAGTACCACACAAACTCAAATATCTTGGAATCAACTTGACTAAATATGTGAAGGACCTATACAAAGAAAACTATAAAACTCTGCTCCAAGAAATAAGAGAGGACACACGGAAATGGAAACACATACCCTGCTCATGGATTGGCAGGATTAACATCATCAAAATGTCAATACTCCCCAAGGCATTATACAGATTTAATGCCATCCCTCTAAAGATACCCATGACATTCTTCAAAGAAGTGGATCAGACACTCTTGAAATTCATTTGGAACAATAAACACCCTCGAATAGCTAAAGCAATCATTGGGAAAAAGAATATGGGAGGAATTACTTTTCCCAACTTTAAACTGTACTACAAAGCAACAGTTATCAAAACAGCATGGTATTGGAATAAGGATAGGTCCTCAGATCAGTGGAATAGGCTTGAATACTCAGAAAATGTTCCCCAGACATACAACCATCTAATTTTTGATAAAGGAGCAGGAAATCCTAAATGGAGCAGGGAAAGCCTCTTCAACAAGTGGTGTTGGCACAATTGGATAGCCACTTGCAAAAAATTAAACTTAGACCCCCAGCTAACATCATGTACAAAAGTAAAATCCAAATGGATTAAAGACCTCGATATCAGCCCCAAAACCATAAGATATATAGAACAGCACATAGGCAAAACACTACAGGACATTACAGGCATCTTCAAGGAGGAAACTGCACTCTCCAAGCAAGTGAAAGCAGAGATTAACAGATGGGAATATATTAAGCTGAGAAGCTTCTGCACCTCAAAGGAAATAGTGCCCAGGATACAAGAGCCACCCACTGAGTGGGAGAAACTATTCACCCAATACCCATCAGATAAGGGGCTAATCTCCAAAATATACAAGGCACTGACAGAACTTTACAAGAAAAAAACATCTAACCCCATCAAAAAATGGGGAGAAGAAATGAACAGACACTTTGACAAAGAAGAAATACGCATGGCCAAAAGACACATGAAAAAATGTTCCACATCACTAATCATCAGGGAGATGCAAATCAAAACAACGATGAGATACCACCTCACACCCCAGAGAATGGCACACATCACAAAGAATGAGAATAAACAGTGTTGGCGGGGATGTGGAGAGAAAGGAACTCTTATCCACTGCTGGTGGGAATGCTGTCTAGTTCAACCTTTATGGAAAGCGATATGGAGATTCCTCCAAAAACTGGAAATCGAGCTCCCATACGATCCAGCTATACCACTCCTAGGAATATACCCTAGGAACACAAAAATACAATACAAAAACCCCTTCCTTACACCTATATTCATTGCAGCTCTATTTACCATAGCAAGACTCTGGAAACAACCAAGATGCCCTTCAACAGACGAATGGCTAAAGAAACTGTGGTACATATACACAATGGAATATTATGCAGCTGTCAGGAGAGATGAAGTCATGAAATTTTCCTATACATGGATGTACATGGAATCTATTATGCTCAGTGAAATAAGTCAGAGAGAGAGAGAAAAACGCAGAATGGTCTCACTCATCTATGGGTTTTAAGAAAAATGAAAGACACCCTTGTAATAATAATTTTCAGACACAAAAGAGAAAAGAGCTGGAAGTTCCAGCTCACCTCAGGAAGCTCACCACAAAGAGTGATGAGTTTAGTTAGAGAAATAACTACATTTTGAACTGTCCTAATATTGAGAATGTATGAGGGAAATGTAGAGCCTGTTTAGGGTACAGGCGGGGGTTGGGTGGGGAGGAGGGAGATTTGGGACTTGGGTGATGGGAATGTTGCACTGGTGATGGGTGGTGTTCCTTTTATGACTGAAACCCAAACACAATCATGTATGTAATCAAGGTGTTTAAATAAAAAAAAATTATGCATTAAAAAAAAATCGCATTAGTAAGAAAAAAAATCGCATTAAACATTCACATACCCCGAGCAGTTCCGTTCGGGGTATGCAAATGTTTAATGCTATTTTTTGCAATTTTTTTCATACTAATGCGATTTTTTATTGTGAATATTCTGTAAGCAAATAATCGCGAATACTTTGCACCTAGCACAGACATTATTTCCGCTGCTCCTGCCTGCTGTCCCTTGAATTATTGGAGGCCTAAGGGAGAGAAGAATCAGATTTTGTCATACCTTCATCATGACTTCATCAAATCCAGCAGTGAAGAGAAAGATTGATGACGAGCACAGACAATTTCAGGAAAAGTGGAAGACACAGTATTTCCTTGTTGACCAAAGGGGTATCCCCACATGTCTTATTTGCTCAGAGAAAGTTGCAGTGCACAAGGAATACAACTTGAAGTGCCATTATTCAACTAAACATGCTGAGGAATGTGCAAAATATCAAGGAAATGAGAGAGCCAAGTGGATTGCCAGTATTAAAGCATGTCTAATGAGGCAACAAGATTTCTTCAAGAAAGCAACCAAAGAGAATGTTGCATCAGTCAAAGCTATTTACATGATTAGTGAGATGATTGCTAAGGCAGGGAAACCATTCACAGAAGGAGAGTTTGTTAAAAAAATACATGTTACAGGCTGCAAGTATTATCTGTCCAGAAAAGAAAGGTCAGTTTAGCAAAATAAGCCTTTCTGCCAACACTGTGGCAGAGTGCATTTCTGACATGTCAAGTGACATTTATCATCAACTATATGAGAAAGCCAAATGTTTTGATGCATATTCAGTTGCTCTTGACGAAGGCACAGATATAACAGAGACTGCGCAGCTCACAATTTATGTCTGTGGTGTTGATTGCAATTTTGAATTGACAGAGGAGCTGCTCACAATAATTCCAATGCATGGCCAGACCACTGCTAATGAAATATTTCGGCATCTGTGTGATGCCATTGAGAATGCAGGTTTGCTATGGAAGAGGTTTGTTGGAATTATAACCGATGGGGCACCATCAATGACAGGGAGGAAATATGGACTGGTGGCACTTGTTCAAAAAAACTTTAAGAGGAGTGTGTAGAGAAGGCCATTGCTCTTCAGTGCACTATCCATCAGCAGGCCCTTTGCAGTAAATGCCTGCCATGTGACAATGTGATGTCTGTTGTGAAATGCATCAAGCAAATCAGATCCAGGGGCTTAAAGCACAGGAAGTTCCGTGCTTTTTTAGAGGAAATGAAGTCAGAATATGGAGATATGCTCTATTTCACCGAGGTACGTTGGCTCAGCAGGGGAAATGTCCTGAAAAAATGTTTTAAGTTGAGAGAAAAAGTGAAAGCCTTCATGGAGAAGGATGGGAATGCTGTTTCTGAGTTGAGTGATTACAAATGGCTCGTGGACTTAGCTTTCCTTGTTGAAATCACATATAAGCTGAATGTACTAAACAAGATGTTACAAGGCCTGGGGCAGCTTAACAGTGCTGCCTATGACAATGTGAGAGCATTCTCCACAAAACTGGTGTTATGGAAATCCCAGTTCTCTCTGACAAACCTTTGCCATTTTCCAGCATGCAAGAAACTTGTGGATGCAGGCATACCATTCAGTGGTGAGAAATATGTTAACGCTATTTTTTAGCTAGAGAAGAAATTTGATCACATATTTGCAGACTTCAAAAAGCACAGAACCACTTTCCAAAGTTTTGTAGACCCTTTTTCCTTTGATGTGCAAGGTGTCCCTCCTGTGTTTCAAATTAATCTCATTGACCTGCAATGCAACTCTGATCTCAAAGCCAAGTTCAGGGAAAAGCCGAAAAGCATGGGCAATTTTTGAGAGAATTGCCCCCCAGCTTTCCTGAGCTTTCCAGAAAGTTCAAGCGCACTGTGTGCCTTTTTGGGAGCACATATTTGTGTGAAAAGTTATTCTCCACATTGAACTTCAATAAGTCAAAGTACAGGTCTAGACTTAATGATGATCATCTTCAAGCCATACTGAGGGTCTCAACTGCTTCCTCTCTAAAGCCAAATGTGGTTCAGATTTGTGAGAAGAAGCGCGGCCAAGACTCTGGCTGCAAGGAAAGGCAATAGACGCCATGTTCAGAAGAACTGTTCATGATCTTCACTCAATGTTCTATTCATGTTCAGAAGAAATAATTAAAACTGTTAATAACGACGTTTGAGGACTTTTTTTTTTTTTTTTTGTGAAATCCCTTATGCGGCCCTGCCTCACCCTGACTTTGCCTCCTGTGGCCCCCAGGTAAATTGAGTTTGAGACCCTTGTTTTAAATAGTGAGAGTTCTCATCAATTTCTTTAAATATTTTTGGCTGTTTCTAATCCTACTATCAAATAAGATAAACACTGTTATATATTATTTCAGTGTTTACCCATAACCTAAAATATACGGCAGCATATAAGTGAATTTAATGTCATGTGTTTTTAGAAAAATTAAATGTTAATGAGATGAGGTTTGCTGGAAATTATGGCAATAGTGTTCTTTATTTCTGTAATTGCATCATGGGCTTTAGTTGGGAATGAGGCTATCAGAATTTCTTTTACCTAATGGTGACTTCTGAGGTATAGAAAATTAATAAGTTTTTACAATTACAGAGTACATTAGTTAAACAGCTTTCACAGGAGGACTTACAGTCTTGCAAATTACAAAAATGGTCAAAGCAAATAGCAGGAAGATGATAGTTACATTGTCTCATCTGATATTTATTACCCACCACCACCACCACCAAAGGGAATAGAAAGGGATTTAGATTCACAGCAATGATAGGAGCCTATTTAAAATAAACTATCTTTTAAATAAAATAAAAATTATTTTTAGTCCACATCTTACAATGCTCAGGACTTTCTCCTTCCTCTGTGCTCAGAAATCATTCCTGGTAGGCTGTGGGGATCATATGGGATGCCATGGATTGAACCCAGGTCACCTCATGCAAATCAAATGCACTACCTGCTGTGTTTCCACTATGGCCCCTAAAATAATCTTAATAAATGAGACAGAGTCCTTATTAACTAGAAAGTCAAATGACTAAAATGATTTTCTCTCTATTGAATTACAAGAGAAATCAATATATATTATACAGTTGCAGCAGCTTATATAGCAAAGGACATAAGAATTGTGGCTTATTGAAATATTTCATCTCCATAATGAAAGAAATGAAGTATAGCTCATCCATTGAGTGTAACTTTTGAATTGTTCATTTTGTACTGTTAAAAAAACCTACCTACATCAACACTCCAATTGTTGTATTCTTGTTGCAAATCATAACTATTCAACTAAGAATTATTGTCTATTGTATTCAGACACTTATAAATATAAAAAGTTGCTTTATGTCACTACTAAGTGTTTAATTGTTTAACTATATATGCTACTCTTAAGTGAGTTGACATAGTTTACGAAAATGCCATGGAGTTGCCAATAGTGCCAGCTATTTCCATTGCTACCACTCAACTCTAAGAGGGCATGGAAGGCACTTTCACTTATTAAAACAAATAACTTGCAAATTTTTCCAAACACGAAAAGCATTTTCAAGTCTATAGAAGTATTTAACATTTAACAAAAAAAGTTTAAAATACATAAAACTTTTTCAAAATGGGGAAATTATAAACTTAAATTAAATTTTCAGCACCTGAAGGATTTTTCTTCTTTGTTTAATTCCTTATAAAATCTATTTGTTAAAAGAATTTGAAGTGGTTTACAATAAATATCATGTGTGATAAAAACTATAGAGTAACCTGTTTCTTTGTACAAACTGCCCAAGGACATAATGAAAGAAAATTACAACCAATTTATTCTCACAATTCTATATTTGAGCAGGATGTTTTGTCTCTGTTCCATAATTGTAATCTTAATTTACAAAGTTTGATCAGTTATAATTCTGGGGAATACATCAAAAATCTGAGGTTATATAGAGTTTCCTTTGTTATCCTCTAGGCCACACCAACAGAGGCAAATTATCTACAATGGTTTTTTTATTCATGTGTCTGCACTGCTTGAATTGACCAGAATGAAATGACCAGTACAATATGTGTTGATTGGGTCTCTTTATTTTGAAATCGCTCCTGGCAGGCATGGAGGACCATATGGGATAATGGGATTAGATTCAGAATCATTTTCCCTCCTGGGTAGGCTTCCTGCAAGACAAACGTCCTACCACTGTGCTATATCCCAGGAATTATTACTTGTATTGTTTGGGGGAACCATAAGGGATGCCTAGAGATCATATACAGGTCAGCTGTAAATATATAAGTACTACACCCATTGTACTATCAGTCCATCCCTCCAGCTTCTATTTTTAATAAGTTTTCTAGATTAATCTTTAGAAATAAATAATATATGAATAAATGTGACAAATTAAAAAAAAAACCTCACGGCATTATGTTATATAATATTGAAAACATTCCTAGGGTCAATATAAAATGGATACCTGCTGTGGACGTCTTGCGTCTCAGCAATTCTCGTGGGTCATAGCACTACACGATAGGAAAGCGGGAAGCCTAATATGAAATATGAAGTAAATGAAACCACACGGAGAATGTGGGGTCAACACCTTTCTGGCAGGAGTGCGACAAGTTTAATTTTTTGAGCAGGGAAATTTATAGGGGTAAAATTAGCCACAGGCGAAGAATAATTGCAATCACAAAGCCTAGTACAACTATAACAATTCCTAAGCTATGGGTGTGACTTAAAAATTCTAAATTACAAGAGAGAAAGTCACAGCTCAAGCCACTTAAAATGCAAAATCAAGATTAGGAGGAAGTAGGAAATATCTAGAAACTTGATCCTTCTAGGCTGGACTCTATATTTTCAGAGATCAAGTAAAGGGCGTACCAAAATCCCCAAGAATGAGCTTCCCTATTTCTAAAGGAGAGTAAATAATCAAAATCTGCATTCAGGTTACACCCTTGATTACCAGAAACAGCAGTTGCAAAGAGTATATTTGAAAAGGAGAGAAAAATTGTCTTTGCCTTTAGGACTGACTATATCCAGAAAAAGGGATTCTCAAATAAACTTTGGTGCTGGAATTTCTGGGCCAAATTATTTGTTAGAGGTCAATATTTTGCCTGATATAAACAAAGGAGAGATAGTCAGATACTGGCTGAAAATGTAATGCCAGGTGTCTCTTTGGAAATTCCTCAACCATCCACGCAGGGGAAAAAGGCGTCCACAGCGGGCCTTTTGAGGAACCCCATGGGGGTTAAATTAGTTCTACCCACTAGAAAAATCTGAGGATACATCTGGTGGACTGAGCCCCCTAAAAGCTTAGGCATGCCCTGACAGATACCCAGGCATGATTCTTCCTTAATGGAAATGAAGAGTAATTAAATCTAAATATAATAGGCAAGAAGAAAGTGTGTACCAAAATTCTGAGAAAAAAATTTAATGTGTTAATATATGGATAATTCAGAAAAATGAATTCCTGAGAACAGAGCCAGGAATGGGGCTGGAGGTAGCACAGTTTGCTTACATGCTGCCGACTCAGTAAGGACCTGGCTTCTATTCCTGGCATTCCATATGGTCCTCTGAGCCTGCCAGGAGCGATTTCTGAGCACAGAGCCAGGAAAAAATCCTGAGCACCACTGGGTGTGGCCCAAAATCTAAAAATAAATAAATAAATAAATAAAATTAGAAGAAGATGAAGAAGAGCCAGGAGTAACCTTTGAGCACTGTCAGGTATGCTGCCATTTAAAAACAAACAAACGTGCTCGCTTCGGCAGCACATATACTAAAATTAAAAACAAACAAACAAACAAATAAATGGTTATTATATAGGCAGTACAATAGGTAGGGTGTGTATTTTACATGCAACAAATCTGGATTCAATTCTCAACATTTTATATGGCTCCATGAGCACTGCAAGGAGTAATTTCTGAGTGCACAACCAGGAATAGAAAGGAAGGATAGCCAAGTGTGTCCCCCCAAGAAGACAATGACAATAATAGAACATATGTTTTCTAGTAAAAAGAGTTAAATAGAATCTTTTACAGCAATATTCAAAATTAGCTAATTGTAGCACTTTCAGATACCACTCTGACTATGAAATAATCCAAAGTATTATTTAATACAATACTAAGATATGGAATCAACCTGTCCAGTGACAGGTGAGTGGATCATAAAGATATGGTATTTAAAAACAATTGGATATTATGCAGATGCAAGAAATAATAAAATCATGCACTTTCTTGCAACATAAATGAAATTGGGTATCATATGGAATTAAGTTAATCAGAAGTACAACACAGAATGGTCTCAGTTCTCTGTGGTATATTGTATAACTGGATGAGGAAACACACTTCAAACACATGTTTTCAAGGGGGAAGCCTAAATTACCATAGATCCAAGAGTAAAAGAAGGAGGATGGAGAAAAAAATAAATTGAGGGGAGAAGGAAGACTAGAGCAAGGTAAATAATAGGGGAGAAGGGATGAGTGTGTCTCAGATATACTTGTAATGTGGGCTCTGGTATAGCTATACATGAAAAACACAAGATCCAACTGCAACTATTAAAATTTATAATGTGGCATACTGGGAGAGCAGAAAGATATGGAAAACTAGTAGAATTAAGTTGACATTCTTGCTAGAAAATTAAATGGCTAAAACTCAATTATCAGTACCTTTGTAAATCATAGTTTTCTTTTAAAAAATTTACAAGATTCCACATGCTAACTAAATTGTTTTCAGTTACCTAAGTCAGTAGTTGTTAAACTTAATCACAAATAAAATGCTCAGTTGTTTCCAAAACCAATGTTAATTTTCAACAATTTTTACTATTAATGCTCTTTGATGGCCAGCTCATTCTAACTCAGTTGGAAAAAATAGGTGAAATATGAGACAAGAATTTCTACTTCCTTTAAGTTGAGATTGATTATCATGAATAATGCGGTGAACTTTCTAGTAAAATGGCTCTGATCTTTTCTATTAATTTATTTGTCCATTAGCTACTTTTACTCCACATGAGCAAAAATTTAGTTTGCTCCATTAACACATTTTATCAATCTTATTATAGACATGGGCTTTTATTGTCTGACATAACGAAAAGAAATGATGTAAAAATCTAAAAACAGTTCTAGGGTAAAGGGAAAACTTAATTTTATTTGTGAACACATAGAATGTATTGCAGATGATGGCATTCTAAATTTCTTGGTTTCATAAGTATTCCTTCTTCGTGATGGGGAACTTTTCTCTTAGGACTCTAAAAATTAGACAACTTTGGTCATATTTGAAGTTATTAGAGGTGGAGTACTGGGGAAATAAGTCTCTTTCCTGATTGGGCATTTTAAGTGCAGAATTACAGCAAGCTTTTCACTAACCCTTAAACTGACATTCACAGTAATGGAATTTATCATCATTCACTTCCTGCCACAAAGAGCTTGGAATTAAAAGAACCTGTCCTTCATTGTTAAGTACTGTACAATTTTCCCCTGCAGGATCTTATGTGAAGATCCTGCTGGCTCTACTGATATTAGTTTTCTCCTAATGGGTTTTCCCTTTGTAATTCATTTTAAAGGCACTCTAGCACGTACCCAAATAGGCAACACCTAGAGCTGACCACACAAAGAGAATTCACTAAATTAGAGTTTCTGCTCAATAAACGTTTCTGTATATTGAGAAATATAAATAAGCTTGTAAATTGGGGAAAGTTAGGATTAAATAGGACTTAAAATTATAGACTAGTGAGATATCTTTGAGGAATCACCAGAAAGGGAAGAAGGAAGGAAGGAAGGAAGGAAGGAAGGAAGGAAGGAAGGAAGGAAGGAAGGAAGGAAGGAAGGAAGGAAGGAAGAGAAGGAAGAGAAGGAAGAAGGGAAGGAAGGAAGAGAAGGAAGAGAAGGAAGAAGGGAAGGAAGGAGGGAGGGAGGGAAGAAAGGAAGGGAGGATGGAAGGGAGGAAGGGAGGAAGGGAGGAAGGAAGGGAGGAAGGGAGGGAGGAAGGAAGGAAGGGAGGAAGAAAGGGAGGGAGGGAGGGAGGCAGGCAGGGAAGGAACCAAGAAAAAGAAATAAAGACCAGTGGACCTACCATTAAGATTTTAAAACCTTGGAAATATTTCATAAAATGATGTAGCTTCTATTTATATTTATATTATCACCCTGTTTTATTTCATTAGGATTTTTGGTTAAAAATAATTCAGTAGCTTGGTTCTTATCAATAGATTTGGCAGGACTATGTCTCCCAAAATTAATAACAATTAACAAAATAAAAGAATGAGAAAAAACACTGAGTCTCTTTTTACTCACAATGAGGCAATAAATTATGAGTTGGGTCACAGTATAAGATACTCAGCATTTAAAAAGATATGTGTAGTTTAAATTCCCTGATGTTACCTATGAGCTCCATGCACATTTTAATGCATAACTTAAACCAATCAGGAAGAAAGCAGCCTGGTGGAATAAATATTTTATACTATGAATGGTTATTGTATTCTTAAGGTCTTAATATCAGAGAACCCTTCTTATAAAAGTGACTGTGATGTTCTTATTTTTTTGAAAAGCCTATTTTAAAAATTGCGATGGGCTGTTGACCACCTCATGCTGTCCTCAGGGATCACACCTGAGATGATCAGTGGACCATATATGGTGCCATGAATAAAATCTAAGTAGACTCCAGTCTTAATTTGCAAATCTTTAGAGAAAAGTATGTCCTTTAGGAAGAAACATCTTTTCCCTAATAAATTGAGTTTGACTGTTTATAAACAAGAATTATTTTTCATTGTCAAAATAATGATTAAGATGTAGAAAGTTTTATTTGAAAGAAGACACTGATTAGTATACAGGTCATTTTTGTATACAAACCCAAACACAATAGATTCTGAATATCACTAATAATGAACACAACAAAAATAGAAAATATTCTAATTTTATAAACTGGTGTTTTAAAGCATTCAGAGGGATAAAAGTACAACTGTAAGTTTAGTCTTAGAGAAGAAAAATTGTCATTGTGAGGGGAAATCATTGAAAAAAGGAAAAGCTAGAGAAAGGAAGATATAGTTTGGGCACATGATCATAGAATGATTATTAATTATATTCAGATAAACCAGTATTATGAATAGGTTTATCATAACAAGGAAATTCCACAGTACTGGTCAGAGAGATAGTGAACATGGAACTCACCTTTTATTCAGCTGACCGAGATTTAATCTCTTGCATAATGACCCACCTCCCAATCATTCTAGGCTTTATCCCTAAACAATAGCAATTCATGAGCGCCACTGCATATGTCCCCCACCAAACGGATAAAGCCCACAGCAATTCTGTACTAGTATATAATATTTAATTTTCCCTTTTACTTTGCATGATTGCTATTTACCTGCTCATGTGAGCAGAATATGTTGAAATGATTCAGGAAGGTTTATGACAATGTTGGAAGGGAAGCTTGAAGATCAGCAAATTGTCTTGATTCTAGAAAAATATCCTGAAACAAGTATGTCACATATGTATACTTTAATCACATGCAAAAATAAAAACAATCCAATGTTTAATAATAGGAAACAAGCCAAGAAAAATATAAGTATATATACTGTAATGAATACACTATGACAAATTAATATATAGAATATTTAATCACTTAGTAATAGTCATAGTAAGTTAGATAGCTGTTATCTTATAGCACTAGATTTACAGAAAGTGTGAAGAATCTTTTTTATTATAATAATAATTTTTATTTTGATAGAATCTTAAAGTTTTTTTAACAATGCATTAAAATAAAGAAACAAGAGGACCAGAGCTCTTAGAACAGCAAATAAGTCATTTGCTTTTCACATGGCAGAACTCCCCAGCATCCCACATGGTCCCCAGAGCCTTCATGAGTGATTTCTGAGTGCAGACCAGGAGAGCCAGAAGGACCAGCTCACAATTCGAAGCTCATCACAAAGAGTGGTGAATGCTGTTAGGGAAATAACTACACTAACAACTAGCATGACAATGTTAAAGAACAAGAGAGGTAGAATGCCTGTTGCGAATACAGGCAGGGGTGCGGGAGGAGAGGGGGCACTGGTGTTGGGAATGTTGCACTGGTGAAGGGGGTTATTCTGTTTAAGATTGAAACCCAACTGTAAATATGCTTGTAATTATGGTGTTTAAATATGGATATAGATAAAGATATAAAAGAAAAAAGCAAAGAGAGAAACTAACCAAAAAATAAATAAAATGTATGGAGCACCAAAATTCTGAACAGCTTTAACCAAATAATTTTATACATGTTACAGCATATATTTATCAGCCATCCATTAGGCAGACTAGTTCACTAATTATTTCAAATGAAGCTCAGAGGGATCATTTCTTTCCACATATTAAAGAACTAGCAAATAGAACACCAAATTTAAGCCTTTGACTCAATGTGTTAACTGAAGTATGACAATTACTTTTTGAAATAAGAGATTTTCTAAAAAAATAATCTTTCTGAAAACTCAATAGCTGGGTTCCAGAGATTGAGAAGTAGCATATTCTGACACAAATGTCCCTGGAATTAGTATTGTTGAAAGGATAAGCTCTTGGTTTGAGGTAAAACACCAACTTGTATGACTAATCTAAGTCTAGAAGTGATTGTCTTCAATTAAAAAATAATCAAATAAACTTAAAGTCACTTCTAATATGTTACTCATAACCATAATAATACGTTATAAATATATTACTTTACATGGGATAGGATTTTAAAAGAACAAATGGCATTTATATACAAATAGAATTTACTGATTTCAGAAACAAATATAATACTTTTTGAAGCATGGCAAGTAAAGAGGATTACATTTACTCTGACATGATTTATTAATCAACTCTGGTTAATAATATTATAAACAGCTGTAAAGTATCACTGAGACATCCATAGGGAAATCTATTTAGCTTTAACAAGTTGTAACTGTGTCATAAAGAAAGAAGAGAGATAAATTGGCATGCAAGCATAGTTTAGTATTGTAAAATTTCAACGTTTGGAACAATTTTTCAAAATAATAAACTGTTTTATTTGATAAATAGTATTATTTATTTTATATTTAACTCTATCATTTTACATTTTTGTTCGAGTAAATTAGTTTATAATCTCTTTATTAAAAATATAATTTCACATTTTTAAAAATGCACATTGCTGGGGCTAAAGAGACAGTTCAGCAGGTCAGGTGCTAGATTTGCACAATATGCAGCTACAGGAATAACTGAGTACAGAGCCAGTTTAATCCTGAGAATCATCATGCGTGGCTCACAAACCAAAAAAAAATAATAATTAAAAATTTTTGTTAACATAATATACCTGCCATACAAGAATCAATATCTTTCTTCTACCACCACCATAAAACTACCACCAGCATCTATTAGACTCCATTTACCATTTTTAGCCCGTTTCTATCTACCTTTGTTAATCTTAGCTCGATGACTGGCATTCAATATTTTGTTTTGTTTGGCTTTGTCTTTCCCTTGTTTTATTTTTTATATCTCACATATGAATGTTGATCCAATATTTGTTTTTCTCTTTATTTACATTTCTTAACACACTCTATATCCAGTCATTTTGAATATAAAGGCCAAGATAAACTTTTTCTAATTACTATGTCTTATTATTTTCATGTATATAACACATTAATTTTTGTTTGAAAACATGAATTTTTAACCCATTTGTTTGGTTTTGGGCACTGGGCTTGTTTCTAGAACTTGGATCAGGGGTCCTCAAACTTTTTAAACAGGGGGCCAGTTCACTGTCCCTCAGACCATTGGAGGGTCTGACTATAGTAAAAACAAAACTTATGAACGAATTCTTATGCACATTGCATATATCTTATTTTGCAATGAAGAAACAAAACAGATACAAATACAATATGTGGCCTGCGGGCCATAGTTTGAGGACCACTGAATATTGTAAGCTGTAGTAATGAACACAGGTATGCATATATTTTTTTTTAAATTAGTGTTGCTTTAAAATTTTTATCATAGTTAATGTAACACATTTACAATAATTTTAATATTTATGATATTTTATACTTGGTTACTTCACAACCATCAAATTGCCCAAGCCTTTCTTAATTTCTTTGTTCTTAGTTTTTTCCTTCTTTTTCTTCTAATTCAACTCTTTATGCCACCATCACACCAGACTCTCCCTGGTCTGCTTGTTAATCAGTTTGATAATCAGAGGGCAAGTGTTTGTTATCAGGCTATACTATATATTTCCATGAAATATTTCCCTGTATTCCACAGAATCTGAGATAACATAAAATTAATATAGATATACAAACATGCAATTACTAGATAATATGGTAGTTCAATTTTAGGTATTTTAAATAATCTATACTGTTTTTGTATGAGTTGACTGATTGATGTGACTGCATACTATATGAGTTCATTTAATTATTTATTAAATGACCTTGGGATACAGAATTTAAAAGTTGTTTGATAGTTAAGTTTTAGTTATACAAGAGTTTCTTTTTCTCCACACTTATGTAATAATTCAAAAGAATATTTCTAGTTTTTTTATATATAGTTCTCATTGGTGAAAGGTAATATCTCCTTGCTTTTCTGAATTGCCTTTTCTTGTTTAATACACATCAATACATTTTATTTTCCTGTTATTATGAGGTAATTATATTTTTTTCTTAAGAAAATTTTAAGTTTTTTCTACATATTTTTAAATGTGTATTTTTGTTTATTTTTCTGTTTCTTTTTTTTTTCTTTTTTCTTTTTGGTTTTTCGGGCCACACCCATTTGATGCTCAGGGGTTACTCCTGGCCATGCACTCAGAAATTGCCCCAGGCTTGGGGGGACCATATGGGATGCCAGGGGATGGAACCATGGTCCTTTCATTGGCTAGCGCTTGCAAGGCAGACACCTTACCTCTAGCGCCACCTCGCCGGCCCCTATTTTTCTGTTTCATAGATGCCAAATCTAACAGTGATGTGAATGTTGTAGATTAGTATTGTCAATGCTAATATCATCAACAGAGCAGTCTGATAGTTAGTGCTTGGGTCATGTGGTGCTTGGGAAGCATTGAGTACATGCTAGTGGTACTCATTGCCACAAGAGCTACATCATTAATTCTGAAGATTTTACCCAAGACCCATAGGAGTTTGGAAGTGAACCTTTAAACCATCTCCTTGTCCTCTAATTTATTGCTATCTTGTTGGATTTTGTGGTTTTGTAAAACTTTTTAGATATCAGCCTTTTTTAGTTTTTATAGTATATAAATATTTTCTATTTTGATAGGATACTGTATTATTTTTGTGAACTTGTTTGATTTATTTTTTAGTAGGAGCCATGCCCAGGAGTGTTCAGGTCCCCTGAGCCCTCCTTGCATAAATTTGCCTTCCATAAATCATTATAAAAAGAAATAGAAAATGGAAAGTTCAAGAATTTAAGGTTAATTTCAACACTTACTTCTTCTTTGAACATGGAATATTTTACCATTCTCATTGAACCTCTATTTCTTTTAATAGTGACATGCTTTTTATATTTTAAAACTCGTTTATTAAGCTTATAACTTGGGATTTAATTATATTTGTTGGATTATTTTTTTTTGGGGGGGGGCACTCGATGATGCTCAGGGATTACTTCTGGCTATGTGCTCAGGGATGCCAGGAGATCGAAACATGGTCCATCCTGAATCAGCTGGTGCAAGGCAAATGCTCTACCTCTGTGCATCGTTCCAGCCTTTATTTGATGAATTTTTAAATGAGATTACTTTCTAGGTTTCTTTTCTAGATTCTTTTCTAAAATAATAAAACTGATTTTTTTCTATATTGATTTCATATCCTGTGTTTTTACTGTATTGATCAGTAGTCTTTTAATTTAATTTACTTTATTTGAAGAGCATATATCACATAGTTAATCATAATTGGTTTCAGGTAAATAGGAGAAAATTACTATAATTAAAATGAAGAAAGGGAAAGAGAAGAAAGAGAATAAAAACAAAAGTACAAGAAAATTTGAAAAATTATTTCATCTCAGTGAGTTCACAAAGTCATTGTCAGAAAGTTCAGTAACCTCTTGTTACTAATGGACCATTCTGTTACCTCATTTGTTTCTAAACATTTGATAGTTTCACATATGCATTGGTGTCTAACCTGGTGTGTTCCTACAGGATATTAAACAAAAATGTTTTATAAGAAAAATGGAGTTGTTCTGCAACTCCAAATGCAGCCATGAGATCCAGGAAACCAAAGCACTACTGTGATACTGTGGCTTTTGTGGGGCATTGTTTCAGCTGTCAGGGCTTCTGGAAGTGCGAGAAGGGGGACTCCAAAATAAGCTCTAGTGATATAAACCAAAACACCAGCATATCTGGATATTTGGTCAGATGGATTACTCTGTAGAGAGCCAGTTCTCTGAAGAGAGCTATTGGCAAAGTTGTAATTGTGGATGATAAAGACAGCAGGTGTAACTTCTGTAAGGCAGGATCTTGCCCCACCATCTCCTCTTGAGATTGCCAGCCTTAAGCTGCCTGTCTGGTGTACCCACAAAAAATCATGACTTGGTTTACATCTCTTGTGGTAATAAAGTTAGTCTATGATACTGGCAAAGTACAGACATGGTGACTATGTTTGTGGGCCTGGTTTTAGCTGCCATAGCTTCTAGAAATACAAGATGGCTTCTCAGTGGCTGAGCTCTCTCCAGTAGGAGAAGAAAAGAGAGCTCAGTCACTGAGAAACCTTTTTGTAGAAGTTTCTGAAAATAAAAAATAAAAATAAAAGTGTCTGAAAATAAAAAATGACTCCATCCTAAAGAAAGAAAGAAAGAAAGAAAGAAAGAAAGAAAGAAAGAAAGAAAGAAAGAAAGAAAGAAAGAAAAAGAAAGAAGAAGAAAGAAGAAGAAAGAAAGAAAGAAAGAAAGAAAGAAAGAAAGAAAGAAAGAAAGAAAGAAAGAAAGAAAGAAAGAAGGAAATAAAGAAGGAAAGAAAGAAAGAACGAACGAAAGAAAGAAAGAAAGAAAGAAGAAAGAAAAAAGAAAGAAAGAAAGAAAGAAAGAAAGAAAGAAAGAAAGAAAGAAAGAAAGAAAGAAAGAAAGAAAGAAAGAAAGAAAGAAAGAAAGAAAGAAAGAAAGAAAGAAAGAAAGAAAGAAAGAAAGAAAGAAGATAGAAAGAAATACAAGAAAGCAGAGCAGGAGGCGGAGCATGCCCAAACTCACTCCAGAAAAATTTCTTGTGATATCAGCTGGAGTTTTGATCAGATTGGTGTCTCTGTAAAGAGTCATATAGAATTAATGAAGTAGAGTCACTGGTGAAGCAGCAATTGTGGTTAATAGTTTCTAATATATTTTAGTAGAGTTGCTGGAATATTATATTTTATATATAAAAAAGTTATAGTTTTTCTCCGTTTTTACAATTTTAATCATCTTATTTCTTTACTTGCCTAACTACTATGGTTGAGACTTTCAACAAGGTATTTAATAATAATCTTTGTTTTACACTTTACCTTAAGTGAAAAATTTTCAATTTTTTCACACGGAGCAATCTGTTTATTATGGCTTGTCTTATTTGGCCTTTGTTGAGATATGCTACTTAATTAACATTTTATTGATAGTTTTAATCACAAGTGGATATTGTCTTGTCAGTGTTTTTTTTTATTTTTGATCTATTGACTAGAGCATATAGTTTGAATCTTTTGTTGATCTGGTTTAGTATATTGATTTCTACATAATGATTCACAGATAGATATACATGCAATTCACAGCTATCATTAGTTCAAAGAAAGATTAGAAGAATAAGGACATCCTAGCAAGATTTTTGTATTTTGGAGGGAGCTAGTGTTAGAAATGAACCCAGGAATTTGTAATTGCAAAAATTATCTCTATTTCTCTAAATTCCCATGTCCTTTAGTAAATTTTGAATAAGTGTATTTATTCAGTTTAGGAGATATATTTTCTCTGAGTTTATATTTTAAATTCAATATAGAATGTTGTCTCTCATTAAGTAATAATCATAGATAAAATAATCTTGGCTGCTATCATGTTTCTATATATGATTGCTAAAATATACAGGCATTATATCTTTTAAAATGCTTTCTATTTAAAAAATATCTTGAGCTATGCCATTATAATCTAATCAATTATATCTTCTATTTGACATGTGAAATGCTCCCTAATCTTTGATCTGTAAACTAAGTAGAACTCCATCAGCAATGAGGAAGTAATAAATAGTGATGAACAGTAGAATTTCATTTCTGTAAGATCCCAGCTCTTCGTCAAATTTTTCTTATATTGTGCTAAACTGTTTTGGGAAAGCTTCAGAAATTAATACTTTATTAAAACATACATGTAAGTAATAAAATGAAGTAAATTATTTTATGCGGAATAACCATAAGTAACATGAGATTAATCTTCAAGTCATATTTTATAGCTCACATCCTTAACACAACATACTACTTTCTGATAATTTTCTACTCACCTGTAAAATCCAAATCTAGTCTCTTTTCCACATAATAAAATTTTATAAATTTAAAATTGCGTTAATGTTTCAATAAATTTTGTTTCTTTTTTGATAAATATTTCCAATTTTATAGATACTGCCAATATGTCTTTTATATTCTTTTACTATGACCAATTTCTAATAAAATGCTCTCTATTATTTGCCATTTTCATTGGGAGCTAATAAGTTTGTTTAAAACAATAATATAATCTTTGAGTTCATATTCTTCAATTAAGGTCCTATCTCTAGCACTAATTCTGTGATATGTTGAGAATTATTTATTTATAAGAGTTTCCACACCAAATAATTTAGTAGTGTTACCATGTATATTAAATATAAAATTTAAACTTAAAATAAATCTGTAAGTTAGTCATTAGAAAATTAAAATTGAACACAGATATATGCATTTGCATATATTGGTTCAGTAAAAGATATAAATGAATAATTAACTTGATCAAATGTTAGAGTCCTAGATCCCACAATATAATGAAAAATACAAAGTAAAGTTTTGCCTTTGTTCCAAGTTACATCAGGATTCAAGGATTCGATACAATTAGCTTTCTAAATTTTCCCCCATTGATCACTTGATGCATATGCTTTTCTGGAATTGGGTTGTTATCCAAGCATAGCAAATTAAACTTCCGATTCGACAATTAAAACCATCAGGCTGATGAATGAGATTATGGGGCTGATTTATTCTGGGTTCTGAGATTCTGGCTTCTAGGCATAAATGAGTTTCTGATTTAAAAAATTCGCCAGGCAGGCTGGCTCAGGTAGCATCAAGCAATGACTGATCCTATTCTCTGACAATCATCAAGCACCTCATTGAAGGGATGATGTTCTTTAAGTACATAGATAGAAGAGTATAAGCACAAAAGCTTATATTCTCTTTTATATATCAAAGCGAACTGAAGCAATGGATACAGCTGTTTAGATTGAGCAGGTGTACAATCAACACTCTTTGTAGATGTCTATAATAATTTTCTAATGTTTTTACCCACAGAAACAGGTGCAGAATTTATTTGGGTATGATGAGCACTAAAGTGCTCACTATAAGAAAGGTTTAGGGTTTAATTTTAATATTTCTATAATAACTCTAATATTTTTTTCACAGTGGTTCTTGGAGATAAAGGTTGCTCACCCTAATTTTGTATTTTATTGTATATAATTTTGAATTGTATTGCAGTGCTATATTATATTAGACTCCATATGCAGTGCTCATGATGATAATGTCTTGACAAATATTCTAATCTATTCACGTTCAATTTGATTATGTCTGATAATATGGTCTAATGTTTATGTCCACAAATGCCACTGGAATAGGTAACTGCATGTCACAGACTCCCGCAACAGTGTTCACTCATTATGTTTTGCAATTTATTTTCATTATTATGTCATAATTCCCATGTTTTTAGTTTGCTTTCATAAAAGGGACCTGGATGCTCAAAATTCATTAGATAATACTTCATGGTGTAGATCCTTTTTACAGTGGTCATTACAATATTGCTTAGTATTCTAGACTTGAAAATTATAATTGCTTTAAGAATGCTCCATGCACAATCTAAGCAAGGAAACTTTTCTCTTCAGCAAAGTTTAACCTCATCAGTAATGATTTGATGAGTAACTGGAAACTTTTTCTTTTTTTTTTTTTTTTGGTTTTTGGGCCACACCCGGTAACGCTCAGGGGTTACTCCTGGCTATGTGCTCAGAAGTTGCTCCTGGCTTGGGAGACCATATGGGATACCGGGGGATCGAACCGCGGTCCATCCAAGGCTAGCGCAGGCAAGGCAGGCACCTTACCTTTAGTGCCACCGCCCGGCCCCATGGAAACTTTTTCTTCTAATTTTCTGGCTTCATAATTTTTAAGTGCTCTGACCCATTCCACCTGGGTCAGGTTTTTCAACTACGACTTAAGAATTTATCTTCATTATCTATGTGTGCATGTGTGTGTGTGGTGGACACCTATGTCTAATGTCTGTTTATATTGTACGTAATGCCTATTATATATTGTTATATATATATTCTGTTATATAATTTTATATATAACCCTGTTATATTTGTTTATATATAACCTGTTTATATTTACAAACCTGTTATATATAACCCTTTCTCTCTCCCACCTCCCCTGCTTACTAATTTACAAATCCTATTATTTTGCATTGCACTTTAGAATGGAGAAACCTAATAGGGATAGGAGCTCTTAAATGTTATACTGGGGGTGGGGGGCTTTTATCCTGAACATTTGTCAAAGTGTCTTGACTTAGGCTTCAGTCTATCAGACATCAGCTGTTTACCCCTGAATCTTGGGTCCCATCTTGGAACTGTCACAGTTTTCTGGACCAATATCAGAAATCAAAATTTTAATACAGAAGACTTTAATGCTGCCCTTTGCTGACTTGCTTCAGGTTTGGTTCATATAACACCCTGACAACTAGGACTCAGGAACAACTTGCTTTCAGAGCAGGTTTCCCTAAATCACCATGTAAGAGTGAGATGAAACCAGAAGACATTCTGTGACACCCTAACTTTGGCATAGGATCTGTGTAAAAGCCAAGATCTCTAATTATAGAAGCCTGACTAGACAATCATGATTGAGGAAAACTTTTCCTGGGATCATGAAGAAAGATTTTGGGCTAGACTTAGTATGCCTGGATCCTGTAGTTGGTCTTTTGGCCGAATGCTTTATGGATAAGACCTCTGTTTTAAGTCCAAAGTTTTTTTTTTTCTATTTAACTCAACTTTTGCTGGATTTATGTAAAAATACTGCCATCTCCTCCTTATTTTTTTATCTTTTTAATTGAGCCTCGCAACTTTTTCATTGAATCTTAGGGCACAGATTACTTTATTTTACCTCATATTTCTATATTTTTCCTATAAAATAAAGAAGAAAAATAAATAAAATGATGCTAGGCCAGGGGCCAAGTGGTCTCAGGTGCATTGGTGGAGATAAAAAAGGACATCTATATCCAAGCCAAAATCAATAAAAATAGATTCAAGAGACCCAAACTATAACAATCTAAACTTGAAATAGAAATATTATACTGGAAGGCCAGAGGAAAAAGAATGGTGGTATAGGATGCATTCCTGGGAAATTTGGTGAATGTAGGTAAACACTGATGGTTGGAATTACTCTGATTCACTGTATATCTGAAATACAGCACAGAATTTTGTAAATCACAGTGGTTTTAATAAATTTGAAAAAGAAAATTGTCCATGCAATGGCAACTGAAATAAAATAATGGCAAATGTTATGTGGAAGTTAGGTGCTGTCCCTCCTTAAAAACAATCCCCTTAGAAAAATCAGAAAGTTTGACCACTACTTATAATTTATTTCATTAATAGATTGTTACCTTTACCTTTTATATGCCATGAAGAGCTTCCTTAACCTTTTAATATATCAATAAAAGTACTTCTTTGATACAGACTTTTATGAGGACAATTTTAATTTTTAAACATAGCAACAGAAATTACTTCCTTGAGAGTGAAAGCTGTCAAGGAGATTAAATCATGCTAATAATGGCAATTTGTCACAAAGGAAATCAATAAATGTTGGGTCCATGACTGTTTATACTATTCATGACATCCACTTTCTTGATTTATGTAAGTTAAATTTTTGCCTAGAAATAAAGCTGCTCACACTATCTCTCTTAACGTACATGCATTTTATCTTTTAAAGAATTTCCCTATTTAAATTGTGCTTGAATTGTATCCTGTGCTAAGTCAAGATCCTGAATCTCAGAAAAAGAACAGCTCAAGGATTGCTCTGGCAGGCCTCTGGGTAGCATATGGGTATAATAGAATCAAACACAGTTGACATGAATACAAGTCAAGGGCCTTTTGTATTATCTTTCTGCCTGCCCACCTATATATATGTGTGTGTAAATATAATTTATGTATGTAATTTATATAAATTACATTTACATCTATAAAACATATTATCGATTTTCTATTTTGTCATTTATAAAGAGAAAATTATAATATGGATTTTTCTGAATTTTAGGATTAATTTTTAAAATCTTCATTCCACATCTGACACGTAGTAAATGCACAGGAAACATTAGTTTCTTTGAATATTGGATTAATATATACTCTGGCCATATTCTTCTTTCAGTAGTCATAGCTTCTGAGAATATCTAGTACATACAAAGATCAACACATCTCAGCTCTATAAAATATTTATTAAGTAAAGTCAGAAAATGAATCTGGGAAAAGAAATTATGACATTTATATTTCTTCTAAGAGTTTAATATTTGTCATTCCCCAGAAAACCGTTTTTATTGTGTATTTTTTGATCATTCTTGAGTCTACTTTTCATGTGTCACAAATGTTATCTCTAGAAAACACAATAAAGCTTTTGTGCATAATTTTACTATCATAAAAATTATCCAAATATTAAAAAGCTAGAAGTATTTATGAAAATAGGACTGAAAATTATATCACCCCACCTTTAAATTGCAACTTGTTATAATTAATCAGAAAGAATCATAATAATAAAACGTAGAGCCAAAATAATTAAACCAATTTAATGTAAAGAACTTATTCAAAGGTAGTATATTTGCCTATCTTAGGGCATTCAAGTTATTCTGCATTTAGGTAATTGTTTAATCCTCAAAGGGAGAAGTCAGGTGAATTGCTAAATATTTTTGCTTGCCTTTCTGTTATTTGTTATTCTAATATTAAAGTCTTATGACCATAACATAAGTTCTAGATATTTCCCTCTCATTTTATATTATACCATTAAAAATCATCATATAGATCTAATTTTTAATATGGTGGAATTAATATGCATACATCAGAATCTTTTTTTTGTGTGTGTGTGTGTGTTTCTGGGCCACACCCAGCGGTGCTCAGGGGTTACTCCTGGCTGTCTGCTCAGAAATAGCTCCTGGCAGGCACGGGGGACCATATGGAACATCGGGATTTGAACCAACCACCTTAGGTCCTGGATCGGCTGCTTGCAAGGCAAACGCCGCTGTGCTATCTCTCCGGGCCCCATAAAATCTTTTTTTTTTTTTTTTTTTTGGTTTTTGGGCCACACCCGGTGACGCTCAGGGGTTACTCCTGGCTATGCGCTGAGAAATTGCTCCTGGCTTGGGGGACCATAGGGACGCCGGGGGATCAAACCGAGGTCCCTCCTAGGCTAGCGCAGGCAAGGCAGGCACCTTACCTCTAGCACCACCGCCCTGCCCATACATCAGAATCTTTTTTTTTTTCTTTCTGTTGTATGCCATTTCTTTTAAAAGGTATTTTTTTTATCTTTATTTAAACACCGTGATTACAAACATGATTATAGTAGTATGATTACAGTCATGTAAAGAACACCCCCCTTCACCGGTGCAACATTCCCACCACCAATTTCCCAGATCTCCCTCCTCCCCACCCCCCTACACCTGTACTCGAGACAGGCTTTCTACTTCCCTCATTCATTCACATTGTTATGATAGATTTCAGTGTAGTCATCTCTGCAACTGCACTCATCACTCTATGTGATGTGCTGCATGTCCTGAGCTGCACCTACCAGCCCTCATCTCTCTTGTCTCTGAGATACTGTTAAAAATGTCCTTCATTTTTCTTAAAGCCCATAGATGAGTGAAACCATTCTGCGTCTTTCTCTCTCCCTCTGACTTACTTCACTCAGCATAATAGATTCCATGTACATCCATGTATAGGAAAATTTCATGACTTCATCTCTCCTGATGGCTGCATAGTATTCATTGTGTATATGTACCACAGTTTCTTCAGCCACTCATCTGTTGAAGGGCATCTTGGTTGTTTCCAGAGTCTGGCTATTGTAAATAGTGCTGCAATGAATATAGGAATCTTAAACAAAGTGACATACACAGAGATCATATAACTTATTTTCAATAACAAATTGACTCCCAAAGCCAGAATCACTTTTTTCTTTTATCTTGAATTGTAGTTTTCAGTATTTCAGAGTGTCTTAATTACCTAATTGCTTTGATAGGTACAAATACTGACTTTATGTGAATAAAGGAGGAGTGAGAAGAGAGAATGGCATTCTAAGATTATTAAAGTCACAAGCATTTACTTCCACAAAAGTGGCCAATATGTATTTCCCAGGAATATACTTTAGTATATTTCAGGACCTTTCTAAATGGTAAATAAAATTATCAAGGAGAATCTTATGCTAAAAGATTAATATTACCCTATCAACTTTGCAAAAATTAAATTAAGAAAGTGTTAAAGCACTCTCTTGATGACTTTACATCTCTGTAAAATGCAGCCAACCTGAGATCTGTAGTCGGCCTGTGGGGTAATTTGCCTTAACTTTACTTTCAGGCTAGAGTTAAGGGTATTGTGTCAGCAATTACTTTATCTGCTCTTGAATTCTAGAGATTACTAGTAATTTTTTTTAAGCAAAGCATTCATGAATATTCACAAAATGCTGAAATTAGGCAAACTAAACCCCAGTAGAATAATGTACAAGAATGCATCAAAATTCCCTTAATGTGGAATGGGGAATGTTGAAGAAAATAAGCAACATAGCAAAAGTTAAACAACTAAGCTATACAATCATTCATAAAGTAGCATGTGCTAGCGGAATTGAATTAAGCCACCTCCTCATCTCTTAGATTCTGTATTTCCCAGGAGAAAAATATTTAACTCTCCAAGCTTGCTGCTTGTTAATTTAAAATAGTGAATAGTGACATCATCTGTCAAACATCTGGCTCTTAATCTATATAGCAAAATCATTATTCTTACCTTCTACTCATTACTACAGAATTTTCAGAAAAAAAATTAGAACAACAACAACAAAAGAACAAAATCCAATGCATTGATTTTTGAGCACAAATTCTACCCAAAAGGTATATTGCTATACATGCATTCAGATAACTTATGATTATCATTTTGAAGAGTTTAATCACTTGTTTTTTGAACAGGAACAACTGCAGAAGACTAACTGCATATTAAGATCTGAGCTATTTATAAACTCATTGTTAACAAAGCAGGAAGTTGGTTAATGGGATTAAAGAGGATCAGGACTTTGCTACTGAATTACTAAGTATCATATTTTTGTAGGTAACTCCTACCCTGATCATAAAATTTATTTTTATATACACAGGAACTAGATAAGGTGTTTTATTCTAAGGAGATAACACAAACTTACTTAAAAATATCATTTTGGAGGATCTAACAGTCAAAGGAACAATTATTGATAGAATCAAGAGTTTTGATGAGCTTGTAGCTGTTTGTTCTCAATCGAACTCATCTTTATTTCTACTTAAGTGTGTCCTTATCTTCTAACTCTGACTGCTAAGTTTTAATATAAAGTTTAAATTACTTCAACATAACACTGTTAGTATCTTAAACTACAGTTGGTCCATGTTCAGTCATATAGTCCATAGACAGTTCTGAGAGGGCCAAGAAATGGCCTACTGGGAAACAAAACCTTATCCTTCTTTAAAATAGAAATAAATATGAATTATCCATGCATAAAAAAACTCTAAACTCTCAGATCTCCCAGAAATGCCAGATAATGGCTATTAGCCAAGAAGACTTCCAACCTCTCCTGTCTTCTAGAAGCTGAAACCCTTAGCCTTATCTCTCTTAATCCAAAATGAACTGGTAGTGCAAAACAAAACTGACAGCTCCAACCCCTCTAGCCTTAGGTGAGGAATGGCCTCCTAATTTTAAATTCTGTGAAAATCACTATGAAAGTTCTGAGTTGTTCCTTAAGCATAAAAAAGAGAAAGGAAGATCAATTCCAGGTAAGAGAGTTGAGTTAAGTTTTAAGTTAAAACTTTCTAAAACACTTTTCTAAGCAATTAGTCTGCCCCTTCAGTATAGAAGGAAATAAAGCTAGCCCCTCATCTACTGGGTCAGTGTGCTCTCCTTTTTCCTGCTTCTATTCCTCCGGAGTATACTCATTCTTCCTTTAATAAACCTCAGTCAGTGTTCAAAGAAGTCTGAAGTGTTCATAAACTATTTTGTGATTTACCCAAGAGCCTATTTCTTCTGAACATTTTCATTGGCTACAGCAGAACTTATAAACAAAGCTCTGATTAGCTATTTCAGAAATGCATACACTTAAGGACTTCAAAGAAATATTGTTGTCCTGAGAGATATTTATGGAGATTCTCTTTACCTACGAGGGAGAGATTGCTTTTGTAAGCATCTTTCATTTTGAAAGTAGGAAAGAAATGTATTTCAAATAAATGCTCCTTGGGAGTATCTTCCCATTAACTCAAATATTATGTGCTGAAGGCTGCACAGCTAAGATAAAAGTGTCTATTTGTAACATAAGGTTTGCCTCAATCCGGTGTTACAAATGGGCTTTCTAAATGTTCAACAATACACAAAATGGTTAGAAGAATCTTCCCCAATCTTTTTCCCACTGAAGCAGAAGACACTAAAGATACTCTTATAGAATCCTAGAGTTTACTGCTTGTCCTTTTGGATTTCATCAGCGCTCAGATGAGACTTCTCTTCTTTCTATGTTAAGTCTTGTTTAAGTCTGATTGTGAAAGTGATATGATATTTTTATGTATTATTAGGTGGTTATGGTACTTAATATTGTGACACCGTGTTTACTCATGGCTCATACTTATACTTTCTATACCTGAAAAAATTATGGTGAGTACTATCCCTAATGCCTACCTTGTTATTTAGTTTAAAAATTAAATTCTCGCTAAATTTTATCTTAAGGTCTAAAGTGACTCTCCAATCCAAAAAGCAGAACACAATAATATATTGTGCCTGAGATTTTTCACTATGCATGATTTTCAAAAGTATCACTATAGTAAGTATAGCATGGAATGCAAATCTTGTAATTAAGCTTAGCTTGCTGCAAAGGTGGCAATGTCTTTAAAACATATTTCTGGCAAGTAGACCTGTCTTAAAATTTTTTCCACCCAATTTGCATTCCACAAAGATAGAACATGCAAATAAAATTTTTTCTCAAAAAATTATGTTGCTCTGTTTATGTTTGCTTGTTTTTACCCCAAGACAGATCATTATTTTATTAACCATCTCATCAGCAAACCTGGGGTGAATAGTATATAGCTTGTAGGTTACTTACCTTGCACACAGCCAACATGAGTTTAATCTCGGGCATCCTGTATGGTCCACTGGGTGTGCCAGGTATGATCACTGAATGCAGAACTATTAATGAGTATTGAGTACCCCCCAAAATATCCCAGGAACTATTCTTTACTTATATTTATATAGAAACAGTGTTAAGTATGTCCTATTAGAATCATTTCAGAATATATATACTCTGAAATATGATTGGCTATAACAAAGAAGAAAACAATCTGATAAGAAATATTTTCTCTTATGTCATTTAAGTTTTCATAGTTTATGGTGTATAAGACTAAATTAATATCTTACTTGGATCTACTTCATCTAGATCAAGCATGACCCTCATAGTGAAGGTGCTGTGTATATGCAAGAACAAGTTCATTGGCTTTGGAGCCTTTCCATTCAAGCAATAAGGAAGAAAGTTCTTAAATAATTAACTTCTGTATTATTTCTGCAGATGTTACAGTATAACACATGCAGTATATACTTGCATGATACACACAGCAGTAGTATCTAGAGGAAAGTGCTCATCTATCAGGGAAGTGTAATGTAATTGTTTAAAATCTTCCAGGGCGGGCCGGGCGGTGGCGCTCAAGGTAAGGTGCCTGCCTTACCTGCGCTAGCCTAGGAGACGGACCGCGGTTCGATCCCCCGGCGTTCCATATGGTCCCCCAAGCCAGGAGCGACTTCTGAGTGCATAGCCAGGAGTAACCCCTGAGCGTCACCGGGTGTGGCCCAAAAACCAAAAATAAAATAAAATAAAATAAAATAAAATCTTCCAGGGCTCTCAAACTCAATTTACCTGGGGGCCGCAGGAGGCAAAGTCGGGGTGATCCTTGAGTGCAAAGTCAGTAGTAAGCCTTGAACATTGGGAGGTGTGACCCAAACAACTAAAACAAAGCAAAACAAGAAAAGATTCCTCTAGGGCAGGGCCACAAAATGTTGTACAGAGACTCCCTCTAAGACTTAGACCTTCCAATGATATCCTTTCTTATTTGCCAATATCTGAGCCAGAAACTAGGGTGCATTTTTCAAAAACAGAATGTGATGGTCTTATTTCAATTAATTGTCAAATGTTCCCATAAATATAGTATTCTATTAGTCATTGTTAAAAAAATTATTGTGCATGCAAATTATCTAGTATCTTGTTATAAATAAAATTTTATAGGTCTATATATGAGTAATTCTTCATATGGGAGAGTATGGATGTCCACATTTCAACCAAGCTGAAATGTAATGCTATAGCAAATAATCATCAAATCATTATAAACTGAATTCTGTTATAGACTTAGTGATTTTGCTCACCTGGATGTAATTAGTGAAATTGGGGAAGGGAGCATTGTTGAAATTTTGTAGAGTTTCACCAGCATCATTAGAAAATGCATATTTACTTGGGAATATAGTGTGGTACTATTTGTTAGACTTGAAAAATATCCTTGGCACTGGTGAAGGGGGGTGTTCTTTACATGACTGAAACCCAACCAACAATCATGTCTGTAATCAAGGTGTTTAAATAAAGATATTTAAAAAAAAGAAAAAGAAAAACATTCTTGGTTAAAGTATGATAGACATGTTTTGATAAAACATGATAGTATAATATGTGGGAGGCACTTTTCATATTTTAGAATATGTGAAATGTATTGTTATTTCTATTATTAAAGATAAAAATACTTAAAATTTAGGTAAGTAAAACACCTTTGCAAAGACTGCAAAACTCTCAAGTCAATGTGTTGGAAAAGTGAAAAGTAGTAGGGATTCTAAACCTAGAATGGACTTTTTAGTTTTGTTTTGATTTGTGTTACACCTAGTCACTCTCAGGGGTTACTCCTGGTTCTGTGCTCAGAAATCACTCCTGGCTGGCTCAGGGGACAATATGGGGTGCCAGAAATCAAATCTGTGTTCATCCTGAATAAGATGCATACAAGGCAAACACCCTACCACTATGCTATCTCTCTGTCCCCCCTCGTTTAAGTCAATACTTTACCTATATTATGCCCTGCCTCCTCATTATTCTGAGACTTAGTATACCAGATATGCCTTATCAATGAAACACTATAGATCTAATCTCTTAAGTAAAGAAAGGTTCATCTCAAAGAAAATTGGTTTAAAAACACTCAATTCTTATAGCTCATTCACTATGAGTGATGAGTCACTCATAGGTTTCTGCCAATCGCAGAATAAGGATAAAATATTCTCATGAAAAGAAGCTCTAATGGAGAGTTAATATAATTCATTACATTACAATTTTACTGTTTTAAAGGAAAAGAAGGTGTTCCCCTTGTCAGAAGTAGCTGTTTAATCTAAGAAGTGAAGACCAACCAACCTGTCTTCATCAGTCAAACCAGTGAAAATGCTAGAAGAACACTGATTTGACAAAGCAGTAAAACGGACAGCTTACCTTCCAACTGTCCCCTGATTCACATTCCAAGGAAAAGAGAGCTAGAGGTGATTTCCATAAATCGCATTGCAATCTTATCTGAGGGTGATTTTTAAAATTGTTGCACCTGGGGGTGCCATTTATCTAAATACTAAGACCAAAATTGTCCTTCATTCAAAACTCCAGTTGTTCTTCAAAGTTGCTTTTGAATCAAAGTGCTATTTTCCAATTTTTCCAATTGCTTTTTCATTTTCCCTGGTGCTGACCAAGGGCCCAAGTTAATAATGCTGGCAACTTCTAATACTTGGCATCTTAAAATAACTACAAATTATGCTTTTCTCTGGTATAGTCTTACCCAGATCAGTTTTGGCTATAACCTCAATTAAAACTGAGACTTATTTCTAATGGTTGCTGAAATTTTTCCATGGGTTTTTAATATTTAATGTAAGGGGATTGTAATGAATAAGATGTGTATATGTATAACAAAAGGAAATTTGTAGAATGTTTATATAATGATGAAGCAGAAATTATAATATCCAATGTTCACATATATAAGATATTCAGTGGGAAGTGGTTCAAAAAATAAATGGAGTAGGAATGATACAATCTTTTTATAATTCTATATTAAACTATTTAATGAATAATCTGATTTTAATCTAATTCGAACATTATTCTTAAAATTTGTGGTAAAGGCATAATACAGTTTTTTTATCTCCTTCAGAGATAATACTGCATTTGATAATGAAGGAATGAATGAATGTTTGAGAATTTGAATTTACATATTATCAAAGTCACTCCACTGTACTAGACTAAATTTCCAGCCTTGCCTTAAAGGTAAGGAGTTGCTTTAAAAAAAAAAAAAAAGAAAACAAGCAAAAAAGAGATAACAGTCTTTTTGTTCTCCTTCCTCTTCCCATTTCTTATCTGAGAGTTCCTGGGGGAAGCCTTCATTAAGACTTTTCACCCCTCAGATCAGCTCCTTTTTTCTCCCAATTTACTTTCACAAAGTTCTGAGAAATACTGTCATAACATTTCATAGCTTAATAGTGACCTCTTTAGGAAGGCTTTGTATTATACAATCTGGAATTGAACTTTAGCAAGGTATGGTCCGTTTCCTTAGGAAAAGTACCAGTCCTTCCCTTTCTTTTGCCCTCTGATCTGCTTATTATGCATCTATTAAAAGAGTATGTTGAAACATTTACATTGTGGATATCTTTGACACATCTCTGTGACTCCCTGCTTGAGTCCCAAGAAACAATATGACTGACTTTCATGGTTTAGGGTTGTTGTTGATTTTTCCTGATTTATTTAATATTCAATTTTTAATTAAATATTTGATTGAGGGGAGTCTGGAGCGATACCACAGCTATAGGGCTTTTGCCTTGCATGGGACAGCCCAGGGGGTGGATTCAGTCCATGGCATCCCAAATGGTTCTCTGAGCCTGCCAGGAGTGATCTCTGAGCATGGAGCTAGGTGTAACCCCTGAGTGACCCTGGGTGTGGCCCCAAAACAACCAAAAACAAAACATAAGAAATGACCATTCATTAAGAAATTACCATTTCTGTCTCTTGTAACCCTTTTAAGCCTAAAGTTGATGACATTTGATATTAGTGTGGCTACTCCAGCTTTTTAAATGGAGTGTTTTGCTTGAATAACTGCCCTACAGCCTTTTATTCCTAATCTATTTTTTTTCTGAATATCCATATGTGTCCTTTGTAGGCAGCAAAATGTGGGTTTAATTTTCTGATCCATTTTGCTACGCTGTATCTCAACTCGGGTATTTAGTCCACTGACATTAAGAAAGATGATTGTCATGGGATTTCATGTCATCTTTTTATAGGATTTATTGGGTCTGCCTTTGCCTTAAAGTAGACTCTTCAGCTCTTGTTTTAAGTTTAGTTTTGAGTTTGTAGTTTCTGAGCTGTAAAGATGTTTTTTCTTCCTTCAAACATGAATTATGTTTAGCTGGGTAAAGCATTCTTGGCAAATCATTCGTTTCTTAAATTTTGTCATTGTATCCCACCACTGCCTTTGGGCCTTGAGTATTTCTTGTAATATATCCACTGTAAATCTTAAGGATGCTGTTTTTCATGTCATTTCCCTTTTTGATCTTGCTGCCTTAACTATTCTATCCTTATCTGTGTTTTTCATCAGTGTGTATATGTTGTACCTGCGGTGCTTTCTTTGGATCTCTTTTAGCTCTTAAGGCATCCAGGATGAAGTTTACATACACTCTTTTAGTTCTGGGAACTCCTTAGCAGTATGTCCTTGACCTTTGCTTCTTTAACGGGGTATTCTTCCTGTGTCTCTGGGACTCCAATGAATCTTATATTGTTTCTAAGGAATTTATTCCAGAGTTCTATTGTTATATGTTTGCTTTTTTTTGAGATCTTATTCCATTTTTTGATCATTTATATTAAGGTTCTTTTCCAAGTTTTGCTGTTGTATGGAAGAGTTATGTAGCCTATCCTCAGCAGCTGTTATTCTTTTTTTTTTTTTTTTTTTTTTTTTTGGTTTTTGGGCCACACCCGGTGACGCTCAGGGGTTACTCCTGGCTATGCACTCAGAAGTCGCTCCTGGCTTGGGGGACCATATGGGACGCCGGGGGATCGAACCGCGGTCCGTCTCCTAGGCTAGCGCAGGTAAGGCAGGCACCTTACCTCGAGCGCCACCGCCCGGCCCCAGCAGCTGTTATTCTACTGGTAGGACTTTCCAGTGAATTTTTCAGTCCTATTATTTCAGGACTGTTATTTCATTTTGAAGTTTTCTCATTTCTACTTTTCGGTCCTTTTAAATCTTATTTTGTGGTTCATTTGGTGCATTCAATGGTTTCTTTGAGTTCTTTGAACATTCTCCACATTTTCTTTCTAAAACCCTTATTGGAGTCCTATATAGGTGGCCAATACTTATCAGGTCTCCAGAGCTACTATCTTCATTATCTAAGCATATTGGTATTCTTTGTTTTTTTCCCATTGTGTCCTTTTCAGTGTGGTATTTTCTATGTGTTTTGCTGGCGTTCTTTTACTAGGTCTAGCTGGGTCTCATTTGAGCAGAAAGGCATTCACACCACACTTGCCTGCTGGTGTGTTTGGGTTTCTGTGGACAGGTTGCGTGTGCCTTGCTTCCACTCAAGGATAGATATCAACTATATTCAATTAGACAAAACAATGATAAAATATTTAGTTCAGTGATGCCACATTCAGAGTCATTGTTATACCGATGACATTTGTTTTCTGTTTGATGAAGGAAGAGCATTTTATCTGGTACTCTTTATGAATACTAACTTGGGATTTAACTAAACATTGAGTGCTCATTGGGGAAATAAGTTTTATGAAATACATTGATATTTAATGTATTTTGGCTTCTTTTTAAGATTAATAGCTAAAATTCTGTTTCAGTATAACAGTAACAAAATACATTTTATTTTTATCAGCTATGTGTAAAATGTTTTCTACCTCCAAAAATATTAATAGACTATAATGTGTTTTTGAAAAACTTTTTTATGGTTTATATATATATGTGTGTGTGTTTTATAAAAAAACACATAATCCCACAATGCAGGGGAATAAGAAAGCATTTTTTTTTTATTGGAGTACATCAAGCAGTGATCAGGGTCTATTCTAGGCTCTGCACTTAGAGATAAATCCTGGCAGATTTCCTAGAACTTTTTATGGTGCCAAGGATCAAACATGTAAGACAAAGATACCTTGATTAGCATACTATGTCTCTAACTTCAGGAAATAACTTTTGATAATGTAAAACTTTTAAACTTAAAAATAAAAAAAAAACAAATCTCCATAAACCGCTTAGGCATATACAAAGTGCAAAACAAATACTTAACCACCTTTATTGGGCATATATGAATGGCTAAATATTTTTAAATAAGTGATTGTTATAGTACATGTTATAGGAATCTATCATTTTTGGTATATAATTTACATATTTTAAGTAAAACTTGGGTTTATTTTAATGGAATGTTTGTTTTGTTATATCTCTAAGATATTTATGCTGTCAATTCATTCATAAGATAAATCAGCATTATTTAGATATAATGTAGGTATAACATAAATGAAACTTCTAAGGAGACATTATGTATGACATGCATTAGTTTATGTGCTTCTGTGAACTGAACACTAGAAATAAAACTCAGTAAGTACCAAATTCTGTTTTGGAAAGTACCATATGCTTTCTCTCAATGATCATAAAATATATGATTTTTAAAAGACCACGTTCACACATGGAGACAGAGAGACAGTACAATAAACAGGGTGATTTCCTTTCAGTTTGCTCACTGAGGTCATTCCCTGTTACTCCATATGGTCCACTAAGCATCTTTAGGACAGATTCCCAAGAGCTAGGAATACTAAGAAACACTGGGTATAGATCCACAAACAAAAACAAAATGAATGAATTAATTAAATGCAATAAAATAAAATTAAATGAACTTTACCACTAGGAATTAAATATAAGGATTTTATGTAAAAAAAATTCCCAAGAGATAAGCACAGTAAATGTTTGACCCATTTAAATTTGTTTTTGTTTGTGTTTTTGGCCATACCCATATGTATTCAGAGCTTACTATTGGCTCTGTGCTCAAGGATCACTCCTGCTGGTTCAAAGGACTAGATGTGGTGGCAGGGTTGGATGGCTGGTTAGCTGTGTGCAAGGCACATGGTATACACTCTACTATGGCTTTGGCTAATCTACTCATTTACTGAGAATATTAGGATGCTTATAATGTCTTAGAAAACTGTAAGTGATAAGTAGTGAAACTATAAAATAGATTCAGAGCTCAAAATTTAGGAGAGGGATAGTAAGCAAGTAAAGTATTTGCCTTGCACTTAGCTACCAGGGTTCCATCTCCAGCACTCTATATGGTTGTCTTAGCACTACCATGAATGATCCCTATCAACAGAGCCTAGCATAAGTCCTGAGCATTTCCAGGTGTGCCCCTCTCTCAAATACCATAAAAATCATAGTTTCTTACCCTTGTATCTATTCTGCCTTGGACTTTATATATTGAGGACTATAAACTCATACTAAAGCCCATTTTAATTATATACCTTTGTTATCTAGATATTTATTTATAAATATTGAATTATATATAATAAAATATAAAGGAAAAATTTAATAGTAAATTATTAAATAATAATAAATATATTATAATATAATAAAATATTAAAATGTAAAGAGCTCTACTATATTCACAAGTGACCCTTCCTATATAAGCTCACAGAAAGTCTTATAAATTTATTTGACATTTATAATATATATTAGTTCATACTTGGAATATTTTGTTATGCTACATAAACAAAATGGGTCCAAAATAAAAGAAAGATATGAAGAACCTAATGAAAAATAAATTAATTACTCAAGAGTAAGGCTTTTTGGTAGTTGTCATCCCAAGAATGCTATTCTTACTATTGATCTAACATATAAAATTTCACTCTCTTTTGATTAAATTTTGTAAATAACTATGTCACAAAATTTTGATACTGTTCACTATGTATGAAAAAATAGCTTTATAAATTATTGTCTCTATGATATCCTCCAGCTATGCTAGACAAACAACAATGCATAGTTGTAATCCTAAGGAGTTGTGTAAATAAATTATATCTTCTTCTAAATTAAATATTCTTCTGTCTATCTTGTATTTATCTTAAAACCTCCCTTGCTATACACAGATTGAATTATTTTCTATTTAAGATAGAAAGACGTTGAGTTTCAAATGAAACCTGATTTATTTATAATATATTTGATGAACAAAATTGAGTGAAATGAGTGAATGAGACTAAATGAATTGTGCAGAACTATCCTGCAGATTTAAATCTCCTAAGCCCTAGTGCTTGAATGTTTTTCATTAAGGCGGTTTGGTGGAGATATTTGAAAAAAAAAAAAAAAACTAAATTTATAAGAGGAAGTCCTAATAAAATTTTAAGGTATCTTCTTGCTATATGCCTTAACCAGGTCACTGTTTGTTTCATAATTATTTTTTATTCTTTACTATGGGATATGTAAGTGTACTTTTCATTTTAATATGGTATATAAGAATACATAATGTATATCATGCATGTTATCTAGCTATATAATATGTATTGTATAACTCAACATGTATTATATAATGCATGTTATACAGTTCATTTCAGAAAGTTGATCACGGTGCCAAATTAGACAATTCATATGCACTTTTCTAAGACGACACCCCCCCATTTTTTTTATCTTCTATTTGTGAACTGCTCAATATGGAATTTGGTGTGAAAGAATCCCTCAGTTTAATGCTTATGTTTGAACCAAGTCATGGGTATTGTTGGAAATGTTCTTACGCCCCCATATACTCTGATAGCGCCACGTGGCTTTATTTCTTATTTGCTTAGGCACACTAAAATGGGAAAATACTATACATACCAATAAGTTCTTATCTAATAGAGATGGGAACACACAAATCTTGTAGTGCAATGGGACCTTACACCCTGAACATTGACATAAAGACCTGGCACAGGCCTCAGAAGAATGGGCATTCTCCATTCACCCCTGATCTAGAGAAGACAAAACATCCAAGGTTGTATATAACATCACCTGGAGGTATTCCTCTACCAGGGAAGACCCTACAGCTGCTCTGACATCGATCTACTCAAAAGAGACTTCGCTTAACACTGAGAAGACTTAACAAGAACAATATCCTCTCAAATTTAAATTAAATAACAAAAAAATCTATAGCAAAACAATACAGATATCATATAATTAATTTTAGGATAAAATAATTTTAGGATAAAAATCCAGATACTTTTAAATGCTAAAAGCTGGTACAGAAATTTAGAAATGATTGTCCTCAAAAATTATTTGTTAACTCTTCGTGTTTTACTGTTTGTCACACTGAGGTTTCGGATTTCTTGGCTTTGCATATAACTTATTATTACACAAATCTTATTTTCTAAATAAATTGTTAGACACCATCGAAACTGGAATATCAATAAAAAAAATGAGACCTATAATTATGCATGCCTCCTCACACTTCAGCTATTTGTTAATTTATTCATGCCCAAATATTTAGTACAAGATTAAATTTTTTGGATCCAGGGATACAGAAATTATAAAACAAGTATAGTCACAAATCCCCCCAAATCTTGTATTTCCACTGGCAATGAGAAGCAGTAACATACAAGTAAACTATATAATAAATTTATTATATATTAATAATAACTAATAATTAATTATATAAAAACACTCCCTCTTGGGTCTGGAGGAGCGATAGTGCAAGCAGTAAGGCCTTGCCTGCGCTAGCCTAAGATGGACCATGGTTCAATTCAATCATGTCCCATATGGTCCCCAAAGCCAGGAGCAATTTCTAAGCGCATAGCCCGGAGTAACCCCTGAACCTTACCGATGTGGCCCAAAAACCAAAGCCAAAACCAAAACCAAAAAAAAAAAAAAACAAAAAACTTTCTCCTTAAAATGAAGGTGTAAGAAGTATCACATTATTAAATTTAGATTGGGCAGGCATATAGGTGACATTTAAGCATAGCACCAAAAATATATATTTCAAATTTCGTTTTGTAGAATTGATGTTACTGAGATTGACAGTGCGTTTGGATCTTAATGAATGTGTATTAGAGATCTTGTGTGTTGGTAGAAGCCAATGGGAAATTGGAGGATACAAGTACAACTAAAAATATATAGGTGAAACTGAATGTTCCTGAAGTCAATTCACATGCAATGTATCTTTTCTTAGTTTTATTAGTTTGCTTGACATAACTCTTTTTGTTTCATTTTATTACACTTTCTTTTGTGTGTGAGCACAATAATTAGACACTATAGGAAAAAAGGGACTATGATAGAAAATTTACTTTCAGACTCAATCCCATAATCATGCATTTTAGTGTCATGAAATGATTTAAAAGTCCCCTTCACACATTAACTTGTCCAATCCTTCCAACACATGCAAAGCTAAAAGGTTCTATTTATTAATATGCTTTAAAATTTTGAAATTTTGAAATCATTTAATTGGTATCATTATGTCATTGAATTCTCATACCATTGTTTTAAAAGGGGTCCTACTAATATTTCTACTTACATTAGAAAATTGAAAGTAGGGGCCGGGCGGTGGCGCAAGAGGTAAGGTGCCTGCCTTGCCTGCGCTAGCCTAGGATGGACCGCGGTTCGATCCCCCGGCGTCCCATATGGTCCCCCAACCCAGGAGTGACTTCTGAGCGCATAGCCAGGAGTAACCCCTGAGCGTCACCGGGTGTGGCCCAAAAACCAAAAAAAAAAAAAAAAAAAAGAAAATTGAAAGTAGAGAGAGACTGAATCATAGTGAAATCAAGTTAAATAAAAATGTAATTAAATTATTCAAGTAAAGAAAATTGAAAATATCTTAGATAATTTTCTAAGTTTATGATCCACCACTGTTTTCTCCCATTCTTATTTTCCTCAAGGGCAAGCAGACAATGCTATAAAACATTGTCCCAAAGAACTTTTCATAGAGGTGTCTTTGTTCTAGTTGACCATCAAGGCCCAGAGCCTATACATATAAGTGATTTAAAAAATAGTAAGTTAATGATGAAATATTTTAAACAAATATTTAATTAAATCCATATATTTTGTAGTGCCACTGTGTCTCAAAAAGTTTATTTATGGGGCCAGAGCTGTGGCACAAGAAGTAAGGTGTCTGCCTTGCATGCGCTAGCCTAGGACAGACTCCAGTTCAATTCCCCGCCGCCCCATATGGTCCCCCACGTCAGGAGTGATTTCTGAACGCATAGCCAGGAGTAACCCCTTAGTCTATTTAGTGCTGAATTAAATAATATTATATCAGAAGGCCTGAAAGATGCTGCAGTAAGCTAGAAGACAGTCAACAAAGCCTGAAAATATCTGAAAATATCAATTTGGCATTTCCTACTATCTACCCTGAAGATAAGTTTAAACATTTACATGTTTTAAAATTCCCAATCTGAATTTCCTCAATAATTCTATCCTCACAGTTTCTGATTTGTAATCATTATAAGTCAATTTCTTCCACAAACACAAAAGCTGCAGAAATAATATATGTATATATATACATTTATGTATACATATATATTCATTTCAAGGCAGCCTACAGATGACTTGATTATTATCTTCTATTTTTATGCTGCACATAGAAAAGCTGCAAATCGATGTAGTGTTTCTTTGCCACCTAGTGGGATACTTAATTTTGCTATTTCTTTCCCATCTCTTGTTTTTCAAGAGATAATGAAGTCTATGCAAACAAAGCAGAAAAAGAGATGCTATGTCTATGTCTTTAGCATAAAATATCAGAAATGCAATGAATGTTCCATAGAGAAGACGATAAGAGGTTGAAAGAGCAGGAGCAGCATTTTTTTCTAGTATATTTTGAAGTTTGATTTTCCTTGATATCACCCTTCCATTATTTTTTCTGCGTTCATATTTGGAATGCATTTCATCAGTTCAACAGTGTGCATAAAATCATATTCTAAAGAATATAGCCTTAATAAATTAATATATTCATTTCAGTGTGCCTATGTTCTAAAATTATTTGTGAAATAGAAAGGAAAGAGACCAAGGCTAGCCATAAAAATTTTTCCCATCAACAATAACACTTAAACTTAATGAAGATAACTTATTATTAGTTTGACTTTAATAGAAAATGTATGTGAATTGCTGAGCATGATGGCTGCTTATATTAAATATCCCCAAAATAAAGTTATTTGGTGCCAAACACTGTTAATTTTCTCACACCTATAATCTCTCACTAGCCTTTAAAGTCTTCAAAATTATAACTAATTTACAATTTTTATATACATGAGACTATGACACTTGAAAATAGGGAAATCATAATCATAAATCCTGTATTTCTAAATTAACATTTATTTTATAATTGCAACTACTCTTACTGTTCAAGTAAAATAGTTACAAAACAAAGTAAAACATTCTTTTCACTCACAACTAGGATACAAATTCATGACAATATTACCTATCTATCACGTGTATATTCTTCTATTTTGTAGGTATGTGTATGTTAAATTCAGGCACTATAGCATTTAACCCCAAGTGTCCAAGGCTATGACAGGATCAATAAAGATCTTAATGACATTCAGTGACCTAGAAAAGAAAGCTGGTTATTTAGCAATTGTTGATAGACTAGTTACTTTTCAAGATGTGGTTTATCTCCATTGTGAGCAACATGAATTGATAGATAAATGGAAACACAATGGAACAGGCAATATAATTTTCTGGCATATGACAATACATATAGGATAGTAATTATGAGCATAGATTCTGAAGACAAATAGTCTGGCTCTGGTTACAGTTCTGCTACTTACTGAATGTGTGATTTTATACAAGATTCCCTACCTCTGTTCATATCAACTTCTACCTGTTAAATAAAATAAAACAATAGTACTGTTGTAAGCAGAAAAATAGGGGAGTCCTACTAAAAAGAATTGGCTTAAACCTTTTAAGTCCAAAGGAATGAAAACCTTTGAGACAGAAACCATCTCAGAATCCCAGTACAAAAAACAACTAGGGGGAGACTGAGGTGAATAGAGAGAAGTGATATTTTCTTCTGGCGTCTAGGTCTCTCTCCTTCCCACTTCACATAAACTTCCACCCTTGGAACCTAACTTCTGGAAACTGCCATCTCCCTCTGGCAACAATACCATATACTCTACTGGGTTTTGGAGTAATTAAATTAGTAGTTAAGCTGAAAATTTAAAAAGAGATCTAGAAAATGGTTTTTACAAAGAAGAAATCTTTGACATACTAATATATCATTTTTTGTTCTTTGTTTATATTTAACCTGATGCTCACAATTTGTTTTTGTTTTGTTTTTGTTTTTGGGCCACACCTGGTGACACTCAGGGGTTACTCGTGGCTATGTGCTCAAAAATTGCTCCTGGCTTGGGGGACCATATGAGTCACAGGGGGATCAAACCACAGTTCGTCCTAGATTAGCATGTGCAAGGCAAACACTCTACCACTTGCCCTACTGCTTCTGCCACCACTCTGGCCCCCCACTTTTTCATTACTAAGATCTGTGAAAGAGAGTCTCAGTTTATTTTTGATAGCTACCTTAAACAGCTCAATTTTAGCTGTCTCAATTCTACATTTTAAACTAAACTGTATATATCTGGGTTCTTTCTGAAAAGGGAAAGTCAACAATTTTTCAATATCATATTCTTTCCAGGCTCCTAGAAACCTAAGAGATAAAAGACAGTGTAGGCAAATGGTCAAATAAGTAACTTTAAAGACTAACTAGCGAGGCCACTCTAAAATCTTTATATTCTCCATAACATTTTTGTCCCTTGACAAGTAACACAAGACTCAGTTTTTCTATAAAATGAGCTATAAACAAGACATACTTATATAGCCATAACTATGTGAATTCCACCCCACAAGTAGTTTCTTGTCTATTTTCTTCTCCTTCCATTAAACTTTTCTATTTTTTAAGTCTGAGACTGAACATCTTTATTACTTAATATTTTTATTCTTGAAAATACTGGAAAACCTGAGAACTGCAAGTGAACAGACTTACCATGACCTCTTCTGCATCACTATTTGTCACAGGATTGCTTCAGAAAAGGTGCAAAAGAGAATGTGAAATTCCTTCCAGTGTTTAATAAAATAAATGAAGCAAGGAAAGGGGGATTGGAAAAGGGTGAATACTATTTTAACAATGGTTAAAGAAAACAAAAGAGCAGAAGTTGTAAAGAATGTTAAATAGAAATACATTAAAACATTAATTTCCCTCACAAAATCTAAAGTAAATTGTACATTGCTCACTAATATCTGTTGTGTGAAACTATTCTCTGGATAATTCAAAAGGTATTTATTCATGAGTTCTGGTGGATTGGAGGGAAACAAAAACAAGCATACAAACA
Source organism: Suncus etruscus (assembly GCF_024139225.1). NCBI lineage: Eukaryota > Metazoa > Chordata > Mammalia > Eulipotyphla > Soricidae > Suncus > Suncus etruscus. The sequence continues at coordinate 72,682,606 of NC_064856.1, forward strand.
AAAATCAATGAAACTGTGCAAAAGCATAAATCAGAAATGAGGAGATTCTGAGAATAGTTCCCAGGTATCAGTAAAATTTGTAAATAAAATTTCAGTTATTCAGAGCCATCAACTTGACATTATGAATTAATTTCAACTGAATTAATAATATTTTTAAAGATGACTAAAGATCAAACAAAATATATTTTCTACAACTACAAATACATTTTATTATTGAAAGTTTTAAAATGGCAGGACTACAACCAGCAGGGCACATAGCAAAGTAAGACTTTTAGCAGAATGCTATAATATAGGATTAACATCATAGAGTAAGAATAGTCCGTAGATGGGGCCGGAGAGATAGCATGCAGGTAAGGCGTTTGCCTTTCATGAAGAAGGTCATCGGTTCGAATCCCAGCGTCCCATATGGTCCCCCGTGCCTGCAAGGAGCAATTTCTGAGCACGGAGCCAGGAGTAACCATTGAGCACTTCTGGGTGTGACCCAAAAACCACACACACACACACACACACACACACACACACACACACACAAAAGAATAGTCCATAGAGAAGGAAGGTATCAAAAATGCAGCTAAAAATAAAAAAATACAACTAAGATTAATATAACTCACCATAGAAATGAGGCAATTACTGAGTGTAGGCTAAAATTCATGTCAATTGGCAATGCATTTTAAATGTTCATTCTTTCTTTTTTGGGGGGAGGGATCACAACCAGCAGCACTCAGGGGTTTGGTTACTCTTGGCTCTATGCTCAGAAATGGCTTCTGGCAGGCTTGGGGGAACCATATGGGATGCCAGGGTTTAAACCACCTTCCTTCTGCATGCAAGGCAAATGCCTTATCTCCATGCTATCTCCCCATCCCCACATTTTATTTTATTTATTTTTATTTTTTATATTTTGTTGTAAGAATTTATTCAAGAGACAAAATTTATTAACATATTGAGGTAAACTGACATAACATAATACAGTAACATAACATATAATTAATATAATAATACATGTAAGTCAAAGAACATTTCTAAATAAAACACAATTTTTTTATCATAATGACTTACATATCTTTCACAGTAGTATTTTAGGTACATATTAACATTGAATCAGGGGAATATCCATCACCCCCAGTATTGTCCTCCCTTCATCCCTGTTCCCAAGCATATATCCTTTTCTTCCTCCTTTATCCCCCAGAATGCTAGTTTAACTAAAAACATATATGTTTTGTTTGTTTTTTTGGTTTTTGGGCCACACCCGTTTGACGCTCAGGGGTTACTCCTGGCTATGTGCTCAGAAATCGCCCCTGGCTTGGGGGGACCATATGGGACGCCAGGGGATCGAAACGCGGTCCTTCCTTGGTTAGCGCCTTACCTCCAGCGCCACCTACCCGGCCCCTAAAAACATATATGTTAACACTAATGTAAACCAATTTTTTTTGCAGTTCCAGATAGTTTTACTAGTGGTTTCTTAAAGGTTTAGACTCAAAGGAGCACTGTATAAACAATGTTAGAGTGGCAATTATCATTTGCATGGGCCCACCAAAGTATGGGGGTCATGGAAAGGAAAAACTTTTGGCCTTAGTACAAGGAGACCTTACCCCTGAATTTTCCTGACATAAGACCATTTCTAGGCTCCAGAAATGACCAATCCTAGTCATTGTCTGTAGTGCCCATACAGTTACACTTTTCACAGTCTTTGTTGTTGGTATCCTGTTTCTGTATTGAAGGTCCTGGAATCTGTATATCCTACATTGAAGTCAGGATGGTGCAGAGTGGTGTCTAATTTCAACTCTGAATTAAAGGGCAATGCAGAAAGCCCTGTCTCAGTGTTAAGAGAAGACTCTTTTGAGTAAATCGATGTCAGAGCAGCAGTAGGGTCTTCCCTAGTAGAGAATTGCTTCCAGGTAATGACATAGACAACTTTGGATGTTTTGTAGATGGCTTCCCTGATTCAGGGGTGACTGGAAAATGCCCAAACCTCTGAGGCCTGTGCCAGGTCATCAGTCAATGTTCAGGGTGTAAGGTTCCATTGCACCACTAGATTTGCGTGTTCCTATCTCTATAAGATAAGAACTTATTTGTATGTATAGTATTTTCCATTTTAATGTGCCCATGCAAACAAGGAATAATGCCACCTGGCGTTATCAGCGCATAAGGGGGCCGCAGAAACAAGTTCAACAATCCCCGTGACCTGGTTCAAACATAGTGTTAGGGACTCTTTCACCAACATTCCTTATTGAACAGTTCGCAAAGAGAAAAAAAAAGATAAAAAGTGGGGAAAATAAAAAATCTAACTTAAGACAGTGGATACAATTGTCACAGTTTAAGAAAATTTGTGTGTTCCCATCTCTATAAGAACGTGTTTGTATATATAATTTCCCATTTTAATGTTCCTATGCAACGGAAGAACATGGCAAGATTGGTGCCTATGGGGATGCTAGAACAAGTTTAACAATCCAATTGACTTGATTCTTATATAAACATTAAATGAAGGGACACTTCTACAAACTTCCTTATTTAACAAATAACAAAGGGAAGGAAAGATGGAGAGGGACTCTTTCACCAAAATACCTTATTGAACAGTTCACAAAGAGGAGAAATATAGAGAGGAGAAAATAAACAATCTAGCTTAAGACAGTGGGCTCAATTGCCATCATTTAAGGAACTAATGAGAAACTAGTATGGTAGCAACCACAGTTACACAATAAAAGAAGGAAGAGGCCAAGAGGCCATTGAGAGTAAACAAGTAGGTAAAGAGTACTGGCCTCTTCCCCGCCTAAGAGTCCATCCTCTCATTTTTATTTTGAAAATATATGGTAACCCCACCCGAAATGGTCTCTTCCCAAACTAAAAGCCCATCCTCCCATGTTATTTTAAATATATATGGTACAGCTCTCCCACGCAGTTTTCGAAATGGAGACCAATGAGAAAAAAAATACCAGTGAATGTCACAATGTAATGTCCCGACATACACCAGTGCTGCATCAGCCTGCCTTTCACTCCATGTGTCCCACACTTAGTGTCGGGAGAGAAAGGGGGAAAGCCTAAGGACCACGATACAGTCCACCTGGGCCGGCAACCAGGGAAGACCTGGAGTAGGGGAGAAAATAGGGGAATGGCTGGAGGCCTTCCAAGCCTCCCAGCACCCCCCAAGCTAGGAAAAATGCCTGCTGTCTGGGGTGTCCCCTAACCCCATCCCTGGGAAGAGCTGGCCTCCAGGATCAAAGCACCAGAAGCCAGCTGTCTGCCCGGCCCCTCCCTCTGCTCCCCCCCCTAGAGTAGGGAGGGGGAAGCCAGGAGACCCCTAATAGAGTCCACCTGGAACCCACAGCAGGCCACCCAAGATGGTACTCAGATGGGAATAGGGGAACGGTTGGAGGCCTGCCAACCCTCCCAGCACCCCCAAGCTAGGGAAAATGCCTGCGGTCTGGGGTGTCCCCTAATCCCATACCTGGGAAGAACCGGCCTCCAGGATCTGCCCGGCCTCTCCCTCTTTTCCTCCTCCCTAGAGTAGGGAGTGGGGAATCCTGGAGACCCCTAATAGAGTCCATCTGGAACCTACAGCAGGCCACAGAAGGTGGCACTCAGGCCAGGCCTAGAGTCCACAGGGAAATAAGGGAATGGCTGGAGGCCTTCGAGGCCTCCCAGCACCCTACAAGCTGTGATGGGACTGTGAAGTACTGATGTTAAAAAGGGTATATGGGGGGTATTGATGCTTGGGGGTGATAGAGTTAAGAAGTGAAAATGGGCTTTACAGGGATGTGCGAAAGAGCAGAATACAAGATGGACATTCTACATACACATCACATAACTGAAGGATAGAATATACTATTAATATAATATTAATTATTAATATAACATTAATATTTTGAACATGTAGACTGATAAGAAATTGCCAGAGACTGCCTTAATAAAAATGAGCAGCTCTCAGCACCCTCCAATTTGGACCCACCTTTTCTGGCCGCCTGGGCTGGGTCCAAGAGAAGGCCTGTAGGCCCGGGGGAGGGGGGCAGGAGAGGGGATGGCTGGGGGGCCTACCAAGGCTCCCAGCACCTCCAAGCTAGGGACAAGGCCTTCAAACTGGGGTCTCCCCAGACCCCATGCCGGCTAGATCTAGCCTCCAGATCAAGAAAGGATTCGGTAAAGAATCAGGATCTACCCGCCCTCCTCCCTGTGCCTTCCCTCGGTCTTCACTGGGGGAAGGGCGGAAAAAGCTTGGGATCCCATCCAGGAGGGACCACCTGACACCCACCTTTTCTGGCCGTCTGGGCTGCATCCCCACATTTTAAATTTTCACAAGCATGTTCATATTTATTATCCTAGTTAAATGTTATACTAACTATAATTTATTTGCAAGAGACAGTGATTATTAGTTCTGTTTTTTAGGGGAAGTACATACACCACAGTACACAGTTCTAAACATGACAGGAAAAGTATACTTTTGATGCCATTATAATAGCTTATCTATCCTGGGTTCACTTAATCTCTAGTCTCTGAAAATAGTCCTCTTAATTTCTAAGTAATTTTAAACTTTGTTGTTGCTTTGACTAAGGAAAACAAACACAAGTAATGAACTTCTTATGCTGCACAGCTCATTGGAAATTAGCTTCCATAGCATTTCTGTTACAGTGTATACTGAGTATCTTTTCCTTACAGTTGATATTGGAAACAGAATCTGAGATGAGATGACTGAATTCAGTACAAACTTTGTTAGAGAAAGGGAAAGCAAAGAAAGGGAAGGGAAATATACCAAAGCTGGGGCATAGGGTTTCGCAAAACAAAGGCTAGAAATCCTTCCATTTTATATTATTTTTACTACAATGGGTGAGCACTCTGTATTGACTATAAGACATAAATAGTAGTAAAATAAAAACTGGCCAAAAATTAAATAAAAGAAGAATGTTTAAATGGATCACTTATCTTTTTTATATCTTGGTGCAAATCCTTGCTGCATATTGTGATATTATACTAAACGTGCTCTAGGGAATTTTTCTCTCAAAGGAATTTTTTCTACATTTACCCTGTCTATTTTCCTCCTATTCTTATCTAGTTTTGGCATATCCAGCAATATAATTAAATATATATGTATCTTATACTCACACTTATCATTTGTAGAATGAGAAGAAAATAGTAATTAATGCATTTGGATCAGTGGAATTCTACATATATTTTCACTCAGAAGTACTTAACACATTTTTAATGCTTGATGTTATTTCACTACTATAATTAATATTAAATCCTATTATACAGATGATGAAAATAGTCACTTAACCAAGATCACACAGATATCACAAAAATAGAGGTTCAATTATTCACCTATCTAGATATAAAAATATTATATCTGTAATGAGCTGTAATATAACTTCAGTTAAAATAAGATGAACAAAAGAATAAGGTGAACAGTATGAGGAATAGCATCAGAAAAATAATCAATAGCAAAAACAAAAATTACAATAACTTGATTAAAGCAATGTATAGATTAAGCAAAAAAAAAAAGAAAGAAAAAAGAGAAATACAATATCGTGAGCCTCAGGGGAAAAAGAAAGAACAGGGATTTTTATCTTAAAGGCTCATTTGCTTCTACACATTAAATCATTGAAGGATGGAGAGAATATTGGGAGCTACACATATCAGAAACCTTCCATGCCATTAAGAAATCACAGAGAAAACTGAAAGGCAATAGAGGCAGAAATAAGCAGCTGCTATAGAAAAGGAAAAGAAATTTTCGATAAAGATTCTAATGCAAATCTAGCAGAAAACTCCCAAAATATGCATAAAAAATTAAAGGATATTTTAGGACGTTAGTCTTAAGAAAAAAGAAATATGAAAAATATTGCATCATTAAAAACAATAAATTAGATTTAAAAATTTACAAAATGGGGCTAAATACTATCCAAATGGAGTTAATATGCAATATATAGATGGAATTCATATAACTTAATCTTAATAATAAGTAATCAAAAGCTTACAACAAAATCGATAAATACTACAATATGTACAGACAAGAAAGTAAATAAACTATGCCAAGAAAACTTTGGATATATAAAAAAGTTATGACCAATGCGTAAATTAAGTAAAATTGCTAGTATCACTAATAGTAAAAAATGCAAATCAAAGTCACAATGAAATAGTGCCACAAAACTGTTAAAAGACAAAGGTAAGTGATGACAAAGATGTAGAGAAAAGTAAATTTGTGCAATATTGATAAAAATTCAATATGTAAAGGGCTACTAAAAACTAAAGCCAGAACAACATAGGCTTTACCATTCCCATATATGGGTTATGTGTTCAATGACACAAAAATTATTATCTTAAAAACCAATCCCTGTTCAATATTTCAAAATATTTACAAAAGTCAATGTACTTATGTTGCACCAAGGCCAGTAATTTATGAATGAGTAAGTAGCATATAAGAAATAATACTCAGGTATAATATATTTAAACGGCATATATAAAGTAATAATATACCACATAGGCAAACACTACATAGCTATAATAGAAGTTGTTTGCTATTTGCAGCATATATATGACAGCATTTACAGCTAAGTCAGTGTACTTAAGTCACACTGAGTTCAGTAATGGATAATGGATAAAGAACATATAAGAAATAATACTTATGCATAATATATTTAAAGTACATATATAAAGAAAATAAGCCATATATGTTAATACTACATAACTATAAAGAAGCTATTTGTTAGTTGCAGCATATACTAGATAAGACAGCAGCATTCTGCTAAGAGAAATACGTAAGTCAGAGAAATGTATCATGATATTATTTAGATCTAAATTATATTTTAAAGAAATTTTTATAAAATAGAATGTAATAGTGGTATAAAGGATCTGTAGAGAAGAAAAATAAGGCAAGAATGTCAAAAGGGTTTAAACATTGAGTTATTAGAGGAAAAAGCTACAAGGGCATCATATATACCAGGGTAAACAGCACTAAATAATTGACAATTGAATCTGAATTGATTCACTGAGAGCTTAAAATGTAAATGTTCTCACACAAAAAAAAGCAAATATGGGGCCAGGAAGGTGGCGCTAGAGGTAAGGTGTCTGCCTTGCAAGCGCTAGCGTAGGACAGACCGCGGTTCGATCCCCTGGCGTCCCATATGGTCCCCCCAAGCCAGGAGCGATTTCTGAGCGCATAGCCAGGAGTAACCCCTGAGCATCAAACGAGTGTGGCCCAAAAACCAAAAAAAAAAAAAAAAAAAAAAAGCAAATATGTCAAGCAATGAATTTGTTAATTAACTTGATGGTAGGAATCCTTTAACACTTTATATAAAATGTGTCAAATATTCATATTGTACGTGTAAAAGTATGCCATAAAGTTGACAATTAAATCCCAATAAAGTTGAGAGAAACTATGCAGAATATTGTGACTAATAATATTCAGTTTTTAATTATCTATTTATTTTTCCAATTTTTTAATTGTTATCTTTCAATGTCTGTGAGTCACACACATGCTTGGATATGGTGCTTGTACATTTTAGTTGTGGTGGTTGTTCTTTATTTGCATAGTTGGAGATAGGAGTGACACTCACACACTTATATTTGCAGTGTTGCTAAAAATCATTTGTGGTTGTCAAATATGAAAGATAGCAGATTTGCTATTCAAAACTGAGATCATTCTATAATGTAGCAGCAGGGTTTGGACTTGTAACCTTATGCTTGCAAAGGTTCTAAGTTACTGATCTATTTCTTCAAACCCACTAATATTTTGAGTATAACAGGTGTAATATTCCTCTGTACATGACCATTTATATACTTTTTCAAATACTGTGATTATTCAAAGATCAATCAGGATAAATCTATAACCTATTATGTTTTATTTGTAAACTTCAATATATCTTACTCTTTTATAGTTCATGCAACACTTAATGGTTTTTTTGAGCAAAAATATTTTACTTCTCAAAATTATATTGGTTTATTGGAGCATTCTTCTGTTGTTTCATCTTAATTTAACTATGTCTTGCATTTGCTGGGATAACAGGTGATCAATGATGAAGTTAGGTGGTACAGCTAGAGTATATACTTGAGCATAAGAGAAGAAGTTTGGGAGACTAGGAAAATAGTGGAGGTGAAATATGTCTGCCATAGAGGCAGGCTGGAGGGTGGGAGGGGAAATATGGGAGCATTGTTGGAAATTAGTAGACACTGGTGAAGAGATTGGTGTTGAAATATTTTACAACTAAAGCTTTCAGAAATATTTTTGTAATTTTTTAAATCATGATGATTCAATAATATTTTTAAATGCATGTCAGGCATCAGCCTAAATTTCTGGATTCTCCTTTGAGCACCTAGACATTTAAGAACATGCGACTGTCTTCATGCTCTATTAGACAACATTTCGTATAAACAGCCATTTGTATTTTTCTTTCTTATAATAAAATGAAACAGGAGTAATAATGAGTAAGTACAAAGTATCAATAAAGTGCTAGCATGATGTTTAGACATTCATATATATTTAGTAAAAAGTGAATCAGATATCAATAAAGAAAAAAATGAATCAAATGGATCAAAAATCTTGAGATTAAAACTGAATCTATAAAGTACATTGAGGAAAAATGCAGGCAGAACACTTCAATACCTAGACCTCAATGAGTTTTTAATGATATGATGCCAGTGGCAAAGGCTACAGAATCAAATCTGAACAAATGGGCTATATCAAACTAAAACTGGCAAAAGAACCACGGGCTAAACGTAAGACAGCTAACTGAGTGGGATAAAATATTTTCACACAACACATAAGATAAAGGGTTGATATTGAGAATATACAAAGTACTTATAAAGGTTAACCTCTAAAACCTAAAATCACCATAAAAATGGGAAAAGGAAGGGTGGAGAGATAATATAGAAGATAGAGTGCTTGCCTTGCATACAGCCTACCCAGGTTCTAACCCCAGCATCTCATATGCTTTCCAGAACCAGCCAAAAGAGATTCCTGAATGCAGAGCCAGTAAGCAGTAATCTGTAAGCACCACTAGGTGGGACCCCAAAACAAACCAAAAATATTTGGAGAGGAACTGAACAGACACTTCTCTGCAACTGTACAGACACTTCTCTGCAACTGAACAGACACTTCTCTGCTGAAACCAACAGTGAGCCAAGCGGCACATGGGGAAAAAAAAAAAAAAAAACTCATCTTCACTTATTAGGGAAACCCAAATCAAAACAATAATGAGATATCACCTTACACCAATTAAGATGGAACACAGCTGGGAAGGATTTGTGTTGCTGGGCTGTGATAAAAAAAGGAAAAACTATGCTCAAAAACACAAACAAAAATAAATCTACAGATCACTGCTAATACATACACAGTTATTACACAGTTAATGTATTTTTAATTGCATGGCTAAAGTAGGTATTTAATCAATGATAAATCCGTTCAACTTCACACTTACCTTGACAAAGAAGCAAACATATATAATTTCTTGGCTTGGGATGGGTGCTGAGCTAGCTGGAGGACTTAGAAGATGCATAGCAGATGCAATTCATACCCAAACATGTATATGACATATTACAGAAATTCTGAACTTTTTGGTTTGATAAATGTACACATTCAAAACATGTTAGAGTCATAAGGAACTTCTATATGAGAAAAATTCATTAGTCATATTAGAAATTTGTACCAAAGTAGTCTATAAATGTTTAAATAATAAGCATACTACATATGACAATATATTTTTAAACATAACTAAACATATTGGTGAGAATAAAATTATTTTTGAAAATCATTGGTACACATTGCAGTTCTAATTACAATAGCCAGAATCTGGAAACAACCCAGAAGCCCAACAACAGATGAGTGACTAAAGTAGATATACATAGTGGGATACTATGTAGCCATCAGAAAAATAAAATCATGAAATTTTCCTAGACATGGATGGACATGGAAACTATTATGCTGTCTGAAATGAGTCAGAGGGAGAGATAGACACCAAATAGTCACACTCATCTGTGAAATTTAAAAAATAAAATAAAATAAAAGATAGTATGGTAATAATACCCAGAGAAATAGAGATGACATTTGAAAGGACCAGCCCATGATTTGAAATTTATCACAAAGATTGGTGAGCACAGTTAAAAAAATAAATACACCAACATCTATCATCATAATGGTATTGAGTGAGAGAAATAGAATGCCTGTCTTGAAGATAGGCAAGGGGTGTGGGAAGAGGAAGATGGGTAGCATTGGTGGTGAGAAGGTTCCACTGATGAAGGGGGGTGCATATTTTATGACTGAAACTCAACTACAAATATGTTTGTAATCATAGTGCTTAAATAAACATTTAAATAAATTCATAGGTGCATAGAAGGAGGCTGGAGATGTGGTTCAGTTGAAACACATTGTCTTGCATGTATGAGGCTCTGGAATTGATTCCTGACCACTGCAAAAGCAAAATATCAAGCCAGAAGTGACATATAGTTAATGGTAAAGAATTTATAGCACTTGGATGGTGTTGGTCATATGCAGTAATTTTGTACATCAATAGCATAAAATCAACGTTATTACATGCTACCTATCATTTTAAAATAATTATTTTAACGTGTTTAATATCTCCATATAGAGCATAGTACTTTTTTGGTTCGATTTCCTAAAATTTGTTCTTAAAAGTTTAACTGGGATTGCCTTAAATTTGTATATTGATTTTTGTAGAAAGGACATTTTAACTATATTAATTTTACTCAGTCATATATATATATATATATATATATATAGTCTCTTAATGGCCAGTTACATTTTAATAGTCCTTTGTAATTTTTGTTGTATAGGTATTTCATCTCCTCTGTTAAGTTATTCCTAAGTATTTATTTGTTTTGGGTGCATTATTAAGGAGAATTGTTTTCTTAATTTACTTTTTTGCTAATTATTTGCATTTAGGAAGGCTACAGCATTTTACATATTGATTTTGTGACCAACCACTTTGTAGAATTCATTGTTTCTGTTTTATGGAGTTTTAGCAGGTTTATCTTATGAAATAATGATAGTTTCACTCCTTTTCCAATATGAATTCCTTTCATTTCTTGTTATCTAATTGCTGTGTCTGAAATAGCAATTATACTCAATTAAATAGAAGTCATGAAAGACACAGTTTTGTCTTTATCCTGATTTAAAAAAATGCTAAGCATTTTTCATTGTGTTTATTAGTTATAGATTTATAGTACTTCTAATATGCTGAATTGTCCTTCTTAAAATATTTTAATCAAATATTGCTGTTAAAACTTTAAAATGCTTTCTCAGAAACTAGTAATGTTAACATATTGTTTGTTTTTGTTTTACTTTTACTTAGTCTTTGTCATGTTTTGGTATTAGGAAAATAATAGACTACTAAAATATATTTTTAAGTATTTCTTCTTTGATCATTGAGGGAAAAAATCAGGAGAATAAATTCAAGTTCTCAAAAAATTTAGTTAAGTTCACTGATTAAGTCACTTTTTCTTTTGATCATTTTTATTTTTGTTTTGGGGCCACACCCAGAAACACTCGGGTTACTCTTGGCTCTTCACTCAGAAATCGCTCCTGGCAGGCTTAAGAAACAGATGGGATGGCAAGGATTGAACCCGCTCCATCCCAGCTCAGCTGCATGCGAGGCAAATGCCCTACCATTGTGCTATCACTCTGGCTCCTTATTAAGTCACTTGATTCAGGACTTTTATTCTGGGTAGATCTTCAATATTTCCTTTATTTTTCACACTATCTTTCATAAAATTCTTTCATACTTTTTATATTTGCATATAAATATCACCATGATTCTTATCATTCAAACTAAATTTTGTATGGAGTCCACTTACTTTGCAAATTATTATAATAGGCTTGTCAAAATTTATCTAATAAAATAATTTTAATTATTATATTGTATCCTATATATTCATCTTTAAAAATTAAACAATACAACTTATTTCTCTGAAGGCTACCAAAGTGTTCCACAGCAGAATACTGTGTAAATTACTCATATACAATCTATTTTATATAAGAAAATTAATGCTATGATAAACACAGAGAAAATATTAATATCCAAAAATAAAAGCAATGAGGTTATATTTTGAGATTATTGAAAAATAGACGGGGCTGGAGAGACAGCATGGAGGTAAGGCGTTTGCCTTTCATGCAAAAGGTTGTTGGTTCAAATTCCAGCATCCCATAAGGTCTCCTGAGTCAGCCAGAAGTAATTTCTGAGCATAGAGCCCAAAGTAGTCCCTGAGCATTTCCGGTGTGATCCAAAAATCAAAAACCCAAAAAAAAAAAATCTACTATAATGTATTGGAAAAAGAACTGGACCCGAATTAAGAATTCAATAAGAATTATAGATCTGTTTAGAGCTATACTCAGTCTATTCTTAATTACTCAAGTTGCTATCACTATGGTTTTATTTTTTTATTATGATAAATAAGTAGATTTATACGTTTTAAAAAGAGTTGTGATCCATAAATTCCTTTACACCTCTTTGTTCTTAAATATTTAGGTTTCATTCAGTTCTTGAATCTGTTACTTTAAAATATTATATCTTTGTCTTTTGAACAAGTTCCATGTTTCATTTTGTTTTGTTTTGGGGTCACATACATTGGAGATCAGGGCTTATTGCTATCTGTGTTCAGGGATCACTCAACCTGGACTTGGGAAACACAGGGAAACAGAGGATCAGGTCAGGGCCATATAAGGCCCTAATCTACATATTATCAATTAACTCAAATTTTCATTGGTTCAAAAAATATATATATTGGTTTTGGGGTCACGCCCGGCAGTGCTCAGGAGTTATTCCTGGCTCTATGCTCAGAAATTGCTCCTGGCAGATTCGGGGGACCATATGGGATGCCGGGATTCGAACCACCATTCTTCTGCATGCAAGGCAAATGTGCTACCTCCATGCTATCTCTCCGGCCCCTCAAAAATATTTTTAATAAAAGCTATTATAATTTATATGTATCAATTGTCTCTTGTTGGCATTTTAAACAACTAAAACAGAAGCAAGATTAGTAAAATCATTTTGAACAATATAATTTTGAAAATGCCATCATTGCTACTCTGTATTTTTACCACTATATTGGCTTTCAAATATTCGTAATCTTTGTTTATTTATTGATTATGCAGATCACTGAATATATAATTTTAGTGTAACCTTGGCTTAGTCGTATTTCTTTTCAATATTTTTTCAAATTTTCTTGAACCATAAATTGTCAATTTTATTATTGCTCAAGAGAATTTTTACTAATTTTATTACTTTGATAACTTAGTATATATAGCAGCCTACAGAAAATTTTTCATCCAGATATAGAGGGAAAATACAGAATGACTATTTTACATTCTTTTGTCTGGAAAAGCACAATGACAAATGATTCACAATATATTTTATTTATTGGCACTGAATAACTTATAAAGATTATATCATTGCTGTAAAAGAATAAAAGGCAATAAATAATTCTTAATATTTGATAACCTTACTATAAATTATTCAAAGTAAGATAAATTCTGTTTTAGGTAACAAACACAATTCAAGATACTTAATTTTCATTTGTTTCTACCTCTATTCATAATGACTATTAGTCACGTTATGGATAGGTCAAATAGAAATCATTTTATAAACTGAAATATAGTTTCCCTTTGTTAGTCTATTTTTCATAAGCAATACAAATTTAATATTTTATGATTTTGGAGTTATTTCTAAACTAAAAATTATGTGTTAATCACAGGTTCTGGAAATGTTCCATTTATTTGACGTTTCCATCCTTCAATTAAATGATGAACTGCTCTAACCAAAAGGAAATTGTTTATGTGATTAAATGTGAGCAAGGTAGTTTTCGATGAAGCTATTTATTTTATTGGAAAGCCAATATTCCCTCTTTATAATTTTAGAAGAGTTCAATTTATTCTTGTTAGAAATTGATTCTCTAAGTAAAACATATCACAGAAAAGTATAGTATAGCAATAAACAACTGAAAAATTAATTACTGTTATCTATACACAGTTATAAATGCTGAAATCCCATAACAATTTTTCTCAAAAGTTTTAGGACCACATATGGATACAGATGTGGGATATTTCTTCTAATTTAGGTATTTGGCAATGTGATATTTATTTTTAAAAGTATCTTCAGTTCAAAGCTTTGTACTTCAAACTGTCTGATCCAAATAACCTTCACTATTGCATTTCTTCGTGCTGACTAATTGTTTAGTATCTTTAATGTTATTTCAAGGACTTCCTTTTTTACTTTCTTTCAGTGAAGACTCACTAGCATAGTATTTTTGTTTTGTTTTTGTTTTGTTTTGTTTGGGTTTTGGGTCACACCCGGCAGTGCTCGGGGGTTACTACTAGCTCTACGCTCAGAAATCACTCCTGCCAGGCTCAGGGGGACCATATGGGATGCTGGGATTCGAACCATCGTCCTTCTGCATGTAACACAAACGCCATACCTCCATGCTATCTCTCCAGCCCCAGGAATGCATTCTTTTAGATTTTTTTTTAATGTGGATTTACTTCTCTTTCTTTGTGAAGAATTGTTTTGCTGCATACTTTTTTTGGCATATGTTTGATAATTTTTTTTTTTTGCAGTTGAGAAAGCATGGTTATGGTATCACTTACAGCTATAGTTATGATGTACAAAGTTTCTACTTCTCTACCAATGTATCCAAGATCTTTGAATGCATCCTGTAGTCCCCTAGCTCGTATTTATTGTTATCTAAATAATAGCGGTTAGAGAGGTAGTACCAGCGTGAAGGTGGATACTTTGAATGTAGCTAACCTGATTGGATCCTTAGCACCATATGATCCTGTGAGCACAGCGGGGTACAGCCCTGGAGGAGACCAGTGCTCTACCGAAATGATCTGGTTAATCTTCCAGAACCAGAGGACACTTGCAATGAACCAGGTTGGCTAAGATCAGCAGGGGAATGAGAGAGGAGACCCTAGTAGGCATTTAGGGTATCACTTTTTCAGAGTTATCCCTCTTCCTTAACCAAATATTGCATCTTACTGATAAAAGTTTATATTTTAGGGTTTTTTTTCATACTTTATAGTATGCATTTGTTTTCATCTTCATAGTACTTTCAGGGAGGAAGGGCCTCCCAAATGGTCCTCAGGAGATTTAGAGTTCCACTGGAAACTTCCTGTCAATTTAGTATGTTTAATACCAAGGGCCAGAATGAGAAGTGGTGCTACTGAGTTCCAGGGATTATTTTATGGCTTCAAGGCCTGTAGGGCTATATCTAGTGATGCTCCAGGGACAATGTGTTCTAGGAATGAAACCTAGATCCATACACTTTTCTGGTCCTGGAATTTTGTTTTTCAGTAATTTGACTAATAACTAATTAGGATTCCTTTGAGTTTATCCTACTTTTAGTTTATCACACTCACTATAGTTTCCTTGGGAAGTATTAATTATTATTTGTTTAAATTTTTATGTGCTATCTCTCTCCTTTTCTGAGTGGCCCATTTTATTCATGTTAGGCATAACTCTAATTTCTTATGTTCACTTTTCTTAATTTTCCACCTTCCATTTTTCAGATTGAATAATCTCAACTGAACTATTCTCTAATTTATGATTCTTCTGTTGAAATCTTAAAATAAATGTGTGTGTGTGTTTGGGTCACACCTGGCAGTGCTCAGAACTTACTTCTGATTTTGTACTCAAAGATCACTTCTGGAAGTACTCAGCATTTGAACCATCAAATTATTTTTCTGGCCACCTGATGTGAATTTTTTAGCTCTGATAGTATACTATTCTGTTGTTGTTGTTGTTTGTTTTTTGGGCCACAACTGGTGACACTCAGGGGTTACTCCTGGCTATGCTCTCAGAAATCGTTCCAGGGTTGGGGGATCATATGGGACTCCAGGGATCGAACCCAGGTCCGTCCTAGTTCAGCAGTATGCAAGGCAAATGCCCTACTGCTGCTCTACTGCTCTGGCCTTCATAGTATACTTTTTAACTACAAAATTTCTATGTTGTTCTTTTCTATAATTTCTTTTTTTTTTTGAAAAATTTTATTATGATCAGCATGAATTACGAGTCTTTCACAATAATATTTAAAGTACATAGTGACATTGAGTCAGGGGTATTCCCACCACCAGTGTTGTCCTTTCTCCAACCCTGTTCCCAGCATCTTCTTCCTTTTCTATAATTTATATCTCTTCATTGCTATT
Organism: Suncus etruscus; assembly: GCF_024139225.1. Taxonomy (NCBI): domain Eukaryota; kingdom Metazoa; phylum Chordata; class Mammalia; order Eulipotyphla; family Soricidae; genus Suncus; species Suncus etruscus. Next base: position 72,698,738 of record NC_064856.1, read on the forward strand.
CATTAATTGGCTAGCACTATAATCAGAATTTTATTTAGCTTTTTATATATCATATTATTTATTTAAAATATGTTTTATAATCTATTTAAAAATCTTTCTCTAGTTCCTAACTGTGTTTTCCCTAGAATATTTTCTATTAACATATTTTTATCTTCTGGGGGAGTGGGCTTTTCTGATAAGACCTGGTGGCACTTAAGGCTTTCCCTTAGTTCTGTGTTCACTCCTAGAAAGCTCAGGGAGCCATATAAAATGCAAGAGATAAAATCTAGGCCAGACACTTTATCTTAAACTACAGTACTACCTTGCTGTCCCCACACATTTTGTATTAACATTTATATTGATAGAAAACTCTGCATTCTGTCCTCCCAATCCCCTTTCTCAGGTTTGTTGTTATTGTTATTTGTTTTGCTGCTTTTTATTTTATGACTTATTCAGATTAATTGTGTACATCTGCATTCTTCACTGGCCTTGAATCTTGAATTCCTTAATCATACCTAAATAACCACTCAATCTTTAAGAACAGATATTTGCAAATATCTTGAACCAGTGATTCTATTTTTGTTGAGATTCTGCGGGTGTATCTTGGAACATACATATATTTCAGCAATTTTTGACTTTAAATTAGCCTTAATGTTCTGTTTGTATAAAGTATTTACTGAGGCTTGAAACTAAGGTGTTCTGAGCTCTTTTTTGAGATCTGTAACTCTATACCTGAATATATCCTTCTATATCTCTAGAAATATTGTCAACTTTCAAAACACTCCATGACAATTTCATACCTGAATCTATCTTTTAAAATAATTCTTTTATCTGCCTCTTGTTGTCCTCAATGATATTGATATCCCAAGGAACAATATTGTCCATCAGCAACCAATAATTTTTCCTTGAAACAAATGTAGTTTCTGGAGATTCGACTTTTATCACTGATTGAGCTTTTTTGAGTTAACTTAAATGAAGACAAATGCTGTGAATGTGGTTGTCTTTGGAACTTCAAGACAAGTAAAGTAACTATTCCCTAAAGAATACACTGTTTGGGAGCTTCCAAACCAAACTCTTTCCAGTGTCTACTAGAATGCTGATTGAAAACGGCATTAATAGATATGGCTTGTTTTCGATGCCACAACCAAAAAGAAAATGAGAAAAGAAAAAAATGAGAAAGAAAAAGAAAAATGGAAAATGAAAATATGGTAAATTAAGTACTTTGAGTTTTCTGTTCTTAGAGAAATTCAGACACTCTACTTGTATAAACAAATAGTGCTTATTTTGTTGGAAGCCTTAGGTTATTTTCCACTTGGAAAATGTTTAAATCTTATGGTAGATTTTCTCTTTCCCTTATAGAGGTATAGATTTTCAAAGATACCAGTGCTACTCTCACTCCTAAAGTGTTTTTTCCTGCTCCTTTTTGTTTTCTAAAGCCATACTTTAACATCAAAAACTGTGACTATTTTGTTGTCCTAAGATTTCATTTTCCATTTGCAATATTTTCATAATAATGTTGGTTTAAATTACTTTCTATGTTTTAAATATTTGATAACATTTACAGGTCCCAAAGTAAGATAACTAATCAGTCTGAAACTCTAAATTGACTGTCAATTTCACTAGAGATACGCATTGATATAGTTCTGCACCCTATACAGGATTCCTCTATTTCTCCATGACTAATATTTATAGTTACGTAATTACTAAATGCCAACTATCTTCAGCATTTTTAGTAACGTCCCTTAACTTTATACCAATAGCATTTTTATAATATGCAAAATAGTTTCCAGATATTAGCTGTCTCTTGACTCTGACACTATTTGGAAAGTAAACTTCCAAATTGATTATGAAATCAAAGTTATTTACTAAGAATGACCTCAACTCCAGAAGAACCCCCAGCTCAAGGACACTACCTAATACTTTAGTACTTCAAATCATTTCTCAAACTCAATAATTCCACGGTATGGGATGAAAATGTGCCCTGTATCTCATCCCCCAATAAGAATATCTCAAAAGAATTAATAGGGATATATATATATTTCTTATATATGTTTAATGCCTCTATAGTAATACCTCCATCCTAGTGTGTATATTTCTAAATATAAAGATGGCCTCCTCCAAAAAAAAAAGATGATCTAGACTCGAAAGATTTTTATAACAAGCAATATGAATAGTCAATTTGCTTCTCTCTCCAAAACTCAATTTTTTTCTCTAAATGTCGGGGTGATAACTATCTACCTCATAATTATGATAGACTGTAATGCAGCAAAAGCAAATGCTAAGCATTTATGACATGCTTTCTAGTACTTAGTAAATGATCAATAAATGCTAATTTTTCTCATGGACTTACAGAGTCTTTCTGGTTGCTTAACACTGGTATGAAACTATCAAACCAAACACAACTAAAAGCAAATTAAAAGACATCTTTTGGGCCACATTCAGTGATGATATCAGGATTTATCTATGGTTCTGCTGGCAGATTTGGGGGATCATATTGATGTTGGTTTTAGAACCTATTTCAGTTATGTATAAGGCAAGTGTTTTTCCCATTGTACTTCTTACCCTTAAAAGCAAATCTTGAGTAAAATATGGCAGTAGACTTATAAACCTACGAATAACCATCATTCCTAATTTCAGAAGCAATGGTGGTTAGTCAAAATAACTAATTTTTAAAATAAAAAATAAAAAACAACATATTTCTATAAAAACAGAATACACTCTTTTTATAAATAAAATTTATAAATTTTAGAGTAATCTAAAAATATTTGACTAGAAACTATGAAAAAACTATATTTTAATGAAAAAGTATACTTATGGCACTTTATTGTACTATAAAGAAAACAACAGGGAAAAACACAAACCACTCTGTCAAAGAATTCTACACTATTCTCTGAATTCAAATTCTCTGATTTGTAAATCAGAGGGAGTTCCTGCTTCAAACTTCACAGGGGCTTCCTAATCACTATCATTTACTGACAGTGTCCTGTGAGACACAATAACACAATTACCATTATCCTTACTTAAACAGAGACTGAAAGCAATACTTGTTGACCTCTAATTGTAGCTTTTAATAAAAGTAAGCTTAATCCTTCAGTACACAGGAGGCTTACTTTATGAAGATAAATTCAGTTACCTTGCAATATTACTACCTTGAGTTTTAAGGAAAAACATTTACCAAGTTACAATAAGCAGGGTAGTAGAGCTTAGAATTTAACTCAGGGGTCAAAAATACATGACTTGGATATGCAAGGACTCAGATCTGATCCTGAGCACTTCAGGACACTTAGGCACTTCTGTGTTGTAGCACTAGAGGTTCCAGAGCACTAGCAACGATGGACCTTCTAGTTCAATTGTAAGGCTGGGCCCAAATTAAACTACATCACCAGTCCAGTATTGAACCCACTGACCCCATGGGTGTAGTTAGTTGAGTACATTTGGGAATGACTCCAAGCTCCTTGAGCACTTCTTGAGAAGCCCAACACATTCCTTAACACTGGTATGAAACTATCAAACTAAACACAATTAAAAGCAAATTCTTTAAAAATAAATATCTGGGGCCATATTCAGTCATGGAACTCAGGTTTTATCTATGGTTTTGCTGGCAGATTTGGGGAACATATAGATGTTGGGGTTAGAACCTGGTTTAGTTATGTACAAATTCCTTCTTTTGTCTATCTATCTATATGTCTTTTTTTTGTAAAATATTTAGAGCTTCTGCCTATATTTAAATCACATTGGTTTCTTTCTTGTTAAGATAATGAAGTCATGCATTTTGGATGTTAACTTTTGTCTGATATATAATATATATACTAAAAATTACTTCTCCTGTTCACTAAACTGCCTCTTTAATGATGATTTTGTAAAATCTTCTGGAACGGTCTCCAGAAGGCTGTCTCCAAATGCACAGCAGAACCAACCACTCCACAGCACTTTCTCTTCTTGGCCCTTGGCTGGAAGCTGCGATTTGGACAGAATCTGGATGAGAAGTGCTTCTGGGTCCCTGGGGGTGCCCTTCATGCCCAGGAGAACAGAGAAAATCACTTTGAAGTTGAAGTCTTCCCCAACTTCCACTGCAATCCCTTTTTGCTTTTCCGCAGCAATAAATGCACCCAGAAGTCTAGAATACTCCTTCAGGCTGCTATAGGAGAATTTATGTAAGGGAGTCAAGCTGTATAAAGTCCATTGCTTCTGAAGAAGAAATGCAACCTTCTGAGGATCAAGATTTTCCTGCAGCTGTGAGCACTGGGGGAGCCTCCTGAGCTGTGGAGTGGTGAGAAAGTGGTTCTGCTTCCTGACCGAGTTTAAGCGTTTCTGCAAATAGGTATTCTCGAATGAGCAGTCTTTGAGCTTTGAGGATGCGTTTTTTCTGATAGCTGATGCTGGTGTATTGTAAGAATCCATATTCTGGACCTGCGCAGCTCTCAGATGCAGCAGAACTTGCGCCTGCGGTCCTGGATGGTGATGCGAATGCGGGAGTTTCTCTGCCATCAGCATGGTGAGACTTGGTGCTTCCGAGCAGTTTCTGGCTCTATTCATTTCGGGACCCTGCCTGGACACTCAGGGCTCACTCTTGGCTCTGTGCGCAGGAAATTGCTCTTGGAGGTGCTTAGGGGACCATATAGGGGGCCAGGGATTGAACCTGGGTTGGCTCTGTACGTGACAAGCGCTCTCCCTACTACTTTTGTTTTAGTTTGATGTAGTCCTATTTATTAACCTTTTCTATTTATTTTCTCTGTGCTGTAAATAAATACCCAAAGATATATCTTTGATGAAGAGTTTTTCTTCTCTATAGTTAATGGATTTCACGTCTTATATTCAAGTCTTTAATTCATTCTGTAGAAAAAAAGGTATATGGTGTAAGAAAATGGTATAATGTCATTATTTTGCAGTTAGTGTCTCAGTTTTTGTCAGCATTCTTTGAAGAAACTCTTTTGCTAAATTTTACACTTTTAATTTATTTCTTGTCAATCAGTTGTTCATATGTGAGTGCGTTTTCTGAACTTTCAATAGTATTCTATTGATCTTTCTTTTCTTTTTTTTTTTTTAATCCAAGATGTTTTCATATGTAGTTCTGCTAGTATAGTTTAAAATCAGAAAGCACATAGCCTCTATACTTGCACTTTTATCTCAGGATTGTTTTAGCTATTTTGGTGACTTTAGGAATTCCATACAAGTTTTACAATGTTTTGTTTGATTTTCTGTATTTCTAAAATTCCAAAGAGAATTAGGTAACATTCGCACTGAAACTATCTATTCATTTAACCATTTTATTTTTTTCTGATCCATGTTCAACTGAATATATTTTTTTCAGTTAACTATTCTTTATTTTTGTTATTAATAATTTTTATTTTGACCAAAGTGGATTACAAATCATTCACAGTAGTACTTTAGATACATAGTGACATTGAATCAGGGGCATTCCCACCACCAATGTTGTCTTCCCTCCACCCCAGTTCCCAGCATGTATTCCATATCACCCCTCCCTTGTTTCCCCCCCCCCCCCCGGGCTGCTTATATAAGTGGTCCTTTCTGTATCTAGCTTGTTATAGACTGGGTATCGTTTCTGTTGTAGTTGTCTTTGGATATCGTGTTTAAGTCTGTTCATTTTTTATTTCAACTCGATGTTCATACGACTGTTTGTTCTTGGTGTCCTCCATTATTTTCCCCTCAATTTGTGAGGTAGAACAAGATGGTTCACATTATGTGGCTATGTTTGAAGGTAAGAAAAGGGTGAGGGGCAAAATTTAAAAAAAGCAAAAAATGAGAGGAGTCCTTCTAGAAACTATAAAAATCAGTTTAAGAAAAGAAAGGGAAAAAGGAAGGAAAACATAAAAATAATACCAAAAAAATCAACCCCAGAAACCTGAAGAGCACCACAGAAATATATTTTAATTTTTATATCTTTTGTTGTGCACGATACTCTCATGCTTTACACTATTCTAGACTTTTAAGTTCTTTGTTTAGTTTGAGTATTTTAGTCATTTATTGATTTTGTAAATCATATTTTTCTATATTTCTCCAGCTGCTTCATTTTTACATATATATACATGTAGTATTTTTACATATTTACTTTATAACCTGTAACTTTTCTGTACAGATTAATTTGTAATTTCTAATTATATATTTGGCTGCTTTAGAGTTATATATATATACGTATATATATATATATCTTATGAAATTGCTTTATTTTATATAGGGATTAAAAACAACGGATAAAAATACCTGTAATAATGTTTATCTGTTATATCATTTTGATTTGTATGCATTAAACTTGTGTCAGTGAAAAATTTTCATTTGACAGTGGTGTATAATGATTTTATGTGCTACTAATATTTTGTTGAGGATTTTGTATTTATGTTCCTCAAAATGATTGCCTTGTAAATATTTTGAATGGTGAAATATTAGCCCTAATTTAGCATCAGTCTATGGACATTAGTATATCAGCCTCAGAAACAATAGGGGATCAAACAGGTAGCTCAGTGGGATGGAGCTGAGCCCTAAGTTTAATGCCTACTATCACATGACTCTTCTCTTTCTCCCAGCATTACTCATAGGGTCTTGGTGACTCAGAGGCACTGCATGTCTGAGTATTATCTTAGAGGCACCAAACTCTGCTGGGAAGGGCCTTACAAAAAGAGACAGAAGGTGTAGGTTTTGCAACCTTTTGGAAAAGAATGGTATTAAATCATTGAGAATAGGTAGAATTAATCAGTAAATTCATCTGGTTCTAAATTTTATTTTGGGAAGCTTTTTAATTTAAAGTCACATTTTTCTTACCTATGATTAACCTCTTCTGATTTTCTAATTTTTATAATTCAATCTTAAAAAATAAGAAAAATTTTAAGATTTTTTTCTTATTCTTTTTTTTTGGGGGGGGGTTGGGTTTTGGGTCACACCCAGTCACTCTCAGGGGTTACTCCTGGCTCTATGCTCAGAAATTGCTCCTGGCAGGCACTGGGGACCATATGGGATGCCGGGACTCAAATAACCGTCCTTCTGCATTCAAGACAAATGCCCTGCCTGTCTCCATGCTATCTCTCCGGCCCCCTATTCTATTTATTCGTATCTTAGTTGTTGATTTTTAACTCAATATTTCATAAAATTTTAATGTATCAACACAACATGTTTCTGATCTTGAGAGGAAGAGAAGAGGAAAACAAAATTTAAAAAAGGAGAAAAGAAAATAAAAGAAAAAGAAAGATAAAGAATCATAAATAAAGAATTCAGAAGAAAAATTTGAAGAACATTTCTGTGATAATAAAGATATGTAATATTCAAATCACCTAAATAGTGATGCTACCATTAGGTACCAAGCAAATTAAATTTTTGTCTTCATGCTATTTATTGTGTAGTTTAATATAATAGTGAAAGCTATTACTTTATAAGAAAATGAAACTTCATCTAAAAGGGAACCATATACGCAAATCTAGATTTCTTAGAGAAGCATACATTAAATTTATAAATTCAGGTCACCATTTCCCTTAACCATATCTTATTATCCTTAACTATATATTTTTAGGAATAATTTTTAATCTATTGATAATTCAAGAATGTCTCTCTAGGCAATAGAAGATAATAGAACATACAAAAATGAAAGGGCCTTAGAGGGATTTTAGCAGGGATTTTAACACAAGTATATAAAAGCAAGAACAATTTTTTCCTGGGCCATAGGCAATATGTGGAGATACATGGAGACTGTCAAAACTGAAAGGGGCATGCTACTGGCATCTAGTGGCATCTAGTGGGATTTGCTGCTTATCATTCTGATTCCCTTAAAAGAAATTTAAATCAAGTCAAGAAATGAGCGACAGTGCATGGTGAAAAGAAAGAAAAAAAAAAAACTATCATGAGGTTATACAAGACTATAGCTTTGTTTAATTATTTTCTTTCATTTCATTTTTCAGAATGCAGCTTTTTATTCCCCTAGAAGGGAAAAATGGTAGTGATGGATCTCAATATTCTTCACATGAATGACTTGCATATCTTCCTAGGCAAAAATCCATTCGGTGGCCTTCTAGGCATTTCAGATGTTTTCTTCCGTCCATCTATCAGCCAGTCTACCACAGAGGCCCCTGAAGTCCTTCAAGACTTCAGCTGAAGTTGTTCCTCCTCACCATATGAAGGGAAGATTGCTTTTTCCTCAGTAGCTAATGTGAACCTAAAAGGGGTGTAGATTTTTAAAGTCTCTGCCAGATGTTGTTTAATAATATCATCACTCAGTCTTTGGGAGACAGAATTCTATCTGCAGTCTTCCAGGTCATTGGCCCTGCAAGTTTATAGTTTCATTTATTCTTTTTATGTCTACATAGATAAGACCTATGCTTCAACCCACAACTTATTCTTTATAAGCTCATTTTCCTTAGAGCATTGGATTTAGGCAGTTGTGAGTGACAGAAAGCAATTTGGGGCCAGGGTAGTACTTGAATCTTAATAGTCTCTGTTTTAAAGTCAAATAATTTTACATAGTCTCTCAATTAGGACTATCAAATTTGGATCATGATGCATTTACTTAGGACATATAAGATCTGTGAGGTTGTAAATGTGTGAAAGTGCCACTATAGGGACATATTAATTTTAAGAGGATTCAATGAAGAAAGAATATGATAAAAGGGAAGTATTATCATGTCAAGGAAAATAATACCAATTTTAAATACAAAGTAAAGCAAGAAATAGAAAATATAGCAATAAAATGAGAGCAAAAACTGCTAGTGTTGGGAAAATTTAATCTCAGGTCTAAAACAATGAATTGGGTAAGAATTCTTTTGCTATCTTTTTATGGTGGTTTTTATATTCCATTGAAAAATATGGAATTAGAGTTACTTTTACCCAGTTTTATTAATATACATTCATATAAAACATTTTATTTATTTTAAATATTATTGTTATTTCATGTTTGTTGAAGTCATTTTCATAGTAAGTTTAATATTTAGTACTTTTAAAACATTAATATTTTTCTTATGATGAGAACTAAGGTCTTTGTCTTAGCAACTATATACTTTTAGTATAGATGTAAGTTCTGATAAAGCAGAATATAGCATAATTATAAAATATAATAAAACAATGCTGTGTGTTTGAAATTTGCTAGGGACTTTGTCAAGGGAGGCTATATAGAATTCAATATCCAAAATTGAAAGTTAGCCTTCAATAATATTTAGATGACAGGCTTCAAGAAAGATACTTGTAAAAATAAAGATACTCAGGTGTTTTGGGGGCAGAATTGCAACTATGTGAGCTCAGTAGTAAAACAAAAACTAGCAACATAGATAATACTCTAGTAGATGTAGAGATTGCAGTGAGTGACCTTACAATCCAGTCAGTGTGAAATATAGACAATAAAATAGCAAACAAACATGACTGATATATTCAAGTGACTCAGTTGCTTTGAATCCAAACATGGGTCAACATAAAGTTCAAACCTAAGAAGGAGTATAATATTACTGGGCTGGGCAGCCCAGGATTGCATTCAAGTCATGAAGGTTAAGCCACCTAAGACTACATATAAGGAATTCAGAGGGTAAAGAGGCACAACGAAATGTGTGTATTTACAGCAAATATGTATTTCAACTTCAGCTTTTTTCCCTAATATTTTTTTAATCCTTCCTATTTCAATTGTGTCTTGGAGGAACAGGTGTCAATTTTCCCTAATAGTTGTATCAGTTAGACACCAAAGAAATTTCACATCCATGTGGGAATCTCAAAAAATTATTATTCTCTATTACTGTTAAAATTTATTTTTTATCTTATGTTTTAGGTTTCCTATATTTAGCTTCTAATATGAGATTATGTCCTGCTATATTTTCCCCTCTATGTGCTCTCAGGTGTTTTTTTAAATTATATACTGATCATAATTACTATCCCCGTGCTTAGTCAACCTTCCTATGGGATGATCCAGAGGTCTCAAACGCAATGTACTTGCAGGGCAGAGGAGGCAAAGTCGGAGTGATCCTTGAGTGCAAAGTCAGTAGTAAGCCTTGAACATTGGGGGGGGGGGTGTCTCAAACAACTAAAACAAAACAAAACAAAAAAGATTTTTCTAGGGTAAGGTGTCTGCCTTGCAAGCGCTAGCCAAGGATCAGGACCGCGGTTCGATCCCCAGGCGTCCCATATGGTCCGCCCAAGCCAGGGGCAATTTCGGAGCGCTTAGCCAGGAGTAAACCTTGAGCATCAAACGGGTGTGGCCCGAAAAACCAAAAAAAAAAAAAAAAAAAGATTACTCTAGGGCAGGGCCACAAAATGTTGTATGGAGGGCCATTTGCGGCCCGCAGCCTGCAAGTTTGAGACCCCTGTTTTAATTTTAGACCTTTAATTCATGTTTTCTCTTAGTTTTGCTTTAACCTAAGATATTAGATTATCTTTGTGTACATGCCTTGTGACAGACCCATTAGTGTGTATCTGATTTACTATTAAGTTCTTCATTCATATTTTTGTAATATTTTAGTTAGTTTAACAAAATTTTCATCTTTTATGAATTTTAATTATTAATACTTGTAAAAAAGGTCATGATTGGGTGCAGCATACCTATCTCCAACTTGTACTCCCAGCTTCTGTTGATTTTTTCCCCAACTATATAGAATCTATATTGTTAGGTAAATGAATGCTCACTGTAAGATTGGGACGAGTTTGAAATATAATAAATGATAATACCTCTATATTTTCATAGTCTTATGTATAGGCTCCATTTAAAGGTAATCAGAGAATACAGTTATTCATAAAACCAAGTAATACTTGACCCAACTTCCATAAAAATAAGTTCTCTGTTTTGGGACATAACAATGAATAGTTATTTGATTATGGCTATCTACAGAACACTTTAGTCAATTTTACAATGCCTTGAGTAGCATAAAGAATATGTTAATCCTGAGACCATATGATAGCACAGCAAGTAGGGCATTTGCCTTACATGTGGCTGTCTCAGGACCAATCTAGGATCAATTTCCATCACCCCACATGGTTCCCTAAGCCTACCAGGAGTGATTTCTGAGTGTAGAGCCAGGAGTAACCCTTAAGTGCCACTGTGTGTGGACCCCCCACCAAAAAGAGAAAAATATATTACTTCAACTGACCTCTTGTTAGTCGTACTAGTAGTGTGAAACAAGAATTTTTTTATTTTGAATATATATTTTAATAATTTTTATTTAACCAAAGTGGATTACAATATCATTCACAGTAATATTTTAGGTAAATAGTGAAATTGAATCAGGGGCATTCCCACCACCAATGTTATTCTCCCTCCACCCCTGTTTCTAGCATGCATCCCATATTCCCCTCCATGCCCCCTTAGGCTGCTAGTATAAGTGGTCCTCTCTGTGTCTAGCTTGCTGTAGATTGGGTATCGATTCTGCTGTCATTGGCTTTGGATTTGGTACCTAAGTTTGATCATTTTCTTATTTCTACTCAATGTTCATACAACTGTTTGGTCTTGGTACCCTCCATTATTTCCCCTTCAATTTAATAGGCAGAACAAGATGGTTCAAGTTATGTGATTCTGTTTAAAGGAAAGAAAAAGGGGGCGGCAAAAATCAAACAAGCAAAAAAATGAGAGGAGTCCTTCTAGAGACTATACATATCGATTTAAGAGAAGAAAGGGTAAAAGGAAAAAAACAAGAACAACAACAATACAAAAAAAATTAAGCAAAAACCTGAAAAGCACCACAGCAATAAAGACAACAACCAAACAATAACCATGGTCCTGAAATAAAAACAAAACAGACCACCATGACAAAACAAAACAAACAAAACAAAAACGCACACAAAAAGTAAAACCTGAAAAAAAACCCAACAACAATAATAACTAAAAAAATTAATTTTGCTTCTTTTTGTTTTGCATAGGCAGAGTAAATATTGGTGAGATTAGAAAGAAAATTCCCTTGGCCTAAGAGATACAGGGTTTCTCCACCCTTGAAGTATATATGAAATATGTTCAGAATGAATAAGATATAATAAATTTGAAATATTCCTGCTACTTTGAAGATATAAAGTATAAATCTAAAATTATGTTGTTGAAAGTTAGAATTTTCTTTATGTTTCAACAAATTCTTAAGAATCAATGAGCAAATATACAAAAAGATATTTTTTCATAATGGTAAAACTAACTTTTATATTGTCACAGTTCATTGTGCTTATGTAACTTATAAAGTATTTGTCAATATTTATGAAAAATGGAATATTGTGACATATATGGCTACATGAAGGAATATTTACTTCAAAAATCAGTAATTAAAAATCAAGATCAACTCCTAGACTCAGAACAAAGGACCAGAGTTACCAGGGATATGAGAGAAGGAAAAATTGATTGAGCAGAGTCTAAAGAATTGTGGTGGTCAGATAATGGTACTTTGGGGAGATAATAACTATAGCATGCTTGAAAGATGAATATAATTGCTTCACTAACTACATATATATTATAAACTAACAGTATAGAAATTTTAATAAACTGAACACACATAAACCCCTATAAAAGGATGTAAGTTAAAATAAAAACTTAACATTGGCTACTGCGTCACTGGCAAATGTGTTTACATATAATTTTATGAATTATGATTACCTTATTGACTCAAAAGAAATGATTCTTAAGGAAAACGAGGTACATTGGTGGTGGGAATTGTACACTGGTTATGTACACTGGGTTTTATATATTATGACTGAAAGTCAATTCTGATCTATTTTTATGTGTAAAAAAAACCAACTTTAACTTAGCAGCCTTGTTAATAACCTTGTGCCACCGTGTTTAAATACAATAATTAATAATAATAAATTAAAATGATTCTCTTAAATAATTTTTGATGATTTATCAATTCCAAATTTTCTTGAGCATGTAAAATAATTTTAAAAATGATTAATAGGGGCCAGAATTATATCACATTAGTAAAGAATTTGCCTTGCATGCAGCCAACCTAGGATGGAACCAAGTTAGATCCCTGGCATCCCATATGGTCCCTCAAGCCTGCCAGGAGCAATTTCTGAATGCAGAGCCAGGTGTAGCTCCTGAGTGACTCTGGGTGTGTCCCAAAAGCCCCCCAAAAATAGTTAATGTATTGTTTCATTTGCTATGTGAAGTAGCATATGCCAAAATAATATTACTAAGGGATATCTATGTACTGTATACATTAGTAGAAATTACCAAAAAGTTCTGGTACTTTTATAATCACTTATATAGTTTAAATAGTAAATACAATAGTATTATATTTATTCAACCAATTTATATGACTAAAAATAAGCTATTTGGAGTTCTTTCTATCAGTATTAAATATCTGACAATCTTCAACCTTATAAACCTATTGAAAAGTTGAATATTTATAAAATATTTTGTACTGTGATCACATGATTAAATTTATTGGAAATTATGATTTAAGACTCAAATGATGTTATTAAAAATTAATTTGAACACTTCCTTCAGAACTAGATGTTGAGCTCACAAATAATTCTATGATTCTACATCTCAAGATCTACCTCAAGGACCCCAAAACTATTCAGAAAATATATTTGAGTACCTATGTTCATAGTAACATTACTCACAATATAGCATATCTGGATATAATACAGGTGTCCAAGAACAGCTAACTGGATTAAGAACCAGGGCACCTGTATACTATTAAATACATCTCAGCTTTCAAATAAAATCATGCAATTTGATGCTATATGTATGGTTCTGCAGTGTACTGTGTTGAAGTAGTCAGAAAAAAGAGTAAAAGATGCAGAAGGATCTTTCACACACATAGGATATAAAAATCATAGTAGGTTTATAACAAATTCTCACATGCAGAAGAAACAAAACCGGTCATCAGCAGGAAGTTTGCCACTGGTGTAGTTAGGGAGATCCTGGGATTATTGTCTATAGTATGATGCTGGATTGATATATGCAAGAAAACCTGCCACTAACAAACAGTTTTATAAACCACTATGACTAAAATAATAAAAATTATTTTTCTTTTCTTTTTTTTTTGTTTTGCTTTTTGTTTTTTGGCTTTTGGGTCACACCCGACAGTGACAGCGCTCTGGGGTTACTCCTGGCAGGTTTGGGGGATTATATGGGATGCCGGTATTTGAACCATCATCCTTCTGCATGCGAGGCAAACACCCTACCTACATGCTATCTCTCTGGCCCAAGATTTTTCTTTTCTATTTCTCTAACTATCCAATCCAGTTTCTGCCAATTAAAAATTGTGATTTTAATTAGTTTTATATGTTTTTTTTAAAACCACAAACATGCAAATCTCTGACTCCCTTTTTCAGGCTTGAAACTGACTTTTTCCTTATAATGTGAGGACCTCTTATTCTTTTATGCCACTTTTGATTCAATAGTTTTTGTTCTTATATATTGATTGTCTTTTCTTCTTTCACCTTATAATGTTAGTACAGTACTTAAACAGTATTTTAGAAGGAGAACCAGAAGGTCTTTAAATTACATAGAAGGGTGGTAGCACAGTGATAGGGCATTTGCCTAGCACATGACTGAACCAAAATGGTACAGGTTTGTTAAGCGGTATCCCATATGGTCCTCAGAGCCAAGGAGAAACCCCAGAGCACCGCATGGTGTAGAAAAAAATTATATAAATAAATAAATTACGTAGAAGATATTTAATTTTAGAAGAACCACAAAGACTTTAAATTACATAGAATATATTTAATTTATGGCAGAATTTTGCAGCATTAAAGTATTTTCAGAATTGTTTAGAGATATCCTTATCTCAGACACGTTTCATATACTTCCCAGACAGAATATCATATAGAACCTCTCTATCTAGGGAAGCTGAATCCTACCCACATTATTATTTTTTGAAGGAGGACCTCCAAGGAACATTCTCACACACAAACATAATTCTGTAGCTGTGCTTTTGTATTAATTAGTGGTTTATAATTTTTGTTTATATATAATCATCTGATCATATGTCAAAATATTCTATTAGAAATGTATATTTTATAAAGCTACAAAGATTTTTGTCTCATTTTTAATTTTCATAATCTTAGATTCTAAAAGGTCTCTAGAAATAATACATTTCTTATATTCACTGAATTTATTTAAAACAGTTTTGACTAATGAACAAAATAATTAAATATAATTGTGACTTTCATTTACATTAGTACAATTGTTCTGCATTATTAAGGACTTATTAGGGGCCGGGCGGTGGCGCTAAAGGTAAGGTGCCTGCCTTGCCTGCGCTAACCTTGGACGGACCGCGGTTCGATCCCCCGGTGTCCCATATGGTCCCCCAAGCCAGGAGCAACTTCTGAGCACATAGCCAGGAGTAACCCCTGAGCGTTACTGGGTGTGGCCCAAAGAAGAAGAAAAAAAAAAAAAAAAAAAAAAAAGGACTTATTATAACTATTTTAGGTGTATTGTTTTGCACAAAGTTTAAATAGGCACTGTTCCAAACAATTTTGTGAAGGAATTAATGTTAGTTTCACTTTTAGAAAATTAATATAGGGCCGGGCGGTGGCGCTAGAGGTAAGGTGCCTGCCTTGCCTGTGCTAACCTTGGATGGACCGAGGTTCGATCCCCCGGTGTCCCATATGGTCCCCCGAGCCAGGAGCGACTTCTGAGCACATAGCCAGGAGTAACCCCTGAGCATCACCGGGTGTGACCCCCAAAAAAAAACCAAAAAAAAAAAGAAAATTAATATAGGTTTAGGAAGTATAAATAATTTACTAAATGTATCAAAATTAATTACTAAGTGGAAGAATTATAATTACAATACAATAATCAAAAAATCTCAGAAAAATTTAGACATTAAAAGGGAAAGAAAAACAAGCCCTGACAGGAGTTGTCTCTGTAGTGCAAGACTACTAAGTAGTAGGCTAGGTATAGAGGGGACCACAGATTCTAGCAGCCCTGGGGGTGAGGGTAGAGGATATGGGAGGTAGGACAAAAATGGAGATGTAGGGAGGACAAATTGGTGATGGGAATCCCTCCTGATTTTATGTAAATATGTACCTAAAATATTATTGTCAACAATATGTAAGCCACTATGATCAAAATAAAAATTATATTTAAAAAAAGGGAAAAAAAAAACAAGCCCTGACAGGAGTTGTCTCTGTGTAAAGAGTAAGCACCTCTAAGTGTATTTTAAGAGCCAAGATAAAAACAGAAACAAAAATTGAAAAAACAACTACTATCATCATATATATCTAATGTAAGAATCGATTATATAGTAATGCTGCATAACTTTTTAAAACTTGGCTTTTAGATTTGTATAATGTATAAAATACTTACTTTATTCTATTATGTCCTTTTAAAATATGTTTTGAAAACATAAAAACTACATGTACCATTAATTAATTAGTTGTTTCCTACAGCCTCAGAATAATGTTTCCTATGATACTCTTTCTGCTGTCTTTCTCACAGATATAGTAATAATTAATATACTATGATTTTTATTATTATTGTCATTACTATTAATAGTAGTAATGTCTAAACATGTGGGAGGATACATTGGACCATACATTGTACTATGAACTCGACAGAAAATATTATTTTATAAGTAAGTATGTCTCCTCAATCCTTTACTTACTTGATTTATTAGCTATTCCTCACAGAGACCATTTTAAAATAAAAGTTGGGGGGAAATGTTAGAAACCTAAATAAAATATAGTTGAAGTGCTTTTTGAAATAAAATAAAATAAAATAAAATAAAATGGAGAAATGGAGTGATCGGAAAGAGACCTTAGGTTAAAAGAAATAAACTATTTGAATTTCTGAAACAATCAAATAAATCTGTAAAGGACTAAATTGGATAAAATCATATGCACAATATATTCTCCCATTCTTCCTATCACTATTTTTTCTTCTTCATTTTTCAATTTGCTTTACCATCATTCTACTACACCTACTTACCTATATCAAAAAGTTACAAATTTGGCGCATGAGTGATAGCACAGTGGGTAGGGCATTTGCTTTGCATGCGTCTGGCTCGGGTTCGATCCCAGTATCTTATATGGAGCCCCTGAGTATCACCACTTGTGACCAAATAAAAAAGGGGGTACAACTTACAGAGAACTATAATAATTCTAAATAGATGCCTCATACACAATTTATCTCTGACAGTTTGAATTGCACACGGCTGGCCTAGGATGGACCACGAGAGTGATTTCTGAGTACAGAAGAAATCAGTCAAGAGTAACTGCTGGGTGTGGCCCCAGAACAAAAAACAACAACAACAAAAATAAAACAAAACATTTTCTCTCCTATATATATAATCATTTTCTATAACACAATACTCTAAATTCCTTTAGACTTTGTTAGAAAACTAAACAATGTTTATGGAAATTTCAGTGATGTAAAATAAAATAATATTAAATAAAAAAAAGAGAAACAAGAGTCTGACTTTCTATGCTACAGAATTATCTTTCTGCTACTTTTAGAATATTCCAATCATTAGAATGGGGGTGCTGTAGGAAAATAGTACAAAACTATGCATCCAGACTTATTTTCTCATTCATTTTGATTTTGTGTCATACTTATTTTCCCATATTGGAACTAAGGGATGCTACTTTTTTTATTAACTTGATTTATTTTATTAACTAAACATTTATTTTATTATCTTTCTTTTACTAAATGTTTTGTAGCTTACAAAAAGGCTAGAAAATATATACAATTCACAAAGTACCTATTTAAAATATTTTTACTACTTTGTAAAGAACAATATTTTAATCTCAATATTAAATATTTGGTAAACATCTCATAAAATAAAATGTTTATGAGGCATTTTTACAAATAAAACAAATCTATAATTTTTGAAAATATTATATGTATTAATACATTTTTCCTTTTCAACAATACAAATATGAAAGTTACTACCATTGTTATCACTTTTCAGATAAGGTTACTAAATACATTTTCAAAGCATTAAATAGCAAACTCAAATACTACATTTTCAGAATCTAGACAATTAATCACTATACTATAGATAACCATATATTTAGCCCACACTTCGAAATTAAAAGAAAATTGAACAATTTTAATGTTGTTAGATGACATATTTAGTACACTTAATCTTAGCCAAAAGGCTGAGAAGTGATAGATGACATATTTCATAAAAAATTGAAAAATATACATTAAATAATGCAATACCCTTTATTTTAGCAAGACAAAATAATCATAGATTGTTTTCAAAGTCACAAGAACATGACTTTAAATACAGATTTAATCATTTCTTCACTTATATTTCATTTTTATACCATCACACAAATTCAAACATGCTGAATAATTTGAGGTTTTGTGTCATTGATTAAATGCTTATTTTTATTAGTAGATAATTTTATTATGTAATCATCCATAATCTATCAACTCACATCATTTTGCTTGTACTGTCAGACTTTAAAGAAAATAAATATTAGAGTAATTAGAATAATAGCATTTTTATTGTCAGAAAAAAGTAAAAACTTAAACTACATATAAATAGAATAAGCCAAAATATGTATCTAATTAATCTGTACTTTTTTTTTATCACAAATGTTCCTGGGAAAGGAGAGTAAAATGCCAATTAACAGAGTAAACATTTTAGTTTTTCTCTTCCTGAAGTATTCTATTAATTTACGGAGTATTTTTCTACATCTTTCCTAATCTTTTAATATTCTGTGTTAATTTAACTGTTTTTTTTTAACTTTTGAGATGCTATCTCTGATGCCTACTTTATCTTTAGTATAATTATACATTTTTCTGGCAATCCCTGAGTCCTGGACACACTACTGCAGTATTGAAAGAAAGCATCTATTTATTTATCTACATTATCAGAGAGAATATTTAAATACTTGAAGTCATACTATGCCCATGTATTGAAGTTTTCAATGATACTTGAATGAATACATTAATAAGTATTATGTATCTGCATCAAGCTATACTGCTCAGAGTGACTTTCTTATTTCCAACAGTCTGATAAATATAAAATGAAGCAACTTTATGAAGCCTCAAGAGGGATCAGGAAATATCTCAATGGTCAAGTGTGCAAATGCAAAGACCCAATTTTAATCTTCAGCATATTCCCCTACCACCACTGGGTGTAACTCTGAAGACTCTAACACATAAAATAGAGTGAATCATATGTATCGGCATTGATCTACCCAACCTTGTTGGCTCAGTATAGTTGGAAGTAGTTTCCAGCCCCTCTGAACACTATTAGAGAAGTCCAAAAATGGGGGGGAGGGGAACAGCCAATAACCTCGATCTTAAATGCCTACATTCCTTTTCCTTCCCAAAGCTCAATCCTTCACTCCATAAAATATCTGTGTTCTCTGTAAACGCAAAGATAGTGATTCTCAATATTTAGTATGACTATGTATATTTTAAACTCTAGAATTCATATTCTTGCTTAAACATTATACTTTATTCATTGACATTCTATTATTCCCTTAGATCTTTTCAGCTATCATTATAGAAAAATAACTACTCAGTTTTCACTTGACTCAGACTCTATTCTTGTTAATGGTTATTTCTATGTTATGCTACCATTTTTGCTTTACACACAAAAAAGAATTAAATTATATAAAATCTTGCACAAAGTTTTCAACTCTGCAATCTATCTGCTTTATGTCAAAATAATAAAATGTATCCTCAGTTGCCTCTACGGAAAACTACCTGTCATTTAAAATGTTAAGCCTGGTCAGATTCTGAGGAGGTGGTTGTTTGACTTCTATGTACCATAGCTTATCTGTTTAACTTATTTTCCAAGAGAACTTTTCCACCTGCATATATCTAACCATCAATCAAAACAATTTCTCTATGTTCCTTGTAAACACAGGCAATCACTCCTGATGAACAAAATTTATTTTGTTTGCTGGTTGAATTTTGATTTTGGGGTGATACCCAGAGGCACTCAGGGGATATTCCTGACTTTGCACTTAGAAACAGCTCCTGGTAGGCTTGGAGGACCATATAAAAGAACACTGGTTATTCTCAAGGAAAATGCTCTACCTACAGCTCAAACTCCATAAATGAAAGTTTTAACAGGATACTTATAAATGATCTCAGAAAAGGAAATATTTTATTGTCAGCAAACTCTTCCATACCAGCCATGTGACAAAAAGTTATTATTTTTACTTACGTTGTTTTATATGTTAGTAAATGTGGCTTTATATTGAAATAAGTTATCATATAAACCTAATACCTGTCTGAAAATATCAAAGTTCTTTGTTTTATTCCTCTCTGTTTCTTTTTGTATGACATAGAAGTCATTCTGACTTTTTCTTTAGGAGAAATGAAATAGTAAAATATCAAGTTTCAGCTAATATATTAAATTATAAAGAGATGCCTGAGACTCCATACAAAATGTATTTCTTTTTATTTTGTGTAGCCCACACTCAAAAAGTAATTCCATTTCACTCAATATATATGTGAAAGGTATGCAGAGTAGTCATAGGGGATATAGTGGGCACACATAACACTGTGCTCAGCATTGAGTTGTTTTGAACAAGATTGTTATATTTTTTAGAAAAAGAAAATCCATAGAACAATGTAGTATGTGAGTCCCTAAGCCTCAGATAGTTAATTCACTGAATTTCTGAAACAAAAATTAAAACTGTATTTATACTTCTATCCAAATCATAGCTACATTTTTTCTGTCATCAACAAATACTTTACAAGGATTAAATTTAATCAGAGATCTGGCATGCAAGATATATGTGACTAAATGATAAATATAAGAAAATATGAATCTGTTAAATTTCCATAGCCCTTTTTCTACTCTATTCTGATAATATATTAAATAATTATATGATGTAATCATTTATAAATCACTCAGTGATGAGTGATAAGAACAAATAATCTATTATGGATTTTTTTCTGCATGGGAAATCTCATAATGATATAAGGGGCTGAAAATGGTGCTAAAGGTTTGATTATTAAGAACTGAATAAAGGACTTAAGGACAGGACCACATTATTGAGAACAATGATATCTCAAAAGAAAACTAATATTTAAAGAAGGTAAAATGGCAGGAATAAGTATATTAAAGAAGGAATGACTTAGACTTATTAGTGAACAGTTACTAGTCCAGTACAGAGAAAGGAATCTTAGAATCCTTATTCTGCTATTATATCTATGATAAATATTTTATTAGTAAGAAAAAAATAGTATCATCTTCCAAATCAATAATTATGGAGAATGATTAATGTGCTTTAAGCAATTGATAGTTATTAGTTATTACAGCTCAATTAAAAGCATTATTTATGATATTACCTTTTCTTGAATGATTGTATTGTACATTTAAACTACAATTTTAAAACCCTTAATCTTCCTGGACACTTCATCACTTCTGTATCTTAGCTCTTGTATTCAGTGCTGCAGTAAATAATGATGTACAAACATTCTTTTGGATGAATGTTTTTGTTTTCTCATAATATAGGAAGAAGTACAGAATGGGACATAAATTAAGAGATACAGTAGAGGGGCCAGCGAGGTGGCTCTAGAGGTAAGGTGTCTGCCTTGCAAGCACTAGCCAAGAAAGGACCGAGGTTTGATCCCCCGGCATCTCATATGGTCCCCCCAAGCCAGGGGCAATTTCTGAGAGCTTAGCCAGGAGTAACCCCTGAGCATCAAATGGGTGTGGCCTGAAAAACCAAAAAAAAAAAAAGAGAGAGAGATACAGTAGAGCAGAAGGACCACTTGCTGGCATCTACCCCCATAGCACAAATATATTAATTTGAAAGAATATATACACAGCCACATTTCATGGCCACACTTAGAACAATTGCTAATATATGGAAAGAATGCAAACATCCAACTAACAATGAAGGAATTAAGAAGTTGTGGAATAATGGGACTGAAGCTATAGTTTAGCAGCTAGGATGTTTGTTTTGCACATAGCTGACTGGGGTTTGATCTCTATGATCATCTCTATAACTATGGTCATAACTAACCCATGTGGTCCCCTGAGCCACCCAGGAGTGAATCTTAAGTGCAAAGCCAGAATAAATCCTAAGCATCACTGAATGTGACTTCTCCCAATAAATGCTGCAATATATAATGCAATACAGCTCTTAGAAAAAACAAAATCTTGCAATTTGTAGCAACATGGATAGAACTAGATAATATCATATTAATAAGTCAGTCAGAAACAATAAGATACATATAGAATATCTCACTGAAATGTATAACCTGAAGTTACAGCAAGGTAGCAACAAAAGACCAAAGGAAGCACAGTAGAACTAATTCACACAATTGAATTGGTGGGTGGGAAGTAAAATGAAGGAGCACTGGGGTTCTTGAGGGTAATAGAGGGTATACACTTGTGCTGCACATCTTATTGGAATAATGCGCAATAGTATTATTGTACATTAGAGAGTTTAAATAAAATTTTAACTTATTAAACTTTAATCCATTAATTTAATTAACTTAATAAATACTGTACCTTAATAAATTAAATTTTATTAACAAATTTATTATTATAAAGAATATATCAAAAGGCTTAATGGGGATATCTATTGTTTCCTTGTATGTTTAATACCTCAATAGTTATACCTCTTAGTATTGAATTTATATCCAAAGTAAAGGTAGCCTCCTCCATCCTATTTTTATTATTTTTTCTTTTCTAATTTTTAAATTTTATTCATATGTATAAACATAAATATATATTTTCTTTTCAAGTTTGCTTCTTTTGGCTCTGCTTATTATGAAATTCTAGAAGAAAAAGTTTTGCTTAAGATAAAAGCTCAGATAAAAATCAGGGCACAGAAATTGTATAATCTGTCATCCTTACCCCCAAATGCACCAGTAATATAATATGGCACCATGCCCTTTTGCATAGGTACATTAAAATGGAGAAATTTTATGTATTGAAAAAGCTCTTATCCATTAGGAATAGGAACCCATAAATTTTATAATACAGGGGCACCTTCCACTCTGAACATTTGTCATAGGGAGTCAACTTAGATTCCATGTTTGGACAACGACTGTCCAAACCCGAACCCCAGATCCCAACTGTAGAACAGACACTGTTCCTTGCAACAACACCAGGAACCATACATACGCCTCCTACCCTCATCGGGGAGGAAACAACAGCAACTTGATTTAAGAGTAGGTTGCCCTACCTCACCACCTAATGGTAAGATGAAATCAGAAGATACCCCATCCTTTGATCTGTGCAAAAACCAAAATCACTAATTACAGAAAACTTTGACATCGCAACGGAGCAGAACTTTTTCTGGGACCAATAAGAAAGACCCTAGCCTAGGATTCGACCTAGGATCTGTGCAAAAACCAAGATCTCTAATTCCAGAGGTCTGATTTTGACAACGCTATTGAGCAGAATTTGGGAACCAGAAGGAAAGACTCTATCCTAGGCTTTGTCCTAGGATCTGTGCAAAACCAAGATCACTAATTACAGAAGACCGACCACAAACAACCATGATGGAGCAGAACTTCTGGAACCATAGAGAAAGAGTCTATCCTAAACTTCGTCCTAGGATCTGTGCAAATACCAATATCTCTAATGATAGAGGACTGAATTTGGCAACCCCACTGAGCGGAACGTTTCTTGGCACCATAAAAAGACCTGGGGGTTTAATAATGAGCATACGCGGGCCTGTAATTGTTCCCATGATATTATGCTTCAAGGGTGCAGAAACCCTGAAGCTCTTAGGCCAAAGAATTTCCCTTTCTAATTTTCCCAATACTTATTGTGCCTATGCAAAAAGAAAGAGAAAAAAAATACACAAAACCTTGCCACACCAGTCTTCCTTTCTTTTTTTCTTTATTGTTGTTTAGTTGTTGCTTATTGTTGCTGTTGTGTTTTGTAGCTGCTTTTTTTTGTTTTCTCTATTCCCTTTCTTCTTTTAAATTCATATTGATAGTTTCTAGATGGACTCCTTCCAGCGGTTTTTTTGTTTGTTTGTTTGTTTTGTTTCGTTTTTGTCCTTTTTTTCTTTTTTTTTTTAACAGAACCACAGAACTTGAATCATCTTGCTCTGCCTCATAAATTGGGTAGAAAATGGATAGTATCAGGAGCAAATAGTTGAATGAACATTGAGTGAGAATAAAAAATGATCAGACTTAAATACCAAATGCAAAGTCAATGACAATAGAATCAAGATCTCAATCTACAACAAGTTATATACAAAAGGAACCTGTTACACTAGCAGACCAGGAACAGAGGAGGAAAGGGGACAACACTGGTGGTGGAAAAGCCCCTAATTCACTGTTACTATATACCTTAAATATAACTGTGAAAGACTTGTAATTCACATTGGTCACAATAAAAATTAAAAAACTGCCTGCAGCATAAAAATTTAATTTATTAAATTTTAATAAATTTAAATAACTAACAATAAATCATTTAATTTAATAAATTAAAATTTATTAATAAAGTTATTATTTAAAAAATAAGAAAAAGGAAGCAATGGAGGTAGGAATGCAGGTCTTTAGGTACATTGGCAGGGTAGAATTGTGGTATAGTTATATATTCAAAACCACCAGATCAACAACACTAACAGCAGGATATCTGAACCACAACAACCAAACTTAAAAAATGTGTGTGTCAAAAAGACACCATCTTAGAGGATGGGTTAGGAGGGATCTGAGAACATTGGTGGCGGGCCCAGGGGCATAACTATGAGAAACTGTAAATCATGGTGCCTTGATAAAAATTAAAGTTAAAAAGTATTATTTATTCAGAAATACCCCTATTATTTATTGAAGAAATGTGAATGACGTGAGAAAACTATTTGAATAACTGGGGAGATACTGAATGATAGCTATACACTCCAGTGCATGGAGCTATCTCACAGGAAAATGTCATCTGGAATGTTATCATTTAAATTCAGTAATGAAAACAAAAATTTAATAGGAACTTAAATGCAATGGCGCAAATTCAGGGAAATAAATGTCACTCATCTGCAGAAAATGAGGTCACTTCAAACATCTATCATTTAATTTGGTTTTGCTTCGATCTTAGCCTTTAAAAATAAAAGGTCTCCAAGTCAATTTAGTAAGTTACTATCTTTGATAATTTCCTATTATACAACAACTGCTGTTAGTGATTATGTGAATCTATAGATTGACTTCATAGAAATTCTGTAGCACATTCTCTTCTTTAGTCATGCAATGAGTACTTTCTATGGTCTGGGCTTTTCTGACCTCTGAAGGGCCTATAAAAATGGCAATAATGAAAATAATAATGTTACATGGGACTTAGTCTTTTATCTTTGATGCTCCCCTCAATACCAAAGGGAGGCCTTATCTAGAAACAAACAATATATCAGTCAATTTAGTTTATTATGTTAATTTTAGTAATATTTATTTTATTTATTAATATCAAATTCATTCTCAGAATTTTTCATGTAAAAATGAAATTATACCTGAATATAAAATAAACAGTTTATGATATATGCTTAAATGTATTGATATAGGGGGCTCCAGCAATAGCACAGCCGTAAGGTGTTTGCCATGCATGCAGCTGATCAGGGATGAACCTGATTCAATTCTCAGTTCAATTCTCAACATTTCATATGATTCCCGGAGCCTGCCAGGGGCGATTTCTGAGTGTAGAGCCAGTAGTAACCCCTGAGCACCACTGGATGTGACCAAAAAACTAAAAGAAAAACATCAAGCAAATATGTTGATATAAAATGTTAAAACATTTTTTATGGGTCACTAAATTTGTTTATATTAATTCAATTCCAGTGTTTCATCAAATTATATTATTTAAATGTGTATACCTATAGCATATTGGTATATTCCAATATTCCAATACCACTAAGTTATAGAATTGAAACAATTATTTTTCTTCTTACTTTGTTCCTAATATAAAAGAATAATTTGAAGATGTAATTTTCTCTGTATACTCCATTCTGATTACATTTATGATATATAATAACTTAGTAAATTTACAAGCAATCTACATAAATATATTTGGCTGAGTTTTATGAGTCAGTTACTAATGCTACTGAAAATATTTCTAATTGATATTTTAGTAGGTAAATTTGTTATTATCAGTTTATATTACAAAAGCCAGTCAGTACATTACAATGACTTCTGTCTGCTATGCCATGTTCTGCTTTGAAAAGTTACTCAGCTTATAAAAGGATGACAGTGATACCAGTTACTCCTTAGTATATATTTATCTGAATTTTCAAAAATCACTTAGAATTCCTTAAGTTTCCTCATGCCTAACAGCACAGGCATGTCCTATCATCAAAACACCATAAATCCTGACCACTCCAAACTTCAGATATAGCAAAGCCTGTCTTCATGGCAGATGCTCTTCCTTTATACCTTGTCCAAATAGTCATAGTGTTTAGCACATGACATTCAACAGTATGCATCATATCTTACAAGATCTTTGCCAGAGAAAACAGCTAGAAAGACCTAAAACTTGGGTTGATCTTCAGCTGTCATTGCCTGAAATCCATGGCCAAGGGCAATAATCCAAATACAGAACAAAGGGCATGTTGCCATTTTAACAGATGGACATGTGGAGAAGTAGCCAGAGACTCTTTAACAAGCATTGTGTATGTGGAATCAGGACAAGACATGCAGCCAAAAACATTCACCAGTATATTTGTTGCTTAGAAACCTCAACTTTAGTTGCAAAGTTTTTTCTGATTATAACTTGAGTCAGGAGCACTGCCATTATAAGAATCTGTGACTGAATTGGATATGTGTCATGCGGTAGGAAGCCAGCTAGGTCTTGGAAATCCATAGAGTCAGTAACAAAATCCTCACTGAGGAAGAGAATTACCTTTGCTGGAGCTAAGTTGGCAAATGCAGTCTGATTGTAGGAGCTGAAAGGTAAGGAATAAAGACAGATTAATTTATGTCTGTGTTCTTCTCCCCTGCTTTCTCTCTGAGTAAACAGAAAAACATGTGATCTTCAAAATAGCCAAGATAAATCTCCCTATAATGGCAAGACAGATTGGACTGGACTGAGCCAAGTTTATAAAAGACAGAAAAACAAATTAGAGGAAACTATACCCCAATACATTAAAGAAGCTATATGATGACTGCAATAGATCATGGTTTGAACTCAGAAGTCGAGTCATGTAGACCCAATACCAAAACTCTTGTAGTTTTTCACTTAGTTACTAACATCTCTGAGATATTTTTCTTTATCCAGATTATGTGAATAACAGTACACTATCATATAGGATAGCTGTGGATATTGAATAAATCAATGTACATAGAATAGTGTCTATCATGGCATTAGTAGAACATAAGTATTAGCTCTCATTATCACTCTCAGGCAAGAATAAGGTGAATAGTGTTGAACTTCATTTTATATGTAGGTGTTTGTATTTTTTGGATCATGCATGTGATTTATGGATAGCATATGCTTTGCCGGTGCAAGGTCCTAGACTTAGCCTTCAGCAGACCTTTCCCTGAACCCACCTCCAGCACCATTCAGTATAACCCTGGTGACAAGCTGCTTTAATTATATACTCCAATACCACCCCCTACCAACTTTTTTTTTAAAGATTTTGTACTTAATATTCCTGGTGGTACAGCTATATCTGGTAGTGACTGTCACTATATAGCAAAAGTCAGATATTCCCACTTCCATAAAATCAAGACAAAATTAAAATGGTTAAAGAATAAGTCTTTACTTCATTACTTATTTCATTGTTTGAAAGTTTCAAGGAATCCCTTCAATGGCTTCAGTAGATCAACTTTTTAAGTCTAAATGATTTTTCAGAATCTGTTCTCATTTTTATTAGCATATTAGCTATCTTATTTTACTAGTTCTTAAATCCATTTTATCTAATCCTCAAACACTGTATTTTTGACTGAAGTTTTCATGTCTACTTCTAAGTATATACATCTTCAAATCTGAAATTGTTCTAATTCCTATGACCTTTGTTTACTGTACTCAGCTTCCCCCATCCTTTAATTTTTTTTTCCAATTTGGTAACTCTTTATATGGTAGCTCACTTTATCTTCCATCTCAGTAAATTAGCCATCCAGTAAGAAACAATATCAAGACTTTCCTCTTTCCCACATATCAACTCTAATATGTCACTTAGCTGACTAATTTGACTTTCTATTTGTATCTCAAAGGTATATCCTTCCCAACCAATTCACCACGTTTTTTTCATGAATCTTCCATTCCTTCTGGCAGAAGTCATTTTTTAAAGCTATTTAGGTTTAATCAACTTACAAAAGCTTTTTTTTAGAAAGCTTCAAAAATGGGAATGGAATATTTTGCTTTTTTCACAAAAACATCATTCTCAAGAACAAGAGAGTTGTCTACAAACAGCAAATCTAACTGTGTCATTTTTCAGTATAAAACCCTCTACAGGGCCTGGAGAGATAGCACAGCAGTGTTTGCCTTGCAAGCAGCTGATCCAAGGATCAGAGGTGGTTGGTTCAAATCCCGGTGTCCCATATGGTCCCCCGTGCCTGCCAGGAGCTATTTCTGATCAGACAGCCAGGAGTAACCCCTGAGCATCGCCGAGTGTGGCCCAAAAACCAAAAAATAAAATAAAATAAAATAAAAAACTCTCTACAGTAACTCTATATATAAAAGGAAAAAATTGAAGGCTACAGAAAATACAGAAGGTAGGGTTTGACTTGTATGGCCACCTGGGGTTTAATCTTTAGCACCCAAATGGTCCCCTATGCCATTCTAAGAATGACCACTGAGTATATAATCAGGATCAAGCACTCAGCACTGCCAGTTCTGGCTCAAACACCAACATTTGCAAAAGTTAATATTTTGATACCAATTCCAGCTTAATGCCTATATATTAATGACTTCTAAATTTATATTTTTTGCACTGTTTAAGTTTGTTTGGGCCTGGATACTCATTGGAAAATTCATTGTCACAAGTACCCTATAGTGACCACTATGTCCAGGTCTAAGAGCCCTGGACTCTGGAACAGAATTTAGAATTGCTAATATAAAACAGCAGACCTGAAAAGCAACTGGGCAGTATTATCATGTATGCTTCCAAACAGCTGTTCAATGAACTGATATTTATAGCTTCTGGGGACTTTGAATTTGCCAACAGCCGGCTATAAAGTTTGTAGAGCCAAAATTAAGCAGACCTGGGTAGCAGTCTGTGGTGTAACATTGTGATTATTTGGATAGGCTTATGGCACCAAGTTTCAGTGGGTCTTACTGCTGCCATGTGTACTAATTCAAGTATGTCCTAATATATTAAAATGGTATATTTAATCATGCCTGAAAGAAGTCCAATTGTGTAGTGCCTGTTATATGAAAGCTGACCAAAGGTACAATGTCACATATATATGGGTCTGCTGAATTTCCTGATATACTAGATATCTGATAGTTATGGATTTTTTTCACTAATTTCAAAGCACTGAAAATGGAAACCAAGAAAATGAGGCTTCCCACATCCAAGGATATGTGTAAGCCAGATTTGTTCAAACTAAGGGTATTCAGTTTTAGCTCATTAATGTTCCATCATGCCTACACATGTATATTACTAAAGTCTGAGTGGTAATTGGAGACATAATACTTTGAGACTGGCAGATCCCATTTGCACTGTGTTTGCACATCTGTCTCTGAAAAAGAAATAACACAGTGGCCTGGATTTAATTGACATCTAGAGTCTGGACCATTTGCAATGGTCTATTGCCATTTGCAATGGAATGGCCATACATGGAGCTTTGGGCACCTTGGTTGCTCTAAATGCTTAAGAAGGTAAAGGATGCTTGTTAGCTGAGCATAAATTGGGGGGTAGGTCATAAGTTTAGCTCAGCTTGCAGTTTGTTCTTCTGTTGTTCTGGGATACGTGGGGTTTGCATCAGGAATTGCAGACTTCATCCAGAACCAAAGTAGCAAAAGAGACAATGCAAGGACTTAGCTCCAACCCAAGCTTTCATATTTTTTTATCATTTCCTCACAGTTCAGCAGATATAAAAATGATTTGGGTGTCTAGGAAATCTGTGTGCTTAGCATACAGACACTATATTTACTAATAACTTAGAAGCTTGCAGCTGAAGTCTGTATCAGGTCATTGGGACCCAGGTAGCCATATTACCCAATGTTCCTTTGTACTGTTTTTCCTCTTCTGCTGACACTTGTAATTCAATATCAAGTTTCCTCTCTATTGGACTGGGTTAAATAGCTTTAGCGGAACTAAAACAAGACTCTATTTAATTGTTGTGTTTTTTTTTTCTGGTGTAGATGATTAGTTGACTATGTTGGTGATAAAAGAAAAAGACGTTTTATATTGGGGGCTTTGTGTACAAGTTTCTCTGTACAAGTTCAGAACTATGACACATTCTTCCAAAAATCAATATAAGTCAGTACTTTATATTCTGGCCATAGTAGAGCTCTTTTCCAGTGCTGTTTGAATCTCTACAATTGGCTAAAAAGCTCAGAGACACATTGTACAGAAACTACATTTCTACCTTTAGATCAATGATGCTGACACATTCTGCCTTAGTTTAGATGTTTTGTCAACAAGCTATACTCTGACTTATTCTCATTCTCCACATCATGGATAATTCTGGCTTTGGTATATTTTTGAGTAACTGCTTTCTGTGGTGCCACAACAAAAACAGCAACAAAAATGCATTCTATTTTCAGAGTCCTCAAAGAATCAAGTTAGAGGGACTCTTGCCAATTAGCTGAAGGGACATGTGCCACCTGCAATTTTCATGGAGGAGTACTATATTAAACAATTACAGAAGCTTAAAGCATACTATTTTTTAAATTTCTTATTTAAGCCATTGTGATTTACAAGTTGCTCATAATTGGTTTTAGACATACAGTGTTTAAGTACTGGTTCCAGTTTCAAACTCCCTCCACCAATATTACCAAAGTCCAACCACCCCTGCCCCAGATGCCACCCCTGCCCCAGATGCCACCATAACAATCCAGTTGTTAATGTTTGGGTCTCATTATTTCAGTAATTTTTATTCTGGCTTGGACATTTAGTTCTATCCCTTTTTTATCTCACCAATGTAGCTGAGACCCCTTAGCTTTTGTCTTCCATCATTTTATAAGTATCTTTTTCCTCCCCCACTCAATTTCTTTCCTTCTCCTCAATTAATTTAATTTTAATTTATTTTATTTTATTTTATTGCTTTATTTTAGCGCTGTAGTTAAAAATTAATTCATTCTTGGTTTTAAGTTTTATAGTGTAAGTCATATCATCCTTCACCATTGAATGTATTTATTTTTAGAGAAAATGTATAAACAGTAAGAAACATTGAAGAGATTTAATGTTTATGCCTGATAGCATGATCTTATAGGGATAATTATTTCAACAATGGTATATAGTTATGAGCCTATACATTTTTTTAATATACTGGCTAATACCAGATTACTTCTACTATTTCCTGTTATTGTCTTCTACTCATTTCAAGAATGCCTGTTACTTGGGGGAATTAAGAGAAAATAAAAGAATAGAAGAACAAAGTATAAAATGTAAGAATCACTGTCAAAATATAAATAAATAAAAATTAAAAAAAAGAATCACTGGCACATAATTGTCTTTTAAAAATAATTTCAATTTAACCAAATAACATCTAATAACAGTGTTGGAAAAGAATACAAGCAGAGTACATACAAGAACACTGGTTTATGCACTGAATCATAGGTACATAGAGGAGAAACATTTTGTTCTTTAGGAAAGTGTAGGTAATAATTTTATTGTAGGTTATTCAAACAGTATATATGTTTTAATGCCTTATATTTTTATTGATTAATTTAAAATTAGACACTAAATAATATTATATGAAAATATACCAATGCTTTAATTAATAGTATTGCATATGAAAATGTATGCTGTATATATTCATTGTATGTAGTTATAAGAATAAAAATTAAGTGTAGGGGCCAGAGTAGTGGCACAGGGATAAGGAGTCTGCCTTGCCCACACTAGACTAGGACAGATGGCTTGATCCCCAGTCATCCCATATGATCCTCCAAGCTAGGGGCTATTTCTGAGCTCATAGCCAGGAGTAACCCCTGAGTTTCACCAGGTGTAGCCCAAAAACAAAAATAATAAGTTTAAATTTTACTAATCAGTTATTAAATATATAGCTACTCAGTTCTTAAGATACGAAAACAAAATATTCACAGTTCATGACCCAGAGTGATAGTAGGGTAATTGCCTTCCATATAGCCAATCTGAGTTTAATTCCTTCACCACATATAGTGCCTCAGCCCAGTGAGGAACAATCCCAAAAAGAGAGCCAGGAGTAAGCCCAAAGTACCACCAGAGATGGCACCAATAAATAAATAAATAAATAAATAAATAAATAAATAAAAACAAAACTCATATCCTGAAACAAAACAAGATTTTCTAATTTTATACTTAGTATATTCTAATACTTTAAGACATGTATTTATGGAATATCATAATATTTGCAAATGGAATTATAATAATACTTCATTAGTTATGAATAAATAGCAGTTCAGAAATGTCTAGAAATATTTAAAAAGCTTCAATGTTTTTTGTTTTTTTTTTTTGTTTTTTGGGCCACACCCAGTAACTCTCAGGGGTTACTCCTGGCTATGTGCTCAGAAGTTGCTCCTGGCTTGGGGGACCATATGGGGCACCGGGGGATCGAACCGCGGTCCGTCCAAGGCTAGCGCAGGCAAGGCAGGCACCTTACCTTTTAGCGCCACCGCCCGGCCCCAGCTTCAATGTTTTTAATAAACTAAATATTAATTATATGAAAATAATAATTCCAAAATACCTCCAAAACATCTTGTTAGGCCTAAAATTTATTAGGACCTATTATCTCCAGTCTAATGAATACTAGAAGATAGTTTATTTGAAAAAGTTGATCTGAAAAAGGAGTCATAAAAAGCATTAAATCATAGTGCATATGAAGAACCTTTGGTCACAAAGTTAAAAATAAAAAGTAATGGGTTTTTTTAAACTGTACTTTAAAACAATAAATAAAACTTTCTGAGCATGTTCATAGTAAATATCCAGTGGTATAAGAATCTAGGAGAGCATAAGAAATTTGGGAATGAGAGAGGTTCTCATCTGATATCAAACTCATGGCTCTCTATTCAGGGATCTCTCCTGCCAGTGCTCAAGAGATTCTATGTGATGCCAAAAATTAAAACAAGAGGGGCCAGAGTGGTGGTGCAAGCTGTAGGGCATTTGTCTTGGATGCTCTAACATAGGACTGACCACAGTTCAATCCCCAGGTATCCTATCTGGTCCCCCAAATCAGGAGCAATTTCTGAGCTCATAGCCAGGAGTAAACCCTGAGTGTCACCAGACTGGCAAAAGTCCCCCCCCCCAATTTTTTTGAACCAAGTGTAGTCACATGAAAATCACAAAACTTTACTCCTATTCCTCTAGTCCTAAAAATTTAAATTCTTGTACCATACACTAACTGTGAGGTTGTTAGCATGGAAATCTATAATGCCTACTGGCTCTAAACTCAGGAGTTTTTGTTGTAGACTATTTATTGATTTAAAACAGTTTACACAGACCTCCACCAGAGATTTTCTTTATTTCTACATTGAATCACAACTAGAGGCATACAACAAACCACACACACATACACACACACACACACACACACACACACACACACAAACACACTCAAAATATTGTATGGTTTTAGAAACCATTTTTAATCCACAAAAAACAACAAAGAACAAAGAACAATAACCTGAGAAAGTACCATATGATTCTTAAATAGAGTCTGGGATACAGTTGAAATATAACATAATATAAATTACTTATATTTTAATTATCATGCAAAAACACTTCAGTCAAAAATTCTAGGTTTGGTACTATTAAAAAGAAAGTACACAAGACATATCCTTTCAAGCATTGCACTTGAAATAAGCACCAGTAATCCAAACATCATTTAAATAGATAATATTAGAGAAGTACATTTTTGGTTAAAAGTTTTTATGGATAACACATTATCTATTTTTTTCTCCAAATTCATAAGCTCAATTAGGGAGTTTATATGAGAAAATAAATAAAAATAATGTTTTTTTTAAAGCACCTTTAAGCTTCGTAGTGTTTATCTGCTTCCAAAATGACATAATTAGAAGAAATAAGGGCAGACAAGAATCAAATGAGATTGCTCCCTTAAGGTAATTGGTGTGTGATTATTAATTAGTAGCAAATTGTTTGCTGCATAATTTTCTTATTATTCATTATTTCCACTTCATTATAATCTGTAAAGGGTCTAACAAGTCCAAAAATAAACAAAAGGTTTTTAATACTACATTATCCTAATAATAGTAAACATATTTCAATGTTTAGATATTTAGTAAAAAAAATTCCAAAGTTATGAGTTGGGGGTTATATTGAACATAAAATTTGCTATGGAATTTAAATTCAAATATTATGCAGGCACAACTAACATTTGAAGAGAAATGCACACATATATAGCAACATAAAATAATGGGAGGGTTTTTGTTCTACATTTTTCACACTAATACAAAGGGTTTTCTTTCTCACAGACAATAAGAAGACAATTGCTAATTCTAATTCAACGATTCAGGTGTGCATTCAAGATCACATGCTTTCTTTAAATGCAGAAGATTTCCTGGATTCAATACCCTTTAAATTTGAAACATTTGGACTAGCATAAGACTTTTAATCTTTATCCATTTTTAACTTTATTTCTAAATGCATAAGATCTTGATATTAAGAGTGAATTTTCTCGGTTTGTTTGTTTTTGGGTCACACACAGCAGTGCTCAGGGGTTTCTCCTGGCTCTATGCTCAGAAATTGTTCCTGGCAGGCTGAGAGGACCACATGGGATTCAAACCACCAACCTTCTGCTTTTGAGGCAAACGCACTACCTCCATGCTATCTCTCCGGCCCAAGGGTGAATATTAAGGAGATTTTATTAGTTCTTTTGATACGAATTATTGTTATTCTTATGATCTGAAAGATAGCCATTTTAAGAACAACTTTTGTATATTATATTGACTTCCAATGGATATTGACAAATAATTTTATATGGAATATGAAAAGTCTTATCTACATAGCATCTCCCAATTTACACATTGTAGTAAATCCATGTTCTTTTTTCTATGTTTGATATTCCTTAAAGTGTACCAGAACAACCAGCATGCTTCTGTATTTCTCAACTTATTTCAATTTTTGTTTCTGGGGAAGTACTGGGATACATACTTATTCCATGAGAGTTCGTATCTGAGATTTGGGAGATTTAGAAAAAACTGTAGTTGATATAATCATAGTTTTAAAACAAAAATAATAATAAAAGAAGAAAAAATCAGTAGGTGTTGGTGGCCCTATTGATTACTATTCATAAAACACCCATTAACCATGGGAAAAATTTGAATTAATCAAAAGTTAGGTAGAAAAGAGCAAAAGAGAAAAATGTGTTTTGTAGTAACAAATTAAGCTCTATTTCTTCTTTTCCTGATATTTTGCTAAAACATTCATTAATTTCTTTAAGGTAATAACTAGCTTTGTTTGTTTGGGGGCTAGACCTGGTGGCACTCAGGGGTTACCCCTGGCTTTGTAATTAGAAATAACTCCTGGCAATCGAGGGGGACCAGATGTGATGCCGGGAATTGAACGGTTCTATTCTGGGTTGGCCTCATGCAAAGCAAACGCTCTATTGGTGCTATCACTTCAGATTTAATAGCTGGCATTTTTGTGAAAACTTGAGCTTGGCTTTATAAATTTGAAGCTAAGATAATACAAACTAACATATGTAGTATTTTAGCAATGACAACATAAACCATAAACATAAACCAATTTATTTTATAGAATGAATATAAAAGAAGATTAACATAAAAAACTCCAATTTTAACTAATATATGCTGGCATATATTCAAGTTAAATATGAATATTGCAATTACCTCCTTGTTTATTATTCCACATATGACTAATATGAAGTCCACAAATATAATTAAAGTGCTTAAAATACTCTTTATTTAGATATAATGCCATATATTTTTAAATCAAAATGTTCGAAGGCAGGGTTACCTCTTAAGGAGTTATACTGTTTTTTTCCCCTAAAATACACTTTCCCAAATATTTTCATGGAAAAATATCTTTCTCCTGAATGTCTTGATCAAATATTGTTATCTTTGAGAATATTTTTACCATCTATTATTTTTACAAAATAAGCTATCCTATCTTCAATCATATTCTGTTAAGCAATTTTGTTTCATTTTAACCCCTCTTGAAATGCTTTTACCTTCTATCTCAATTTTAACTAGAATATAAAATTCAAAACTTACTTCCGCAGCACATATACTAAAATAGGAGTAAAACAGTGAAGATTAGCATGGCCCTGTGCAAGGATAACACACAAATTTGTGAAATGTTCCATATCAAGAAAAGAAAAAAGAAAGAGAGAAAGAAAGGAAGGAAGGAAGGAAGGAAGGAAGGAAGGAAGTAAGTAAGGAAGGAAGGAAGGAAGGAAGGAAGGAAGGAAGGAAGGAAGGAAGGAAGGAGAAAAGAAGAAAGAAAGAGAAAGAGAGAAAAAAAAGAGAAAGGGAAAGAAAGACAGAAAGAGAGGAGAGAAGAAAGAAAGAAAGAAAGAAAGAAAGGAAAAGAAAGAAAGAAAGAAAGAGAGGAGAGAAGAAAGAAAGAAAGAAAGAGAGAAGAAAAGAAAGAAAAAAGAGGAGAGAAGAAAGAAAGAAGGAAGATAGCAAGAAAGAAAGAAAGAAAGAAAGAGAAAGAAAGAAAGAAAGAAAGAAAGAAAGAAAGAAAGAAAGAAAGAAAGAAAGAAAGAAAGAAAGAAAGAAAGAAAGAAAGAAAGAAAGAAAGAAAGAAAGAAAGAAAGAAAGAAAGAAAGAAAAAGAAGGGAGGGAGGGAGAAAAAGAAAGACAAGAAGGAAAGAAGGAAGGAAAAAGAAAGAAGGAAAGAAGGAAGGAAAAAGAAAAATAAGAAAGGAAGGAAAGAAAGAAAGGACGAAGAAAGGAAGGAAGGACTGAAGAAATGAAGAAAGAAAGGAAAGGACAATTTTAAAATAAGTGTCTGTAAATTGAGAAGTTATTACTTGGCATTGTAGATGGTAAAATCCTTGATCACCACAGGTGAAGCAAATAATCCTTCATATGTTAATGGGGACATTAAAGAAGAGGTTTTATGATGTTATTAACTGAAAATTAGAGTAGAAATAGCTTTTATGAGGCTGTGTGTAAACTGCCATTCAGACAGGTGTCTTCCAAAGCTGTGTCTCAAGGCAATTAGGTATAATATGGTCTGGGAAGGAGAAACAAATGTGTTCTTCTTCCCTTATCAGCCAACAGAAATGATACTCGGGAGTATAGAAGAGAAAGTTAGATTCCTGTAATGCCCACTGACCATGATTTGAATAAAGATGCATGTGTCCACCTTATTTTTCTCAACAATATCTCCATTATTTGCTTACTCAATATACAGAGTTCATGACTATGGACAAAAAAGACAATATATCTTATATTTTCTATTGCTCCAATATCAGGTTAAGGTAAGGAGTTGCTTTTCGCAGGAAAAATAATGTCAGGCCAAATTTCTGTTCATATTTTATAGGGTCATCATCTTTGCTTACAGAAAAGTATTTCAGGGGGAAGCAAATAATACTTAGAAATATAGTTTTAGATAAAATGCTTATAGAAATACTAATTAAAGAGTATAGGAATGGGAGAAAAATGAGAGAAAGTAACAAAAAGAGAGAGAGAGGGTAATCAGGGGAGAACATATTTTTTTTTATTTAGATCCATAAATATTTTATGTTGAGATGCAAGTGAATAGCAAGGGTAAAGAATGCATTCTCATTCCTTTCCAAACTTGATTTTACTGTAGAACTTCACCCAAATTTCCCCACCTTGGGTAGAGACTGTTGCTAGAATATTGTCAGGTGGGAAAGTTTTGGATTCTTGATGACTTTTTATATTCTTACCATAGCCTCTAAATTACCTTGAAGCATCTCTGAGGAAACTACCTTTCTCTGGGTATGTCTTGGGGTTTCCATCTAAGTAGTACGTATTTTTCTCAATCTCCAAAGAGGGACCTAGCCCTCATGGTTTTCCCTAACAGCTCTTTATTAGAGCTTGTTCTATGTACCTACAACAGCACTACATATTATCACAAATGTTTTAAAGGGCAAGGATAAAAAAAATCCATTTTATTAGACTCAATATATAACATTTTTAATATTCCCTGTAGATATTAGAAAATTATAAGAATAATTTGATTATTATGCTTCCCAAATCAAATGAAAATCTGTTTAATCTATTAAACCAGAACTAACATTTCTAATATTCCCTGTAGATATAAAAAAATGTTTGGGTATAATGTGATTTTTATGCTTCACAAAAGAATTTACTTGACCCTTCTTTCCAAGTAAAATTTAAATTCACTCCCAAGAATCTCCTATTCTCAACTGAATCTGTCCTTCATTAAATCTCATTTTCTAGATCTAGGTTAGCATCAATGATGAATTAACAAATCACACAATGGCTTAAAGGATGTTCATAAAACTAAATGGGGAGTTAACTGAAATTTGTGAGCTATCTTTGAGGATGACCCAGGGAGGACAATGATTTTATTGTTGCCACGGGCTACACCTTCTTATTTCTTTTTATGGAATGTGACTCAATAGTAAATAGACAGTCATGCTCCAGGTTTAAAATCATCTGCCCTTCTCAGATGCATAATCCCTGACAAAGTGAAAGTATATTGGCTTCTTGCAGTCAGAGAAAAACCTATTTACAGTCAGTGGCTATGTGCATAACTAAAGATTTTATCTTAACTTAGTAGCAGAGTACAGTGGTGACTACACTCTATGATTTGGAAGACACTCAGATAAATCATAATGATATATACAAATAGGTCTAAGTTTCATATCTGAAATGCAATAACTAAAGAGAATTTTTCTTCATCTTGAAGATTTGTCAGTGTATTACTAGTACCTTACTAAAATGTTTATAAAAACTTGGTTTCTAAATTATTTTAAAATCAAAGGAGCTTATTACCGAACCTGTTTTAGATGTAGCAAAGGCCTAAGTAGTGAAGAAAATTTTGTTTAAAAAAAGATGAATAGGGCCGGGCGGTGGCGCTAAAGGTAAGGTGCCTGCCTTGCCTGCGCTAACCTTGGATGGACCGCGGTTCGATCCCCGGTGTCCCATATGGTCCCCCAAGCCAGGAGCAACTTCTGAGCACATAGCCAGGAGTAACCCCTGAGCATTACTGGGTGTGGCCCAAAAACCAAAATAAATAAATAAATAAATAAAAAAAGATGAATAGATTGTAGAATTTAAAAGAGCATACTGATTTTTCTTTGGCCTAGTATTGAAAAATTAAAAAAGAAAAAACTTCACATTCTTCAATACTTTTCACAAGCTTGCATTCAAATAAAGCTTTCCGTTTATATGACAGTATTGTATAGAGAACATGGCAATTTCTTGCACAGTTTTCTACATTGATTCCCAAGGGCTGGAAATATAGTACAATGGGCAAAGCACTTGTCCAGGACATACAACCCAAGTTTAATGCTTAGTACTTCAGATAGTTCCATAAAATAAGCCAGAAATAATCCTTGAGTGCAGAGCCAGGAGTAATCCCAGAACACTGCAAGGTGTGTCTCCTAAAGAAAAATATTTCCAGGCTACTCCTGTAATTCTACAATATTGACACTTAGATATAGATACACTCAATTAACTAGTCAAATATGAACAGAATATGTTGATATATTACTGGTAGTTTAAAAAAAAGTTTTAACAAATGTTCTTAAACTTTTTTTATGATTTAGTAATGATAGTAAAAAATGTTGAGATAGTGGTATTTTTGAAGACCAGGAGGGTACTAGATACAGATAATATAACTTTGAATAAGATAACAGAACCTGGGCCAGAGAGATAGCATGAAGGTAAGGCATTTGCCTTGCATACAGAAGGACAGTGGTTCGAATCCTGGCATCCCATATGGTCCCCCGAGCTTGCTAGGGGCGAATTCTGGGCATAGAGCCAGGAGTAACCCCTGAGCGCTGCCGAGTGTGGCCCAAAAACCAAAAAAAAAAAAAAAAGATAACAGAACCACTGATATTCAGCATTAAGTACTGATAATTGTTCAAAATTAAATGTTCACTAGCTACATATGTTACTGTATTTTAAAACACACAACTTTTATATAAAAACATTTTCACTGCATAATCTGAAATAAATTATAAAAGAAAATGTGTTATAAAAAGGAGCACATAATATAGAATTTGAAACAATAAATCTATTAGTAAGATTCACTTGCAAATATTTTATAAAAGTCTAATGTCTCCTTTAGTCTTTATTGCCTATGTCTGGGAGCTCTCTATGATTCAACAAAATTTTTCAGTATAAAGCTAAGGTATTAACATGCATTATGTGCCCCATATGTGCAGTACATTCTGTTAGGCCTTAAAGATATATATACAAAAAGATATTTCTTCTCCTTATGTCCAGTTGAAAACAGTGAAGGAATAGTCAATGTTAGACATATGATGGAACCAACACAGTCACTTTTCTCTCAGGAAAAAAGAGCCATCAAAGATGGAATTAAAGACTGCCATAGAGAAATTGAGAAATTATAGAAATTTCTATAAAAATAAATTGAAAAATTATAGAAAATAAGTTTAGATATGTATGTTATATCAATTAAGCTAGAAATGGGTTCTAGTAATACACTGGTAAGAGCTAAAGATGCACATTAGTTATTCTTATAAACTGTTAAATAAGTATTTATAGATAATGAAAGCATTTATCAAATTTATCAAAAATCGCTTGACCTCCATGACATTGGGACTAAAGACATTTTCCAGGAGGAGACATCACTGTCCAAACAAGAGAAAGCAGAGATAAAAAAAATGGGACTAAATCTATATTCAGCTGAGAAGTTTCTGCATCTCAAAGGAAATAATGACTAGTATATAAAGGCCACCCACAAAATGGGAGAAACTATTCACACAATGTCCATCAGATAAGGGGCTAATGTCTTTTTTTTTTTTTTTTTTTTTTTGGTTTTTGGGCCACACCCTGTGACGCTCAGGGGTTACTCCTGGCTATGCGCTCAGAAATTGCTCCTGGCTTCTTGGGGGACCATATGGGACACCAGGGGATCGAACCGCGGTCCGGTCTGTCCTAGGCTAGCGCAGGCAAGGCAGGCACCTTACCTCCAGCGCCACCGCCCGGCCCCATGGGGCTAATGTCTAAGATATACAAGATACTGACAGAACTTAATACAAAAAAAAATCTAACCTCATCAAAAAATGGGGAGAAAAAATGAAAAGACACTTTCAAAGAAGAAATATAAATGGCCAAAAGGCACATGAAAAAATTGCTCCATATCACTAATCATCAGAGAGAAGCAAATCAAAACAACAATTAGGTAAAATCTCACTCCACAGAGACTGGCACTCATCATAAAGAACAATCAGTACTGGTGGGGATATGGGGATAAAGGAACTCTCATTCACTGCTGGTGGGAATGCCATCTAGACTAGCCTTTATGGAAAACAATATGGAGATTCCTCAAAAAAATGAAAATTGAGCTACCCTATGATTCAGCTATACCACTCCTAGGGATATACCGTAAGGACTCAAAAACACAATACTAAAATGCCTTTTGCACACCTGTATTCATTGCAGCACTACTTACAATAGCCATAATCTGAAAACAATCCAGATGTTCCACAAAGATGAGTGGCCAAAGAAGCTGTGGTACATCTACACAATGAAATACTATGCAGCCATCAGAAAAAAATGAAGCCATGAAATATTTTTATACATAGATGTACATGGAATCTATTATGCTGAGTGAAATAAGTCAGCAGGAGAGAAATAGATACAGAATAGCCTCTCTCTTCTATAGGTTTTAAGAAAACTAAAAGATATTATTGTATTAATACCCATAGACAATAGAGATGAACACTGAAAGGACCTTCCCACAATATGAAGCTTACCACAAAGAATGGTGAGTGCAGTTAGAGAAATAACTACATTAACAACTATCAAGACAATGATAGTAAGTGAGAGAAATAAAGTGCCTGTCTTGAATACAAGCAGAGGGTGGGGAGGAGAGAGATGGGGGCCATTGATTTTGGGAAAGTTGCACTGGTGAAGAGGGATGTTCTTTTTTTTGAAATAATTCTTTATTTTATTTTTTTTTATTTTTTAACTGAAATCCAACTACAGATATGTTTATAATTATGGTGCTTCAAAAAAAGACACTATTATAAGAAAGAAATAAAAAATAAATTTCAGTCCATTTTACTTTTTCCTTTCTTCTATTTCTTCTTCCTTTTCCTCTACTTCCTCCTCTTCTACTTCTTCCTCTTCTTTGTCTTTTTCCTCTTTATTTTCTTCTTCCTCTTCTTCCCCCTTGTTTCTCTTTTGTCTTCTTTTCCTTCTCTTCTTTCCTTCTTCCTTGTTCTCCTCTTCTTCCTCTTCCACTTTCTTCTTCTTTTGTTCTTTCTCTTCTTCCTCCTTCTCTACTTTTTTCTTCCTCTTTTTTTTATTCTTCTTCCCCTTCTTCTCCTTCCTTTTCCACTTCTTCCTCTTCTCACACTTCCTCCAACTCTTCTTAATATTCTCTTCCTGACACTCTGAGACTCCAATGATTTCTATGTTGTTTCTGTTGAGTTTATCAAAGACTTCTGTTTTTATCTGTTCACATTTTTTGAGTAGTTTATTCATTGTCTGATCATTTGCTTTAAGGTTCTTTATCAATCTCTTCTGCTGTATGGAGTTGTCTTCATCTCATCCTCTGGCTCACTGACCCCGTCCTCAGCTGACGTTTCTCCTTTGGAGAGGCTTTTCATTGAGGTGTTCATTTCATCTACTGAGTTTTTCAGACCTCTTATTTCCGTTGTAAGTTTTGTCGTTATGGTCTTTGCAGATTCATCTATGTTGCTTTGAGTTCTTTGAACATCCTCCATATTAATACTCTAAACTTATCTGAGAGGCTTTTGCGATCATCTTCGTTCTCTATACATGGTGTTGCCATGCATTGTTTCTCCATTGCAACACTTGTATATTGGTTTTTTACTATGTGTTGTGCTGGGTTCCTGGGTTAGAAGATACGCATGGCCTCAAAGGAGAGCAGCAGCGCTCTGGCTCCACCTTATTGGGTGGGGCTCTTACTGAGTTGGGGCCTGGAGATTATGTTCGATGGCATCTTCTTGGCTGTCTTGGGCAGAAAAGCAGACAGGAGCAAGGCAGGAGCCTTTTATAAGGCTCACCTGTGCCCAATCACATGCCAAGGATCAGCACCACCTTACAGGGCCCTTACTATGTTTGGGCCCTGGTGGTGTCTTTTTGGCTTTCTTGGGCAGAAAAGCCTTTTTTTTTTTTAATAACTTAAACCTAACTACAAACATGTTTATAATCATGGTGCTTACATAAAGATATTTTTAAAATATCACTTGCCCAAGGCAACTTAACAGTTCTAACTCTCTTAACCTTGTTCAGTATCTCTTAAATGGCCACAACATCAAGCTTTTTCCACTACTACTATATCTATATATAGTATATACATATATACTATATCTATACATGAACTTTATACCTTCTCTTTTTTTTTAAATTGTAATTTTTATCTTCTTATCAGTGGTACCTTCAAATTATAATTATTATTATAATCCTACATATACACAAACTATTAAGAGGATACACATTTAGGGGCCAGAGTAGTAATAAAATGGATAGGGAGCTTGCTTTTTACAGGAGATTTTAGGTCCTTCTCTATATGGTTCCCCCCAAGAAGCTGCCAGAAGTGATACTTGATCAGAGAGCCATTAAAAATCTTAAGCCATACAGTAAAGGAAGTGGGTGGCTGAGTCTTCACATTTACTTCCAGGGTAAAAGGTCATTTCAAAGTCTGAGTTTTCATAAATATTTTTAAAAACAACTGAGAGGTCACTGTAACTTTGAGTTTTTTAAAGTATACTAAGTCAATTTATAATAATAACTCATGTATAAAAGATACTAGGCTAAATACTCAGCAATCCAATATATGTGGTATAAATCAATTCACTTAATCTGCCTTATGTTGAAAAATATATATCTATCAGTTTTGTTTAGAGAACCTAGCAGGGAAAAGAAGTTCCTGTTGGAAAGTCCTCCTTTTGAGAAAGTCACTA
This sequence comes from Suncus etruscus, assembly GCF_024139225.1. Classification (NCBI taxonomy): domain Eukaryota; kingdom Metazoa; phylum Chordata; class Mammalia; order Eulipotyphla; family Soricidae; genus Suncus; species Suncus etruscus. The sequence continues at coordinate 72,742,677 of NC_064856.1, forward strand.
GATGAGAAGTTACTTTGTATTCAGGTTGATTTCTTCCTAAATCATTTGCCTTGATTTAATTCCTTGTCACTTGTGACATGGCTTGGTATTTTGTTTTGGGGGTTTATTTTTTTTCAGATTATTGGTATTTTTCCTCAGGCTGAACAAATTGCCCTAGGTCAAGCTGACATCACCCAAAAGAGGATCAACCAGGGAAAACAGTAAAATATTAACACTATAAAATCAAATCAGTTTCTTCAAGTGATGATACAAGCCGTCATTTTTTGCTGAGATATCAGAGCCTACAAGGTTTCAAAAGAAAGTGGCCTCTTACTGTTGATGTTATCATCAATTATAGACATGACTATTAAGTCTTAGCAGCAATTCCTGAATGAAACATGCCTGCAAATTCAGAGAATGGTAACTGGAGAAAGGGCATACAAGCAGAGCAAAAAGATGAAAAAAACATAGAGGGTTTTATTTTGGCTTGGTTTGGTATTTGCAACACACCCTGTGATTGCTCATGGATTACTCAAGACTCTGCACACAGGAATTATTCATGGTGGTGCTTAGAGGACCAAACAAGGAAGGCAAAAGGAATGAAAAACACATAATGATTGTTTTGCTTTAGCTTTGTTTTGGGGCCACAGGTGATGCTTGGGAATTTTTCCTGGTAGTGCTCAGGAAATGATTTATACTAGGGATCAGACTTGGGTCAGCTTCATAGAAGAGAAATGCACTGCTCACTGCTCTATGGATCTAGCCCACAAAATTGTATGTTTGGTGAAAGCCTAATTATCATTGAACTCTGGTCATATAAGGCTCACTAGAGAAAAAATGAAGAAAGAAAATGGTTAAAATAACTTATTTGAAAGGTTAACCTAAGGCAAATTAAAAGAATCTAATTAAAAATTAAGGTACTAATTTAGAAACTAATTTAGAAATTATAAAACAAGCTAGGTATAGTCCCAATAAAAAGCTAGATAAAGCATGAAAATATTATTTTTTCAACACAGCTTTATTTTTTATTGATTTTATTTATCTATCAAAATCTTATGATCAAAATAACTAAATTAATAATATAGTAATAACTAACTTTGGGACAAGATTAAATAGCTCAAACTGAAGAAAACATATAAAAAATCAGAAAAGGAGAATTTCTAAAATTCCAGAAAATTCACAGTAAAAAATAATCTGGTTCTCAGCTCACTTCTCCTGTAATAGAGGACAGAAAAAAGTTTGTAAAGTAATGCATGAGTCTAAACACAAACAATTTCATTGGAGTAATATAAATAAGGAAAGATATAATGCAGTTAAGCTTCTTTATCAACCAAGTCTTTCTTTGTCTTGGAGCCACACTTGGCAATGCTCAGGGGTTACTCTGTGCTCATGCTTCATGATTGGTGGGCTCAGGGAACCATACCAGGGATCAAAACAAGCATATTACCAACTGTGCTATCATTCCGGTCCCAATCAACCAAGTTTCATCAACTGAAAAAAGGAAAATGTTATTTGATGGTGAAAATAGTAGAATCTGCAACATTTTATTTCTTCTCTTCTTCTGATCAAAATTCCAAAATTCCAAAAATTCTAAATTTCTGATGGAAAATTCCACATGTTGTTCTCAAAGAACATTATGATATTTAAATGGATGAAATTGATTGTGAAATACCATTGAGACAGAAACAACTCAATCTTTTAAGAATTCAAGCTAGTCAATGTACTTTAATCAATCCATGCTCCATTTAGTATTTGCAAGGCCTGGGAAAATGGAAAGTATACAAAGCAGCATTCTCATTCATAGAGAGTGGACCATCAACACAAACACATGAGGTCTCATTATATCAATAGTGATCATTCCCTTTGTGCTGCCATTTTGGCTTAAATGTGTCACTGTTGGGCTAGAGAGATAGTATAGGAGTTAAGGGCTTACCATGCACAAGACTTACAAAGGCTGGTGCTAGACCACATAGCACTGACAGGAATCAAGCTTAGAGTTAGAACTAAGTCCTGAACACAACTGGATATGCCCTTTATTTCAAAAAATATATCTGTACTTTGCCCTTTGTTTTATATAATTAGGTGGGAAAGACAAAGACATGGAGACAATAGAAGTAGATAAAGAATAAAAAGTTTAGTAGCTCAATACTCAGGATCTGGGCCAAAGAGAATTGAGAACCCAACAGATCTTGCATATACCTTATATACTTTCTATATGACAGGAAAGCTACATTTCTACCTCACTGAATTATAGTAAGGTCACACAGTTTACGGTATCCTAGACTCCCTGTTGAGGCATGACACATATAATTTATGAGGTTATTTTAGTTGCTTCCTTTACTCAGAGGTGATAATCCTGGGGTGTTGTACTTATCTCTTACAACCCATCCTGCAAATGCTCCTTCTGAGATAAAGTTGCTGCTTCTGAACATGCCCAAAATAAAACAGTTTATGGCAGTTAGGATATCCTGACATACATATATACATACATAATATATACATACATACATACATATATCACCCTAATTTCGGGCAGTTCTAATTTTGGTTTCCAGCCAGAAATTTTCTTTGTTCAAGGCTCAAGTCACATAAGTGGGACATAAAAAACAACTGATAGATTAATAAAAATAGACGTCTTATAGCTGCTGGTACAAGACTAGTAAGCTAAGGTGACCCCAATGGAGTGATTCAAACTAATTTGTTTTCTGCCTTCTTTGCTCTTCTATGTCCTGCAGTCTTTCTTAATAGATTCAGAATGTGTCTGAAGACCCCAAAGTCATTAGTGTAGAAACAGAAAAAGTCCACCTTGCTTTAAGAACTATAGGTGCAAACTCCTCCGGTTTTGCAGAGTCACTTCTAAGGAATCCAGCTGGAGAACTCTGATTAAAAAAAAAAAAAAACAAAAAAACAAAAACTAGTTGATGGAATCCAGCTTCTTGATAGAGCTCCCTGGAATCCTACGCTCTCTTCTACCCATATTAGATGGTGGGGCTTACACTGGCACCTTAGGAAAGTGTTGAACTGCTGACTAGCTCCTCCTCCTCATTTGCCTTAACGATGCTTTCCTACTAGGAAGTAAATCCAGGCACATTCTCTTTTATATTTATTTATTAATATTTTATTTATACAAATTGATTACAAAAATGATTGTAGTTGAGTTTCAGTCCTATAAAGAACACCCCCCTTGACCAGTGCATCAGTCCCATCAACAATGCCCCAAATCTCCCACCTCTCTACCCACCCCCTGCCTGTATTTGAGACACGCTTTCAACTTACCTCATTCATTCACATTGTTATTTCTCTAATTGCACTCAATACTCTTTGTGGTGAGCTTCATGTCATGATCTGGACCTTCCAGCACTCATCTCTATTGTCTCTGAGAATTATTAAAAAAAAAACGTCTTTTATTGTTCTTAAAACCATAGATGAGTGATACTATTTTATATCTATCTTTCTCCTGACTTATTTCACTCAGCATTGAGAGAATTTGGAAACTTGAGCCTGAAACAATTAAAATCTCCTAGAGAAGAGGCTAAGGGGGCTATGAAAAAATAAGAGAATGCCAGATCTTCATTTAGCACACACCTCTAGAAATTTCTCAATTTGCTAACATTTTAAAGAATCAACTATAAATAACAGAAAAAAGAGGCCATTTTAAAAGCCAATTCAAGTGGGCTACCTTTAAATTTAGTGGTTTCAGTATGGAATTTTGAAAATATAGTGCATTGTTCCTATCAGCGATTAAGGATCAGAATTTGCTCCTGTTATCTGAATAAGAAAATTATTTCTAGCTCATTCTCCTTAGGCAAAGAGAATTTTTTGTCTGTATGCTAATGAGTAAACTACTGATAAATAACTGAAGAAGAAAAATAAAGGGCTACTTTAACTTTCAAGTGTAGAAGAACCCTCTCTATCTTCAGAGGTTTCTAAGAAGGAAAATTATTGTGGTTAGATTTTTTAAGGCAATGTGAATGCAAGATATTGTTAAGTAACTCAATTCTATTGTTCATGTGAATGCAAGATATTGCTACAGTAACTCAATTTTATTGTCAATTTTGCCACATCAATTTAATGTTGGGCTTAAGATAGTATTTCTAGGTGTCAGAATGATTAGCAATTGTTTCTGAATTACCACAGAGGAGTTTCAAGTTTCCTAGCTGGGAAGTTGACAAGCCAAAGGAGGAAGGAGGATCTAGAAAAAGGTTTGGAGAGAGGCTGAAGCACAGAACCAAGAATGGCCCTCTCCAGTGCAGGCTGGTGCCTGTTTAAGCAGAGGTTGCAGAACCATCAGGATGGAGGAACAAGAAAATGGATAGCTATGGATATGAAAAAAAAAGGGGAAATTCTGTGAAAGCCAATTGCAGTTTGGAATGAAGGAAAGTTGGTTTTTTGTTTTGTTTTGTTTTGTTTTGTTTTTACCATCCAAATACTCATTTGCTAATCTCATCTGATCTAACTTCCCTCCTGTTCTTCTCCAGCCAACTCTCACCAATCAAAGTGGAGCAGAGATAGGTGACATTAGCATAGTAAGAAAATCACAAATGAAGCAGAGAGAGGCATTTCCTTGTGCTAATTCCACTTGCATTGAGGACTTCTTTCCGCTTCAATCTGACTCTAACCATACAACACATATAGATAGATGGATTGACAATGAATAAAGGGGTGTTCACACATGCAAATATGCTGCATTAATAGGTTGCATTAATGCTGCCCCCTCAACCTCTGCCCCCTCTCTCTAAGGATGGCAGGAGGGCATATGAGTTTGGTCAGGAAAGATGGGACATTTCTAGGGGAAAATTGAATCCTGTCAGCCAGACTGCCCAGTGTTTCCTGGACCTCTTATCCTGCTCCTAGGCGATTTTCTGAAGAAACATATAAGGAACTTTTCTGGTTTCAGGCTTACTAATTAACTTACACAACAAAGACAGACACAAGACTAGATCACAAGCACAAATACACACATTCTTTCCCACATTGCTTGGAAAACCCAGCACATCCTGAGGTTCTTGTCACAAGGAAGTTACAGATGTGTCCGACCTCTCCAGTGGGGGACCTGTCAGGGCCAGTTGAGACCAAAGGTCTCCCAGATACTGATGGTTGAAGCCTCCCTAATGAGACCAAACACTCCTCCAGGCCTGAACTTACTGATGAGGCCTGAGCCTCCTTGATGAGACCAAAGTCTCCAAAGTTTCTCTCTGTTCTTGGGTCTCACTCCCATGACAACCCAGAATTTTGAGGTCAACACAAGTTATATTCACAAACTTGATGATACAAGGACACTGTTGCAGGCCTTATTCTGTCTTCTTTTCTTTGGAATGCATGAAAAAAAGTAAAAATAGAGTCTAAATTAAGGAAAGAGGAATACAGAACATAAGGGGTCTTAGTCAACTCTCTGGTACTCCCTGGCCTAATTCATTGTGAAGTTTAAAGGGTCTTTTGGCATAGGAGCATCAGTATAAACCCCCAATCTGCTGCTCCTCCTGGCTGGAGCCTTAGGAGGGACTAGTATCCATTAAGCCTTACAGGTCCCAAGGAATCATGGGATAACCCTAAATCAGCCTTCTCCAAGCACGCTAAACATTCACCACAATCATGCCCCAGATACAAGCATACCAAAGAAAGAGTGATTCTTTGGTCTCTTGGTCACAGCCATGAGATGCATGTTTCTTCATGAACCCTCCAAATGTTAGGCTAGAACCACAAAGACACTTTAGCCTGGGATCCTCAGTACTGAGCTATCTAATGAACTTCTATTCTTTATTTAAAAAAAAGTCTTTACCTATCTCTGGCGTCTCTATGTCTCTTGGTTATGGCCTAACAATATCTTATTCCTTTTTTTGTTTTGTTTTGTTTTTGGTTTTGGTTTTAGGGCCAAACCCAGCTGCACTCAGGAATTACTCCTGGCTCTAAGCTGTTCCTGGCAGGCTCTGGGGACCATATGGGATATGGGGATAGAACCTGGATCCATTCCAGATTGGCTGCATGCAAGGCAAATGCTCTATCACTGTGCTATTGCTCTGGCCCCCAAATATCTTATTACATTTATGAAAATATTTTTCATAAATAAAAGTTATATTGATAAATAAGGAACTGATACTTGCTAGGTTTTGATTTTATTTCAGAAGCATGATTATTGTGTGGTTCATGTGTCTATCGCTATAATGCTCATTGGCTTTCTTGTTTGATTTTTCTTTTTGTATTGTTGTGGTGATTCTATTTCTTTTTCTCTTTCTTCTTCTTCCAAAAATGATGTTTAGATCCTCTAGAAGGACTCTGCTCACTTTTGGCCTGTGGCATTTTTTACCCCATTCTATTTCTTTATTTTTTTTTCCAAAAGGAACCACAAAACTGGAACCATCTTGCTCTGCCCTCAAATTGAGAGGGTAATAACAGGATACCAAGTCCAAACAACTGTATGATCATTAAATAGCAATAAAAATGATCAGATTTAAACATCAAATCTAAAGCCAAGGACAATAGAATCGATACCCAATCTACAAAAAGCTAGATACAGAGAGGATCATTTATACTAGCAGCCCAGGGGGTAAGGGAGGGAGGTATTGAATGCATGCTGGGAATGGGGGGTGGGTGGGAGGTCAACTTTGGTGGTGATTCAATGTTAATATGTACCTAAAATATGTACCTAAAATATTACTATGAAAGATATGCAATCCACTTTGATCAAAAATAAATAAAAAGGATATTCTAATAATAATAATAATAATTTAATAATAATAATAATTCTAATAATAATAATAATAAAATAACACGCACAATTTCTGACATAATTTAATATATAGAATAATTCACAAATAGTGATAAAACTCTATTAAATTCTTTACACTTTTTCCCATAGATATGAGAACTGCACAACGGGGTTCTGACTCAGGATGATGTATTAATTTCTCTAAGTCAAGGGAAGAATTTTCCAATGATGAAATAAGAGCAAAAACAGCTGTCCAATTGCAGATCTTTATAGTGTCCCAGATCTGGGTCTGAGTTCCATTATTTAACCACCAAATATCATCCTTCTGTTTCCTTAAAATCTGTAATGCTCTGCAAATGACTCCTCAGATATTACAGGCCTCAGGCATGTCAGACACTTTTATCGAATTCCTATCTAGAGATCACCCTGATAACAGATATAAACAGAAAGTATCATTATAGAGCAGTGATCCAAACTAGTGCTATTGTGGAGATAATCTTTATAAAGCTTCTTGGTAGCTAATTTTCTACAGCTTGCATGCTCTCTCTCTCTCTCTCTCTCTCTCTCTCTCTCTCTCTCTCTCTCTCTCTCTCTCTCTCTCTCTCATTTTCTTTCCACATAAAGAGTCCTTTCTACCTTATTCTCAATAAAAATTTACTTTGCAACTTAGAACCTTCCTTCAGGTAGCCAATTTTTAGTGAGCCTGGGTAAGTCCAGGACCACTCAACAAATGTTCACATAGCAGGAACATATCCGTTTTTTTATCTGCAACATAATTACCTTAATAACAGATCAACAGGCTCTAGGATAAATAATGAGATCAAAATAAATATTTTATATTTATTAAAATTATTATTATCATTAAAATTTATTATATTTATTAAACATATCCTTGTTTTTATCTACAACAGAATTTCTTAATAACAGATCATCAGGTTCTAGGATAAATAATGTGGTCAAAATAAATGTTTTATAAATAAATATGTTACTATACAATATGATTATTTTATTTTTTTCCCACAATACTCAATTAACCATTGTTTTGACCCTAAATAAATAAGTCCAGGAGGTTTTAGTAAGTCACAGTTAATTTCTAGAATTTTCATTTAACTTAAGGACAACATAAAACACATTTTGCAACATTAGTGACTTGTGACATATAACAAATATGTTCATGTCCTTGAGGTAGGTGGTTCAGACCCTGCTTTGTAAAGTAACATGCTGTGGAATTTCTGCTTCTTTAGTCTTCTGCCAGTGGCCATGAAGATGCCTCAATTCCCATCAAGAATGTTGTAAATAGAGAATTTTGCCTTTATCCTGAACCTAGTTCTGAAGAATGAATTCGACTAGATCCATTAGTGTTACAAATGTAATAGTACTTTCCTACTTTTAAAGCTGTTCTTTATAGAATTTTGCTGGTTTGTGTAGGAATTTTCACAATATTAAAACTAAAACTTAAAACTTCACTTAGCATTAATGCCAGAAAAGTGATTACAAGGAAGATGGGCTTCTTACAAAGGCAAACAAGACTCTGAGTCAGCCCAGAACCTAATTTAGAAAATCTAGAAGATGAGGAAGAGTTAACATATTCTAGGTCAGTTTAGAGTCTTTCCACAAATATTTGACAGAATAAAGGCTCTTTTGGGCAGAAGATGTAATCAAAGACACAAAGACGGAAAAAAAATGGCAGAAATCTACTCCTCTCAACCCTTAAGCTACCATCTGTATCTTCCACTGAAATCTAGTTATTTCAGCAAACACCGGATCCTAAAAGATCCAAGCTTGCAAGAACTAGATTATTCCCATCTTTCCACACTGAGAATAGCAAAACTTGTGTAATTCGGATTCAACTGCTTTATAAAACTATCCTTCCATATTACAAGTGGTAGCTGTCTATTTTAAAAACAAGAAAATGCAGTCACTCTATGGCTAACATACACGCATACCATTTCTAGTCTCGTGGCAAAATAAGATTTCCCAAAAAAACAAGTATCTTCCAAGTTTCCCTCTTTAGGAATCTACACCTGGAATTAATTGAGTTCTAGCACTGAGTCAGAGTGGGGGATCAGTGCACTATTAGTTTACAAAGAGTCTAGAATGACACCCTACCCTCTCCTGATCCAGATCCCTGCTACATACAAAGATGCTGAATACACAGTGCAGTTCATATTTGTGAAAATGTATAGGGAAAATTTGTGATTGAGTAGGTTAGAGCTAATAAATAGATTCTTTATTTTCCCCAACTCGGCATTCCAGGTGAGTCCTCCATGTCTGCTTTAGTGGAATTATTAAGAATGGAATTGTTTAGACCTTGGAATTAAGTAGATGTGTCTTGTTCCTCCAAAGAATCTGCTCCGGTAACCAGGCTACACAAAACTTCAGATTTCTGGCTACCCCAAATTTCCCAGTACAGAATGTGAAGTAAGGACATTCTACTTCAAATATAAATAAATTGTTTCATTATTAAGCCCCAGGAAGCCTGACCTCCCCAAGCCTGGGGGCAAGAACCATATCCAAACATCTGCATGGCCTCCAGACTGAAGGTTTTCCATCTCAGCTAATTACTAGGTAAGTTGAAACTACTTTTTTTGAAACTACTAATTTTTTTAGAAATTGCTTGCAACAGTTAGTCTGTTCTTATACTGGGAATTTTGTTCAGTTTCTTTCAATTCTGCCTTTAAGGAGGAATATGTGCATAGGGTAGGGCTTAGAATTGAACTGATGCTTAGTTTGCATAGGTTTACTACGGCACATGCCTTAGGTCTTCAGCAATATTTCATGCATTTATTCCCCACACTGTGAACAGATGAGTACTCAGGTACTTCCACTTACTATGGCCAGTTAATGATGGGCGTTAACATTATATTTGGCTGAAATAACAATTCTTTTACAGAACAGAAATATAAAGTCCTGAAATGTAATTGTGAAGATGGACTCCTAATTATCTGGTGGGCATGTGTAGACTTTTGGTAAAAAAAAAATCATTTGTCATTGTTGATTGTTAAAAAGGAAAAAAAAGTATGAACAGTAATAGCATAAAAGATGCAGAAAATATTTTTACTTCTGCTAGGTTACAGACTCGAAGTATGAGACCACACAACTGAAATCAAGTTTAATATTTTATTCTCTCTGCCAAAAAGACCCCACACTGGCTGGCTAGGGTCATCTCTGGAAAGAAATGAATCCCGCCCAAGGTCATGAAGATTAGTTAGGGAAGGAATATAGGGAGTTTCCAGATTCCTGATAATCTTTAAAATAATTGGCTATTTTCTAGCAGTACCTTCCTACTGCTCCCTTGTCTTTCCCTGATAGGCTACCTATCAAGTAGATTAAGGTGGTGTTCATGGAAATAGACTTGTGAAAACCTAGGATGTGGTTTATACTGTGTGGCACTTACAAAATGGCATCTCCCCAACTCAGAACTTGAGAAGTCTGCCGTGTGGCCTTTACAGAATGGTGACCCTCCTTGTTCTAAACCCAGGACCCATTACTTCTTCAAAGAATATTTCTTTAGATACCTCCTATATCCATATGTAATTTTGTAGCTAGGTTGGAGTCATTATCTGGTAAACATAAACATAAATATAAACATCATTCACTCATTCTCTGCAATCTATGATTTATGTGCTAAACAAAGATATAAATAAAATGGGGAGGAGTTAGTAGCCACTGTGCTACATATTTCATTATGTTAAGTCCTTGGCAACAGTGCTAATCTCAGAGTGAATGCAACTTTGATTTATAATATTCTAGTTTCCATTTTCATATATTACCATAATAGTCCTCATTTCCATAATCTACAAGGAAATTGGGAAGAAAGCAGAGACAGACTTAAACTTTCCTTGCAGCAAATGACTGTCAGCATATTTCCACTAGATACATCAAGTCCTTACATTATCAATTATGTAGCATCATATTATGTAGCACCTCTCTGTGTTTCCTTAATTTATTACTGATAATTGATTTCTACAGACTGTTTTCTATACTCTTATAGTCATTATAACAAATTATTACAAACTAGGTGGCACAAAATCATAGAAACAAATTTACTCACAGTACTAAAGATCATGTATCTCAAATTCAATTCACAGTGATAAAGTGAAGGTCTTAGAAAGGCCACACTCTTTATACAGGCTATTAGATGGAAGAAAAAATAAAGAACAAACACTTTCTTTTGTCTTTGAGCTTATGAGGGCTGGATTTTTGACAGTTTGTGGACTACCAGTACTCTAATCTCCATCTTCATATCTCCTCTCTGTTGAGTTGTGTGTAAGGAGTGGGACAGAGTCAGGGTGAACAATATTGGAGGATATGATCAGCTGTTCACACGACTCAAAATTAGTAATATTCATAACCTAGCTCCTCTTAAAGCACTATCTGTGGATATTAGATGTATGTTAATTTTTCCCAACATCACTTTACTACAGATTTGTCACAGACACATCACATTGTTAGTGCAGTTTCTAAATAAAATAATAGAAGGAAAAGATTTCTTTCTCAAATTTCCTTTAAATTAAGAAGATAAAAAGTGAATACACTAAGCAATTTTGGGCTTTCAGAGGATGCTCTTATTTGCCTTGATAGTTAAAATTTTATTAACATATTTATATAATAAGTTTTTTCCAACACTTGTCTTTATACTTGGATTTTAGGGAATAAATAAATAAGTTTTCTTACTTACCAATGAATTTTTAACCTCCAATAGTGTAAATGTAGATAGTGATGTTCAATTCATGTCTTCAAAATTAATCTGTATAGGATATCTGATAACAAATTCTTTAAAATATTTTTCTAGTAATAAGAAAAATATGTACCTACATTTATAATAAATATTTTATTGAAATTAAAGATATAAAATCGCATTATCAGTTTGAGTCATAAGATCCAAATTAATCTTTTGGAAAATAAATGTTTAAAATTAATGCTATTAATTTTTCCTGTTTAGCATATATATAGCTCTCCTGTAGTTCTTTGAAATGTTATATCTTCTCATGAGAAATACATAGGTAGTAACTGTTTTTAAGTGGATCAATAAATCATTTGGTTCTGATATCCACAGATCCATCACCTGCTGAAGAGAACACAACTTATAGGCTAGAGCACAAACCTGACTGTAGAAGGCCCAGTGTTCCTTCTTTAACACCAAATAATACAAATATAACAGTAGTGCCCCCAAACACCCCAGTTTTCTAGGGAAGGTCCCCAAAACACAACCTAAAACAGGCTAATAAGGTTCAATTCTGAACATTCATTTAAACTTTTGGGGAAAATAGCATTCTTTTCTGTGTTGAAAATTTTTGGGATACATGTCTGAAGTTACCTTATTTTACCTCTTAAAAAATATCTTAGAAAATATGCCAACAAAAGAGAAAATGTGATTTTTTATCTTCTGTGAAAGATATGTGAATATGTTAATAAATACAATGTGTTTACATATATTTCACCTGTTTGTCTATAAAACAATCCTGAAATTTTCTGCTAGGTGAGCAAGCGATACATTTTTTTTCCTATGATCGTATTTTAGTTAGATGTCAGGAAAGTGTGGTTCATATTGTGTTGACCCCAAACTGTCATGGTTTAAAATAATAAAAATTATTCACTGTTTCTTTTATTTTATCCCCCTTCTTATAATTTCTAATGCAAAATGGCTTAGATAGATTAATCTGTCTCAATTTCTCTTACTATTACTCTTAGATCTTGTCTAGAGCTGCAATCACGTCATGGTGTGACTAAAATGTGAATCATTTTCTAAAGTGGTCCTTTTATGTGGATGATGAGTTCATGCTAACTATAGGGCAGGTAGGTGTTCCCAGTTTTTTTTTTTACAATGGATTTTTCATAGGGTTTATTAGAGGAGGAGCACAACACAATACACAGCTACACAATATCATCCATGAAGTAAGCAATATAAAGCTCATATTTAAATAGAGTTGTCAAAGGCATCATGAGTATGATTAATTTGCTAGATGACCTAGTCAAAAAAATCAGAAGCCAAATTATAAAATAATATTTTACAAAGTTGTAAGATTATTTGATCATTATATGTATAATAGAATTAATCTAATTCTATTATAATATTCTATATAATTCTATATATAATGTAGTCTAATTCTACATTATAGAATAAGAGAAATCAGAGTAATTTGACTTCTTGAGTCTTTATTAATGCCTGAGATATTCTTAACAGAAGTTTAACTTAAATCACAAAAACGTATTTGAGGACAGAAATCTAACTCTATAATATAAATATGGGAATATTGTCATAAATAACTTTCACACATAGTTATTATATAAATTAAACCTGAATTATGCCTTAATTCCTCTTTTTGCCACACATCATTTATAGGTTAAAAAAAGAGATAACCAAAATAAAGGACTAAAATGGTCAGAGAGATAGTATAGGGTAAGGTACTTGAAATATGATTGAGGGAACATTCAGAAATTTAAAAAAAGTTACTAATCATTTGTACAAAATAGCATTTGTAATAAACATTAGATTGTTCGTTGAATTATTTTTTTATACATTTACATATGGTAATTCAAAAACAATATGAAGAAAAAACCCTCTTGGAGTTTTTTTGTAAAATACTTCAATGCCAAAGTGAGAGATATGCTATAACAAGAGGTTCATGAGTAATCCCTAAGCAGAGAAGTTTTGACCCAATAGAAACACAAAATATCTCAGTACAAAGAAGCTTGCTGTAAATCATGTATGTTTGAATGGGAAAATGAGTGAAGTTTAAGATTTCTGAAAGGTTCCCTGATCAATGCTGAGCAAATTTCTCATAATCAATTGCTCTCTATGGATATTTCCATTTAAATGAAAAACACAAGAAATTAAAGAAATCAATTAGGAACTAGGAAATCTCTTTATTTGGAATTAAGAAAATTAGATTGATAAGGCAAACTCCTCAAAGAAGTTTTTGACTAGTTTTCACCCTTTTATGCAGACACAATTCATCAACTCAATTGATAAAATTCAGCACCTGTTTGCTAGTTGAAATGTCGTAGTGAAATATAACATCTTACTTGACGACTTGAAAAACTTCCTTACTCAATTGACTTCAATTTTCCCCTTTTTAAATAGCAGAGTTCTCTCTTGAAAGAACTCATCAGACTTCTGTGACTGTTGTAGAGGGTAGAATTATAAAGTTGCTTTTACAAAGTGCCTAGAGAATGCATCAGGTGTCAGGACACAAAAAAAGGCTGTCTCTGATTTTGCATTAACTGGTGTTTGGGAAAATTTAAAAATAGCCATTGCCAATCAAGTTTAACTACCCTGACAGCTTAAGAGGATGAAGCAAAGCCAGGCATTTTTTTTTCAAATGGAGCATTAGCATAATAGAATATATTAATAATATAAGATATTTGCTTGTTTCAACAAGTCAGCCATTAGAAACACTGAGGAGTAATACCTCGCCTGTAAAATAGCAGAGCACAGGAACATTATGGCAGCAACCACAATTCATTTAGTACTGTAAAAGATGGCAGTTGGAGCCAGAATTTCCATATTACCATTCAGGAGGTTATAAAGAAGACTTACAGTGGTAAAAGCCTCGAACAGTAGGCACTTTGCCACATTTGTTCAAAAACAAATTGAGAATAGCAGGATAAATGCATTGAGATTTGTCAGCCTGCAGAACCTGTCAAAATTTCTGGGGTCCAGCCAGGATTTAGCTATTTAGTCCTCTTTTTCCTTGCTCTTTGATTAAGAAGATAAGGTAAAATCATTTGTTCAAATAAATGCTAATCTGCTTTTGCATGGACAGGAGTGATCAATCCCTGAGAGCAGAGACAGGAGTAAGTCACTGAGTGTGGCTCCAAAATAATATTAAAAATAATAATAAGAATTTTTTCCTTATTTTTAGTAGCACCAGTATTGTTATTTTTATACTTACAGTACTGTACACCACACCCACCACTAGAGAACCAAGATCTTTCCACAATAACCATCTATTCTAATATCAAATCTATTGGCCATACAAATAGGATTTGTTTCCATTGGTGATTCCAGGGGTCTCAAACTCAATTTACCTGGGGGCTGCAGAAGCTAAAGTCGGGGTGAACCTTGAGTGCAAAGTCAGTAGTAAGCCTTGAACATTGGGGGGTGTGACCCAAACAACTAAAACAAAACAAAACAAAAAAATTTCCTTTAGGGCAGGGCCACAAAATGTTGTACAGAGGATCGCAAAAGACCCGAGACCCCTGACTAATCTCATGTTTTGTTTCAAAAATTAAAAAAATACACTCTGAAGATTTATTTAGTTTGGGGTACATATATCAGTTCCCACTAAATCTTATCTATTCTCAGTCTTGGGTTTTAGTTTATAAGTAATATAAAGAAATGTGCCATAGAAGCAATATTTGTTTATAGCCTTCTCTAGTGTGTGCAATAGAACTTTCTCAGTGATAAAAATGTTTATATGGAGAAACTCAAATGATAACTCAGAGTTCTAGAATGAATGCTTTTAGACAGAAACCCCACATTTAATCCCAGGCACTGCATGGTTTCTTAACCACCACCAAAAAAAAAAAATTAAAACACGTGTTTATGAAAAGTGTTCTATATATGTGATTTTTAATACTGTAACACTTAGTTCATTAGGCAATCAAACAAGCAAATGGAACAAATACAGATTTAAATCTCATATTAAGTAACTGTAATAGTGACTGGAATATTAAAGAGAGGGGAAGAGGAAATTTACAATATAAGGTGTATATGAGTTAACATGACAAAACTCAGAATGTATATATCTGCTTTAAGATATACTGCTTTTTATCTAAGGCCAGAGCAGTAGGGCAGGTGTCTTGCATTCAGTCAATCCTGGGTTGGACCCAGATTCGATTCCTGGCATCCTATATGATCCCCTGAGCCTGCCAAGAGCACAGAACCGGGAGTAATTCTTGAGCATAGCGGGAATGGCCCCCCAAAAATCAAAACAAAAAAGATTTATTTAATTTAAAAACAGAATTATTCTTGAAGAAGATTTTGCATCTGAGCAATAAATTTAGGCATAGGGCATATTTTGGCCTTAGTAACACATGTTTTGGATGACATGTTTTGGAATAAAACCTATACTGAATATCTTGGAAAACAGCAGTCTAGACATTTGGGATGAGAAAGAAAATCTTAGAGAAGACAGTTAACTTATTTTATAAAAACCAATATTATATTGATACCAAAATTGAACAAAGAAAACCAATTCACAGATCAATGGTAAGAATCGTACCCAACTATACTCAGGTATTACTCCTGGCAGTGCTTGGGAGACCATCTACAAACCTAGGGATTGAACTGTTATCTACTGATATATGCAACTGCCTGAACCTTTAACAGTCTTTTAAAAATATTAAATTTAGTAATATTTAGAATGAAAACCACACCATAACCAAGTATGATTACATTAAGGAATGTAAGATTGGTTAATAATTTTGGTTTATTGTAAATTTGTTTATTTAAAAGCTATGCTGGTAGTGCTTAGGACTCACACGTAGCTCTGTACTCAATGATTATTCTTGATAGGGCTCAAGGAACCATATGGAGTGCAAAGATTCAAGTTAGGTTGGCTGAGCTCAGGACAAGAACACTACTTACTGTACTATCTCTCCAGACCCAATTATTTTTAAAGAAATAAATATAAGTCCTCATTGCAAAAAATTTCCTGTGTACTATGATATATATTTCTCAAAATTAAAACTACAAATCTAATAATAGTCATTAAAATAAGAATAAAAGAGCTTTACTTCAATCAAATAGTGTATATATTGAAATATACATCTATTTAAAGATTAAAGTCACTGATTCATAACTGTACATCAATTGCCTATGTCCATCATAATAAATCAACACCATTGAAAGTACAATAATTTCATATAACTGTAAAATGGCAAATACCAGGCTGAAGAGAAAATTCAATAGACTATGTACTACTTGCTTTGCTGTGGAAGGCTGAGTTTAGAGACCCTTGTTAAAATCAAAAACAAAGAAAGATATCTGTTCTTATAACATCTGCTACTTTGTATTAGAGGATCTACTCAATTCAAGAAGGCAAAGAAAGCAATAAATAAATTACATTAAAAGGAATAATTAAAGTGTTTTTCTGTCGTTAACATACTTTTTATATTACAATCATTATACTGTATGGAATTCATTCATACTCTTTTGTTAACTTACATAAAAATACTTGCAAAAACTAATTTATAATAATATGCGGCAGATAGGGTTTTGCCAAGAGATTAAAGGTCCAAAGAATTAGAAGTAGAGGAAGAAATGACAAACATGTACAAAGACAACTGTGGGTAATGATGGATGTATTTGTTTATTAAACTGATGTTTTTATGGGCATGCACATCAAAATGTATCAGCTTCCATCAAAATGTATTAGCTTCCAAACTTCAAATTTGCCCTATTTATTGTATGTCCATGAAACATCAAAAGGCTTAGCATTTTAAATTTAGGTAGTGACATGAAGCCAGTGGGTACAACATTGTGTATAGATATATACAATTATAATATATACACTATTACATATAATATGTAATGGATACATTCTATTAAATAAAATGAATTCATGTTCAAATATGACTTCTATCTACTGTGGATATATATGGAAAAAAATAAAATCACCTATATTATAGCTGTCAGTGTTTATCCCCTGGTGACTTCTCCTAGGATTTCAATTATCCCTTGTCATCTGATCAAGTCATGGAAATTTCCAGTCCATTTAAGAAGACAGCTTAAGATTATTTTGTCAAGAAAAAGTGAAGAGGAAGAGGAAAGATAAGGGTGATAAAGGTAATGTAACAAAAATTCTATTTAACTTTGGCACTTTTGATAGAATGTTAAATGTAGTTATTCTTCAATGAATTTAAGTCATAGTTATCATAATTTAATTAAAATACTTAAGCTTAATACAAATATGCTGCAAGCTAAATTCATTTAAATAGGTTAATATATCATGTTTTAAAATTTTTCTTATCAACTAAAACATATAATAGTCTATTTCCCCCAGAAACTGTTATGATTGAAAGATTGTAAAATGCTTATGTGGATGTGGAATTATATCTTGTTTCCCAGTGTTCACAAGAATTGAATTAGTCATGCTATAGGTAATATATAGGGAAGAGAAGACAATGGAAGGGAAGTCAATTCTCTAAATGAATGGAATCAGTTATTCTTTAATAGTTCAAGCTATGTATGGTTAAGAACAATGGTAAACAACAGTCTAGAAAGGAATTTTCATACCTCTCGAATACTTGTTAGGGAAGAGGGTATTCTGTTAAGATGACTGAAGAATCCTTCAATTGTGAAATGATTCCAAACTAAAATGGAAATGGAGGGCATGAAATAAAGACTCACATATGCACTTTAAGGATTGGAACTTAAGAACTGGGAAGCTGATTGCACTAAAATGCCTCTTGAGCAGTGAACCTCTTTCTGCAAGACTCTTCTCTTCCTAAAGCCAGTGAATTGATTTCTTAGACTCCTGCAATATTCCACCCTTTACCACTCCTTGTCCATTAATATAATCTGACACAAAGTGTTATAGTCATTTATAGCTTGCAACAACAGTGTTGTCCAAAATACAAATACCTGTAATATGATTGAATAAATGTAATATCTGATCATGAAATTTGCCTCTATTTACCTCTTTTTTGTTTGTTTATTGGGTTTAATTTGGGGCCACACTAAGCAGTGTTCAGGATTATTTTTGATTCTAAGCTTGGGAACCCTTACTAAGTCTTGGGGACCATATGGTGTGATGAGGATGTAAACCAGGTCAGTCATATGCAAGACCTGCACCCAACTTGCTCTACTATTAATCACTCCTTTTCATTTACTATTTATGTACATTGATACCACCTTTCAGTCTTTTCTGGAAAGGTGCTATATTAATGCATCAGAGTGTCGAAACACAAAAACAAGCAAACTTTGTTTTCTAGTCAACAATCATTGCATTTTTCTGTTAAACAATTGTACTCAACATCCAGAACAAGAATATGTTTTAGAGAAATCTAAACCTATTCCAAGATCACTGAATGGATGAATCAAGATAAATTTAACTCTAATATTGGTACAGAGGTTTAGCCAAACCAAAACCACCCTTATTTTTGCTCATGATTGTCATCTAGAGTAGTGTTCTTCAATTTCTGAGGTGTGTGTGTGTGTGTGTGTGTGTGTGTGTACATGTGCGCCACACATAGCTATGCAAGTTCAAGTGCATATGTTTGTAGAAGGCAGTAGGTAAAATAATTTTTTCCCACTGGTTGACTGCTAGTACAGAAACAAAATCCAATGTAGACAGCATTTTATTTATTACAACCTAATGCATAAAATCACCATTTTGTCCAGTATAACATTGCTACTGCTTTGACTGTATTAAAATTTTGGGCACAGATCCAGGAACAGGGCTAAAAGAATTAATCCTGGAGGAGTCTAGAAGTATCAACTGGGGCACTAGACACTTCAGGATAAGTCAACCTGTGCCTGCATGTCAGGAACAGAAAGGTAGAAAGTAACGAACCTTCAATTAGTGGTGTGCAGTCACCAACATTTTCAGTTGGAAATTTTAGGCTAGGTTTATTCTCATCACCAAGAACATTTTGAACCTGCGAACTTCTATGTTTTGTAGGATTAAGTATATTCCATAATATTAATGACTCTGCTTTCAAGATACTACTCAAAGGGTTTTCCTAGTGGTAGTAAGCAGAAATGACTCATTGCTAAAGTTTCACTCTCAAAGTTCTTCAGACAGATTCTGGTGGAGAACCACTGTTCTAGTTTTATTGTTCTATATCCTTATATATCCCTTTGTGTTTGCAGCATTTGAAATGTATATATTTTAAAGATACTCTGAATCCAGAACTGCATGGCACCAGTCATATATTTTTATCTATTTTTATTTATCTACTTTTAAAAAATTTTTTGGATCACACCCACGTGCGTTCAGGGGTTACTTCTGACTCTATGCTCAAAAATCGCTCCTGGCAGGCTCAGGGGAACCATATGGGATGCTGGGATTTGAACCAATGACCTCCGGCATGAAAGGCAAACGCCTTACCTCCATGCTATTTCTCCAGCCCCTATTTTTTAAATTTTTATAGACATCGAGAATTCAAGATTTAGCTTCACAGCTCTATTTATGAAAATTGCACAACTCATCATTGTTCTGTGATCTTTATTTACAAAATTTAAAATATCTTATCTTCATTTTTTCCTTTTTGCTTTAACCTGTCTTTTTTATTTCTTTTGTTTCTTTATTTTATACTTTACCCCTTCTTTCTTTTTGTTCCTTTCTTCTTCCTCCCTTCCACCTATTTCCTTCCTTATTTCCTCCTCTCTCTTATACAACATCTTTTCTTCTTTCTTCTTTTACTTGAATCAGAAGCATCATGAGCTTGAAATAAATAACTGTAAAGCATGCTATGGTAAATTTGAAACCATTATGATTTATGCATTAAATCAAAGAAGTTAGAGTGACAAAGCCACTTATCAACTGAACAATCAAAATGACAGTTCATGAATTAATGCATCTGCATATCTTTCTTAGAGGTTTGTCAAGCAAGAATTATTATGCTGATTTTGGAGCTTCTGGTGAGGTGTGACTAAATATTCTGCACACAAACTTATTGGAATCACTTCAGTGTTCATGTAGCATAACAAAGAAGAAATTATAAACAAATTATTCTAGGACTACTTATGACTAAACTTACTTTTTTTTTATTCCTACTCTCAAAATGATGTCACATTTCACTCTAATGACAAAAGTCTTCACCTTTCTTGATGTGTGAAAAAGTTTTACATGAAATTATATTCAACATTATTTGTCCTTGCTGAGTTAGCTGAAAGGACAATTCATACTTACACTTAAAATGTGTTATAAAGTAAAAAAATCTCTATCTCTCAAAGTTTTCTATAAAAATATAACACATATAATTACAGGTTGTCAATATCAAGTTTTGCTAGAGTTTAATATAAATAAAATAGTTCTTTAAAATTTAGTTTTCTTCCTTGTAGGATAAATACTCATCTTTTTTATGTCATTACAAAACTACAAGTCTAGTGTTGCATTTTTTTCAGGCTTAAAATGTCATATTTCTCAAAGATATATCTAAATCCTATACTAAAACTTTTATTAGCTATGTTATGACAATTAAATAGCAGCTTTACAATTTAGGAGGCAAGTAAATGCCACATTTTTAGAGGAATTCCTAAGTAGCTAAAAATACAATTTCTAAGTAGCTGAAAACACAAAGCTGTCAATTATCATGCATAATTATATAGCTTAATAAATTTTGTCACTGAAAGAAATTTCAGTTCAATTCTGTAGTGTCTAGTACAGGGTTATCAAAGCAGTGTTGTAGGACTTTGTTGCAAAGTGCTTCATTCCAATTTTGGACAACTCAAATGATCCCTTTCCTACTCTTTCCTCCCTCTAGTAATTTCCCCTTATTCCCCTAACATTGCTAAATATAAATGTATAACAAATTCTGTATTGGATCAAATTCTGTGGTGAATATAATGTTGAACAAGACATAGTCTCTAACTTATGAAGCTTATATTTTTTGAGGCACAGAAAAATTAAAAGGCAGTATAAGTAAAATGCCAACACAGTAATAAACTGCAGCACAATATTAGAAACATAAGTCATCATGTTTTACTGAATATCAGCCTAAACACTAAATGTAGTGAGTAAAAACTCACAAGACAATTCGTATAGTAAAGTAAAACCTGCCTTTTTAAAATTTTAACTCACTGGGTCCATTTATGTCCCATAAACTCATGGCAACTTGGGTGAAACTGGATGATATCATGTTAAGAAAACGGAGAAAGAACAAATGTCACATAATCTCATTTATCTGTGTTAGATAGAGAAATAAATTATGGAAACATAGTATTTAAAATGAGAATTAAAAGATAGTATTGAATGATGACTCTAGTACTGAGATTACTTGGAATTAAGTGAAGGGGAATAGGGGAATAGAAGTTGAACTAGAAGCAGCATATGAAAACTAGTAGAGGTATCTTAAGCACTTAATGATAGTGAAGGCACTTTGTACATGAATAAAACATAATATTAAGTTAATATGCTATCTAAAATGCATTAAAATTAATTTTGGAAATTGATCTCAAGTTTTCTTAGTTACTTCCATTTTAAAGTATGATAGAATTTAGGATTTGCCATATAAATTATTCATATATATGAATGAACTGAGTAAGCTATGGCTTATAAGTCAGAAAATTTGGATTCTATTTACAGTTCTATCACTATTTGGCTAAATGACCTATGGAAAGTCATTAATTATTTTAGAGTCTGATATTATCAAGTGATTTGATAAAATGAATTACTATCATTATTTCCTATGAAGTTCAACTATATATGATTCTATGTCTTATTGAAGAAATAATTAATAAGTCTTAGAATAATACCCCAAACATGTGCCTATAGTTCTCAAACCCACTATTAAGTCTAAAAATTCTAAAAAAATTAATATTTTCATCACATAGTGTTGACTACTAAATGTATAACCAAAAGATAAAAACTCAGATAGAAATAAAACAGTTGTTTCCTTCTAAACACAACTTGATTAGTGTTTCCCAATGTGTACAATACTTCCTCCTAGGAAGCAATTAAAATATGGAGGGGTTATAAGCCCCAGGGAAATTTTGGAATATGAATTCTATTTGTTCAATTTGCTAAAGATATGTAGATTTCTAGTAGATAGCTTAAATTTATTTTCTGAAAGAATGTATAAGGTGTTAGAAAATAAACTCAAGAAACATTTTTTAGATCATTGACATTAATTCCTTCATTTGTCATATTCATTTTAAGTGACATGTTAATCTTTCTTTACACCAATTAGAGTGAGCAATTAGAGTAAAGGGAATATGTCTTTAAAACATCTCTGTGTGGCAATAGCATACCCAAAGCAGCTCAAACAGGTGCTAGAAGATTGTTGGAAAAAAACAGCAATGTGGGTGGTAATGTAAACTGATGCAACAGCTTTGAAAAATGCTATGGAGCTTTCTCATGAAGCTAAAGATAAAACTACCATGTGATTCAGCAACACCAGTTTTGAATATTAGGAGAAAATAGATAAATGTTAATGACAAATTATATCCATCTCAATGTCTATTTCAACACTACTTGCAAAGGTTAAAATAGAGAAACAATTAAAATGTCTAAATAAATGATTGGATAAAGCAGATATGGTATATTTATACAATGTAACTTAATGTAAAAACGATAAAATAATTGGCATTCACAAATATTAAAGGAATATTTAGGAAAATATCAAGTTAAATAATTCAGAAAGAAAATCACATGTACTAGATTTCAGCATGTACATAAACCTATAAAATTTGTTAAAAGCTAAAACAAAATGGACCAGTGGGCACTAATAATAGAATTAAAATTACCCATCGAAAAAGAGTGGAAGAATGTATATGAGGAAATTTGGAATTTTTAAGAAATCTTTGGATAGGGCCGGAGAGATAGCACAGCAGTGTTTGCCTTGCAAGCAGCTGATCCAGGACTAAGGTGGCTGGTTCAAATCCTGATGTCCCATATGGTCCACTGAGCCTGTCAGGATGCCAGGAGCTATTTCTGAGCAGATAGCCAGAAGTAACCCTTGAGTACTGACGGGTGTGGCCCAAAAACCAAAAAAAAAAAAAAAAAAAAAAAGAAATCTTTGGATAGTCATTGTTTCATCAAATAATAACAAATAATTAGAGTTCTAATTATTAGAAAATCTTCTAAATTATTTTTAAAATATTAGCAAATTACATAAAATATTTTGAATTTTCAGAAAATGTGCTAATGAATAAAACTAATCTAAAAGTAATATTTCTGGAAAATTTATATCCTCTGACAACTTGATGTGTTATATTTGTAGTCTATTGTTATATTGTGCCTATTCCCTTGAATCACACTACTGTTTTGTTGATGTCAAGCCATATACAGCAGCGCAAGTAGTGAAGAGTTGCAGTTCTTGGGCCTTGTACATGCAAGGCCTTGTACATACAAGTCACGTTGAGCCATTCCTAATTCAAATCTATTTTTATTTATATTCATTTCTTATATAGAAAAGCAGTGGTTACCTCTAAATCTTGTGTTATATTCTAAATGAGACCTGAAAAAATAAGCTTGATTTTGATAAATGCATCTTAACTTGGAATGCACTATAAAAGTTGTCATCTAGAGCTGGGGTGGCAAACATGCTGCTCTCGAGCCGCACGCGGCTCCTGGTCAAAATGAATGTGGCTCTTTGCCTCTTATCATTATTTTGTATACTGTGGTTCTTTGCCAAGTTTGGATTTTGCTCTGCTGCTTCTGAGGAGGGACCTCTGAGGAGAGATCTCCAAGCTCTCAGTCCCGCCCCCGGGCGGCGTCCTCTCCTCTCCCATCCCTCGGAAACAATTGCACTGGCCAGCGAGCTGGGGGACCCGTATGTCACATGTTGGGTCACATCTTGCCGTTAGTTCTTAGTGTGGAGGATGCAGCGTATCCTCACCATCACTACAGGATTTTGACCCTCACTCAAAATGGCAAAATGCAATATGTGTTTAATAGACTATTGTTAAAGTGATATGCTTTTGTGTGATAGTTTGTCTGTTTTGGCAGGTCACTGTGTGGTATGGCTCTCTGACTCTCACAGTTGTAAAATTTTGGCTCTTTGTATTGAACTTGTTCGCCACCCTTGGTCTAGAGCAAAGCACTAGTAAAGCAGGTAGGGTGCTGTGTTGAACATAACTTACTCCTGATTCCTCCCCCCCGCCCCCCATCTCTGAGCGCTACCAGGAGTGATCTGAGTGCAGAGCCACAAATAAGCCCCGAGCAACTTTGGTTATGACCCCCCCCCAAAAAAAAATTAAATAGTTGTCATCTATTTTCACATTTGAGGCATCTCAAAATATGTATCAGCATTGTCAATCCCAGAAACTGGAGCATGATAGAAAGAAAATTCCAGAATTAGAAAAAAAAAACCTGGATTTCTCTTTAAAGAAAAATTTACATTATTAATACAACCATTGTTCTGTAAAGGTCAAAATGTCCTAATGTAGAAATCACAAAATTAAGCCCGAACATAGTCTATGCAGGTATGAGAAAAGGAGGATTATAATAACATTCAGAGTAAACAAATTATTTTGATTGAATTGTGGTTATTCAGCTCAAATGCTGCCCCTTTGAGGTTCAGAACCAACATTATTAGGTCTTGGAAGTCTTAAAAATATACCTGGAGGGGCAAAGTAGTAGAACAGTGTTAAAGTATTTGCTTTGTGTATTGCTGATCAGGGTTTGATCCCCATATGGCTCCTTGAGCCCTACTAGGTGTGGCCTAAAGAAACATTTGAAATTGATTGTTTATCAAAATTTTCTCCTTTTAAAAAATGTCTTCCAAAAATATTTAACAGATAACTAAGCCAGCCTGTCCTGACTCTCATTTTTCTCACATGAGATATAAAGTCATGTAAATTCTTCTGACATTCAGCCCTTTGACTTAAGAGATAATCATGTTCTGGCTTTAAGTTTATTATTTATGCTTCATATTCTATTACCACTAAAGTCTAAGCCATTGTCTCCTCTTTGGGCCTAAAACTGCATTACTAATTCAAAATGGTTTTGTTTGTTTCCTCATCAAATTAATTATTTTTTTTTTTGGTTTTTGGGCCACACCCAACATTGCTCAGGGGTTACTCCTGGCTGTCTATCAGAAATAGCTCCTGACAGGCACGAGGGACCACATGAACACTCAATATCATATATTTTTCTTCCTTATGTGTTTCATTGGGCTTACCTAGGGACTATGTTCATTAAAATGGAGTTCTTCAAACTGTTTAAAAAGAGTAAGATGAAGAGATCAAGAGCCTAATCTTAAACATTAAATTGTATGTTCATAAATGCTGACAAAATTATGGTAATAATTTTACAAATGGAAACAAATAACTCTTTTTAGTATTTAAGTAACAATATTATATAACAAAATTCTTTTATATTCCAGAAACAATAATATATATAAATTATTAAATTAAATTAAAATTATATTTAGACTGATGTGGTTTGTGAGCTGGAGAGATAGCATAGCAGGTACAGTATTTGCATTGCATGCAGCTGACTTGGGTTGATCTCTGGCATCCTTTATGCTTCCCCTGAGTCTACTATGAGAGATTTCTGAGCACAGAACCAGGAGCACTGATGAGTGTAACCTGAATTTCCCCATTAAAAAAAAGAGTGATATGGTCAAAAGGTTGCATAGGCTATAATAGAAAACATGTTTGGAAAGCAGTATATTCTTATACGGACCTAAATCTAACTCTGTTGCTAATATGAAAGAGTTATGTACTTGGGTTCTGAGGATTTTATTTTCATTCTTTTCAAGAAAGATATCCCAGTAGCTCTTGGGGTACTATGTTTTGCTGAAAACAACCCTGAGGGGCTTACTCTCTCACTTTGATCATTTACAAGCCCTCAATTACCTGTTAAGTTATTCATAATTTATTGTTATTGTTGTTTGGGTCCTACCTTGCAGTGTTCATGGTTTACTACTTCTTCTGTGTTCAAGAATCACTCCTGACAGTGCTCAGTTGACCAGATGCTGTGCTGGAGATCAAACTTGTGTCAGCTGCTTGCAAGTAAAATATCTTACTAACCCCTGGACTTTCTCTCCAGTCTCTCTCTTTAGACTTTAAATGCTTGTATATAATTCAACATTATTCTATCCCAAAATTGCAGCAGTCACTTATTTTTTTAATTTAAAAACCATGATTTACATAACTGTTTAAAATAGGTTTAGGGGTGTACAATGTCCCCACCTCAAATCTCGATACCTTATCTATAAAACCATTGACCCCAGTTTCCCTTCGAGCCCCTGCTCTGACCCTTAACAGATATATTTTAAGTTTAATTGTTGTTGTTTGAGTTCTATTCATATTGTAACGTTGAAATTAGTGTTTTAGATATATACAGAACCTTCACCTCTCCACCACAAAGAAGGTTACAGCTCCTGACTACTGCCTCTATGTTACTTTCAAACCACCTTTTCTTCTCCACCATTTCTCTCCATCAGAACACTTAGTACACTGTTCGAGTTATAGAAATAATATATGTCTAACAGCAAACAAGTGGCTAATGAAGCTGTGGTATATATATATATGTATATATATGTACATATGTATATATATGCAATGAAATACTACGCAGTATTAAGGATGATATAGTTCTCTGAAACTTGTATATAACTCAAGAAGAATTTACAAGGGAAAGCATTTCATCTTTTCTAGAGAAAGGATGTATCATTCAAAAATAGGAATGGGAAAGGAAGAATTTTTCTGAAAAATAATAGACTTATAGACTTATTAAAATAGACTTATTAATCTTGTATTTTCAAAGTGAAGAAAATTAATATAATTTAATTTAATAAATGAAATAGAAGTTAATTAAATAGGTTCACTTTTTTTAGGTAAACACTAATAAGAAATAAGTGAACAGCCATTAGGGAACTCATAAAGAAAAATAGAAATAATCCCCCACAAATATATGAATTTTCATCTCCCCTCTCTCCATCTGCTTGCAGATACCTACATCTGTTCCAATCAATGTTATATAGCACTCTAGCAGGCTACTATGGAGGAGGCTTATCTAGATATTGACCCCACTATCTTCTTTAGGGTCAGATCTACATGATGACAACCATAAATATTCATATTTTATGTTACTATACCCAATTTATTTTACATAATTACTTGTCTAATGGAATTCTACTTAAACCCAGGATAGACTATCTAAAGCTAACCACTCCTCTCTCTTCTCTCTCTTTCCTTTAAAAATTATTCTTAATATTCTTTGACAGCAGCAGAACAAAAGTATAAACTTTCACAACTTATTTCTTTATTTCTAGTGGACTTTTTGTAATTATCTACTAATTAGTACAAGTTCAATTTTGATCAGATTGGATATGATAGGATAGAACACTTACTCCCTGAACTGTGTTAGCACTTAGACAAATCCAGGTAAGGCAATGCTTTTACTTTTAAAGCCTCCTTCTATATCTTAACTTTTTAGAAAGGGTTATATTCCATTTTTCCAGTATATGAATGATGCTTAGTATAGCAATATTTTGTCAGACATGAAAAAGAAAGGGCTAATATATGAGATAAAATTTAAATTTCTGTTCAGACAATTGAAATGTGATTGCTGCTCATCAAATTTTTAAAAATACTTTCCAGGTATAAAATTTTAAAACAGATATTTTAATTTTAAGTCAAACAGTCTGTGGGTTCCCCCTGCTGGCTCTTTAACTGTTAGTATTAGAAACTAAAAACACAGTACCTATAATCTAAAAATCCACTCTAGAGAAAAGAAAGGTATTAATATGATGCTTAGTATGAAAAAATTTTGTTCAGTAAGACAGAAATATATGAAAAGAAGTCAAAACTATTTAAGATAAGATTCAGTGAGAATTAACCTATTGTTTGACATGGTTTTCCACTTACTTTTTAGAAATTGGTTACCCAGGTTGAAAGGCATGATCAAAAGTTATCCAGTATATTCCTGTGGCTATTGTAAACAATACTCACCTTAAATGAAATGCATTCACTATAATTTCCTATAGCTGTTACTATTTCCTGTAACCTACTTCACAGGACCATTATTAACATGAATGGTCACTTTTCATATATATGACCATTTCGCTCAAATCAGTGTTCAAATTCTAAAAGGTATGTTCATCTCGGAATTCTGCTTTGACACATTTAATTTAAAAACCACTTTCCTTAAGCCTACTATTCATCCACATTGTCACAATTCAACCCCTCCCCAGCTATGACTCTGTCATTTTGACTTGGAAATGGCTAATAAAGCAGAGTAAAACCATGCTATAAAAATTATAAATTAATGACACAGCTGTAGGGTGTTCACCTTGCACTCAGCTGACCCAGTGATTACTCAGAGTCCCATATGATCCCTGAAGCCAGGAGCGATTTCTGAGTGCATAGCCAGAAGTAACCCCTGAGCATCACTGGGTGTGACCCAAAAGTAATATATATATATACATAGATACATACATATATTAATTAATATTAACTGCTTATAAGGAGGTAATTCATAACATTGGAGTTTAAACCTTAGAGGAGTATAGAGTTTCTCTAAATGAAGAAAAACTACCAGATTATAGAAATAATATTTCCTTTTTTACATACATTTCCATAAATACAGCAAGAGACAACAGTGCCCAGAAAATGTTATCAGCTAAACAGCAGAAGAAAACATCAGTGTGACTGAAAGTGATACATGTATTATTTAGGGTCTTTAAATAAAATATCATATATTCTTATCAAGTCCTAAATGACGAAGGCTGAAACATAAAAAACTCAAATACTTTATACTGCATTTGGAGACAAGTTAAAGCCTTGTTTGGTCTGTCATTATTTGCTCTTATAAGCCAAAACAAGCCATTTAGGTTCACTAGATTTGGACATTGATAGCCAGAAAATAGTTGCCAAGTTTATTTTGCTTACTTATTTAACATGAAATGAAAATATTTAGTTTTTCAAAACTTGTTTTTTGCAGTATAAGTATAAAAAATAGTTTCCTTAGAATTTTCTAAGAAACCTTATATAAGAAACCATCAAGTTTCATTTTTTTTCTTTATCTCCTCCCTCCAAATGCCTCATTTCCCTCATCTCTATAACTTGTTTTGCATTATTTTTAAAAAGGTACCATGTGGAGCAGTTTCATGTTTTCTCATTAGGAGTCAGGAATTGTGTGTCTATTTTTTGTTTTTGTTTTTGTTTTTTTTTTGTTTGTTTGTTTCTGGGTCACACCTGAGGGCTCTCAAGGGTTACTTCTGGCTCTGTGCCCAGAAATTGCTCCTGGCAGGCTCGGGGGACTATATGGGGTGCCAGGAATCGAACTAGGGTCAGTCAGGGGTTGGACACTTGCAAGGCAGGTGCCCTACCGCTGTGCTATCATTCAGGCCCCAGGAATTCTGTGTCTAAACAATATCTTTTACACACTCACCTCGAGCTGTGTCTCCCATTGTCAATATACAGAGCCTGAATTATATCTTATCTAGACACTTATGCGATGTGTACCTATGTACATTAATATTATGAATTGAGGGACTGGAGTAATAGTATTGCCGGTGCATTTGCCTTGTACAAGACCAACCTGGGTTTGATTCTAGTATCTCTTATAGTCATCTGAGCACTGCCAGACATGATTCCTGAGTGCAGATACAGGAATAAGCCCTTAAAAAATTTGTGAACTGAAAGGTGAGATGAGGTAACTTGTCCAGCAATGGTGTATCAGATTATCTCTGACTCAAATATGAACAAAGAGTATGTGGCGCTCTTACCGCTATTTGCCTCTTGGAAGGGATCTTATTGTTTTCTGGAATAAGGCTTCATAAGTAAGATGAAACCTGAATAGCTCAAAATGTATAATAAATTACTTTCTGTTTCAAATATAAACTCAATGATCCATGCCTGATATCCTGAGATCAAGTTGTCATTCTAACAAAAAAGAAGATGCTTGAGTGTTCATGCTTCAAAGAATGTTAAACAAAAATTTTAAATACCACAGAGCTAAAAAAGCCACATCTGACACATAGGTTTGTAAATTACTAGAGCTTGTAAAAAGAGTATATACCAGGATGAGAAGATATATATTGAAAATAAGGAAGAAGCTGATATTTATATACCTCTACATTCAACTATTGCCCTTAAATACAGCCCAGTTCAAAAGTCTATTTCTTTTACTTTCCAATAGTTTTCCATTCTGTTACCATTTTGGGGTAACTCTCCCATTATGGTGTGGTGCTCAGGGCTTCCTCCTTGTTCTGCAATCAGAATTTCCCTGGTATACTCAGGGAAATATATGAGGTGCTAGGATAAAACAGGGGTGGCAGCATGCAAGAGAAATTTCTTACCCACTATACTGTTGCTCAGACCTATATTTTTATCTTATGAGGCATTTACCCTCCTTAGTCATTTCTTGACTACATTCCCTCATGTCATTAATTTCAAAATATTCAAAACATTTTTTGGTGTGTAGAGTTGGGGATAAATAAAATATGTGATTTCTTCACTTCTTTATTTTCCACTCTCAAAATAATACCAGTAAACTTCTCTATTCTATTGTAAAGCACTTAGCTGGGTCATCAAGAGCAAAATATTAGTATTCTCAAAGTCTCCTTTTGCCTTTTCCTGAAATAGAATGCCTAAAAATATCTACCTCATTGGGTTTCTGTGCTATACAAATATACTGATATCAGTTTGCAAAAGTCCTTGGCCCTACCCCACAGTAAAGAGATCCATCTATAGTAAAACTTAAGTTGGTGAATCACATCTGGTAGTACTCATAAGTCTACTTCTGGTTTTGTGCTCAAAAATTACTCCTGGTAGTCAATGCTCAAGGACCATTTGTGTTGTCAGAGATTGAACTAGACGTGGTCTGACTGAAAAGCAAGTGCCTTAATCCTTTTAAAATTAAGCATTTTAACTTAATGTCTCAAGTCCAGACATATATGTATAGATAATAGTGATAAAGTCAATCTTCTGACTCTGAGTCCACAGTAATTCTATTGCCTAAGGTGCCCAGAAGTATCAGGGGAAGACTCAAGAGGTAGTAATTGGAACACTTGTGTCTAATACAAATTCCATTTATGAAGAAAGAGAATCAAGCCAAAACTAAAAAAAAAAAAACCCAAAAACAAAAAAAAACTGAAGTGAAAGCCTCTATATCAAAGATCTTTTGCTATGTAGACTTGATTGAATTGCAAACTTTTGTTTCTAATAAAATTTTTATGGTATTTTCCTCCCCAAATTTCTAATGTTCTGAATCCTATGTACCTAATTTGGTGGCTTTATTGCTTATCTTTTCATAAGTATCTGGAGGTGAATGCAACTTCAGATCTTAAGTAAAAACAATAAAAAGTAAAACTTGAACTTTCTTTGCTTGAAAGGCATAGGAGTTTGTTTTTGTTTTTGTTTTTGTTTTGTAGCATCCCAATAATCTAGAAGGACCAAGAAAAATCTTTCCAGCCTACCAACAGTTAGAATTTTGCATTCTGGTGTGAAAAGAATCCTAATACCTGGCTTGGCCTACATCATGCAGACACACCAACCAACATACATACCCATCAACAATCAGTATTTGCTTCAGCATAGAAGTTGAAAATAAGCATCCTTATTAAAATTACTTCTAAAAATCCTCTGAAAGAGAGCATAAGGCAGATTTGTATTTTCATTTGTGACTTCTCCAGAATGCTTCTCAAATATGCCAACTAACCAACTTGTTCTTATATCAGCCTAGCCTAAGTGACTGTGACATGACAAACCTGCTGTGTCCCCACCCTATCCTCAGAAATTCTCTGTGCGTAATGGGGATGCCCCAGATGGAGATTTCTCCAGTAGTATTGTGTTTATGAAAAGGAAAGAGCCAAAAAATTTTTAAATATCTGGCAAGGTGCAGGGTGGAAGTGGAGAGAAAAATAGTTTTTATAATTAAAGTAAACACACTCTAGTGAGCTTAAAACTCACTTCTTTAAAGTAACCTATGTGTGGAAGCATTCTCATTAATTGTACTGGAACAGATCATAAATTGCAAGCATTAGTCTAATTAAAAGTAACTCAGAGCTGTGTTTGTTAATAATACTATGATGCTTTGATTTCTGTTGTTTAACTTGTGTTATCCATTAATTGTTACACACCAGGTGTAGGAGACGGTTCTCTTAGAAACAGAACAGTGAGAAACCGTCCAGGAACCTCTTTATAAGTCTTTTTCAGATACTTCTCAGAAGCCCACAGCCCAGGTGGTCAGTGGCCTGGATGGACTATCTGGTAATCTCAAAGGACCCCCCCCTGCATATCCATCTGACTCAACTTCCTGAACTGGGTCAAAATGAAGATCACCTAATGTACCAGATGACAGCATGGGACTGTGAAACCACCGGTCAGGCATACTGGAAGCCCACTTCCAGTTGGGACTGGATCGTGATAACCAGGAATCACTCTTCTTGAAGAGCATCTGGGTGGGGGGGTGCATAAAAAGGAATGCCTTCCATTGCCCTTGAAGTTTTTTATCTGGCCTCCCATTATTGTGTGACAGTTCAGGTGCTGCCCAGAGTGCTATATTATAATTTTTAAGGCAAGGTTTAATAGCCACTCCACTCATCTTTCCTTTCTATACACAGAAGGGGGTCCTGTCAGGGGCACACTCAAGATGTAGTCTGTATGGCTTGCCTTCTTTTCCCACAGCATGAACTTTTCTTTTGTGTGGCATGCATACGTGCCTAACCTTTTACAAGAGGCATTTGCCCAGTTCCAAAGTCACAGGAAACAGCACATATCTACAATAGCTCTGAGATCTACAAGTTCTGAAAACTTGTGAAAGTTGAATGCATCAATAGAAATTAAGTATGGAAACAGCACATTGTCCTGTCAAAAGGTATGAGAAACAGATGTTGGCTACAGAATGTAGGAATAGGATGTACATAAATGTTCCAGGTTTGACCTGTCTAAGTTGACCACAAAATGTTCTTGAGATAATATCAAATTGTACCTTGTAAATGAAGTCACCTGTAATACAAAGGCTGTTCTTGTATTTCCCCTCTTTTCCCCCTGCTCTGCCAGAGTATATAAACCGGTCATCTGTTTCAATAAATTTGACCCTTGATCAGAACATCTTTTGTCTTGGGTTCCGTTTCTCTCTCCTTATTTTTCAGGCTGGGACCCCCTCATGAACCCATGAATTACAGAATTCTGCAGGTCAGAACACAGAAGGGTTTCTGAAGACCTCAGAGGTAGTCAAGAAAGTAACATTTCAAATAGTTTAGACATTGCTGGTGTCAGCAGAAAGACAGCCCACAAATTTGATTTGCTTTTCACCTCCCTAGGATTTATTTTCTCATTTTCTCTTTCATCTGCACATGCTTTATTTTAGGGTTCCCCCTGCATTCTCATTGATTTACCCCATAGCACTTTGCCAGCAACTCTTACTAATTGGCTTGTCCTCATCGCCTCTCTGGATCTCTCAGGGATCTGGAGCAGTAGCAACTCTAAACCTCCGCTCCCCTCTAGCTTTTAGGGTTCTTCTTAGAAGGCTGTAGATCTGAAGGCCTCTTGTTCATGGATGGTCTCAAGTTATCTCTCTAGCAGTGCATCTAGCCACACTCTCTGTCTAAGAGCAGCTGCTTCTAGGAACCTCTAGCAAAGAACCCAGGCAACAACTCTCTAGGGGACCCATCCCCACAGTCTCGCCCTAGCACTGTCCTTTTTAGTTTTTCTTTCATATTGAGCCACATCCTATAGCCTCAGGACTTACTCCTGCTTATGTGCTCAAGGACACTCCTGATTAGGTTATGATACCATAATGTGGTATCCAGGATGGAAGCCTGGTCAGCTGTGTGAAAGGACAGCAGTATCAAAGTCTTACCCACTGTACTATACTGTTGGTCCATGGAGCGTTGTCTTATATGGAGGGAAAGGACTAACACCATGCTAAAGGTATTGCTACAAACAGTTAGGCACATGTAAGTACCCAATATCTCACTGTTTACACAGAGTTCCCTTGCCCCTGCCCAATGTCCCTCGTTCTCCTGTGTTTCTCAAACTCAGAAAATCACATTCATAAACTGTAAAGTACTAGCTTCCATCTCAGGTTTCCAAATGTGCCACCAAGTATTGCACTTCTCTAGCTATGTTGGTGCCCAAGATAGAAACCAAACACATTTTTATTTCCCCAATTCTTTTCTCATTGAATCCTAGCTTTTTAAAATTCTTTTCAAGTTATTTTGGAGGTTCATGAAATTGAGGTATAGACTTACTTTTTTGTCATTGAGAAAAACAAAGACTTTATTGAAAACCTGATCTGGAGCTGAAGCAGTAGCACACGTGGTATGGAGTTTGCCTTGAAAGTGCTAACATAGGATGGACTGCGGTTTGATCCTCAAGCATCCAATATAGTCCCCCAAGCCAGGAGCAATTTCTGAGCGCATGCCCAGGAGTAACCCCTGAGCATCACTGGATGTGGCCCCAAAGCAAAAACAAACAAACAAACAGACAAAAAAGAAGACTTAATCAGGTTGGGAGAAGAGACATTTTATCAATTTTCAAAAAAAAATAAAGTAAAAAATAAAACTGATTACATTCTTTTTTCTCTTCTAAATATTTATACTCTATTCTAACTGTGGATATGAAAGTGGAGAAGAGACACAAACCTCACAGCCCAAGTTTTGTGTTCCTCACCAGAAATGTCATCAAAGTCAAAACTTTAAAACATTTTTTTAACCTGAATGCTCTTCATAGAAACTTGAATGCTTTAACTAAAAATTATAACTTGACTGGTTATTTCCTATGTTTTATATTTATTATATTTTTGTGAGTATGAAATTTAATTAAAATCACATTAAATTTGTCTTTCCTCTTGCTTCTCATGTAAACTTACCATTGTGACAGTTTTAAGGGAGGCAAAAAGGTGACTTCCCCAAAATTTCCTGATATTTATAAAGAATTAATGTTCTAGTTTGACAAAGGAAATAAGAGAGGGTCATATTTGTCATTGCAGGAAGTGCTACACTTACAATATTCCAGAGCTACTGAGAGAAATTCACAGTCACGGCTTGAAGAGAACTCCATTTACCAGTGGACTTTTTCAATTTAGACATGAGTTTAGACTGGGCAGAACTTATATTCCATTCAGCTCTACATTTATGAGTTTTGATATAAGCTTTTGTAATTCCAACTTCAAATCCATACTTACATGGCATATGGCATGGTAATATATTTTTATTATGTAAAAGGCCTTGTGAATGCTGAGTTGTCTAACAAAGGAAAAACCTGTGTTTTCTGTTCCCATTATAAAATTAAGAGGAAAATATAGCTGAGATATATATCTAGTCCTAATATTTTATTCTCGAGTTTGGTAGCATTACATATTTTGTAAAAATTTCTAGTTGGTTTTTATTCACAATGTTTTTATCTTCATATTTTTCTATTATAAATATGATTACCAGTGGTTATACATTTTCCCTGTGTAAATTTTCAAGAAAATTGGATTGCATTTCCTAAGCACATCTGCACAGATAGCTTTGGAGAGTTTAAAGCAGCAAACCTGAGATTGCCTACCAGCAATGAACAGCTTATATGCCTGTAATAAACAGGCTGATTTTAAAATAGCAGATTTAGGAATATTAAATTGTTCATTTTCCAACCTAAAGTAACAATTCATTTATTATACTGAATGTATATTTTCTATTTAAGGACTAAAATCAATTCA
The DNA here is from genome assembly GCF_024139225.1 of Suncus etruscus. Lineage (NCBI taxonomy): Eukaryota > Metazoa > Chordata > Mammalia > Eulipotyphla > Soricidae > Suncus > Suncus etruscus. Next base: position 72,778,638 of record NC_064856.1, read on the forward strand.
CATACACTGAAAAATGGTTGTGTCTTTACTGCAAAGTACTTTGAAGAACATGGCAACATTTCTAGATCTTTATGTACAGAGAATGCTATATCAGGCATCAATATAAAATCAGATCATTGCTCAGAATTTATGCTTAGCCCTTATACAAATGATATAGTCACTTGCTTCCATATACATTTTTAACTAGTTTTATCTTTTGTAGATTAAGTAAACTAAAATGTCATTGGTGATTTGTATAGGCCTGCTGCCTCTTAGTCTTGTGCCAGCACACTGCCCTCCAGCTTCTAAATTAGTGTTCACTTGATTCACTCTACAGCTCTTTTACTCACTCTCATGATAGCCAACAAAATTTGTATGACTACCACCAAGATTGCATTACTTCCTGATTATCACTGCCTTCCATAATTGATCTATACCGACCTTCTTTTTTCTCTTAATCCTAGGAACTCTTCCACTTTAACTGGTTAAGTATCTCTTGACTGTAAATAATACCTGAGCAACCAGCATATTGGTTAAAAGTCAGATGATGAAAGTAAACTACTTTGCCAATTACTATAAAATAACTCAGGCCACACTCAATCTTTATTTATCTCTAAAATAAGGAAAGGTTTGCTTTCACTGAATTTTTGTGTAGTTTTGTTATTACTTTAAAGAAACTTCTTCCAAAAGTTTATCATTTTGGAAAGGTAAAAATGATTATGAGGTTTTTGTCTTCTAATAGGTATTAATTGATAATATAAATCTTGGGATAATTGGCATCCAGAAATAATGATTTTGGAGATGGGGTTCTCAGATTCAAGTGCTAATTTCCCCCCAAAGCAATGCTGCAATGGAACCGAGGTTAGGAAACATAATAATAAAGATAATGATCAATTGATCATTTTAATTTTTGTCTGCACAGATGATAGATAGTCAAACAGAAAAAATAACTAAAGGCAGGGATAGTATGAAATAAAAGATAGGTTCCTTAGTTCTTGTTTTACTCCACATCTGCAGGCACATTGATTGTTGGGAGGGGGAATGGTAGCTCTCACAGGTGCGCATAGAACAAAGAATACAATAGGACAATAGCATTAATAGAAACTACGTAGTATACCTCAAACTGGGCATCAGCAGAGCCCTACGCAGTGTGAGTAAAGACTCTGTAGACAAAGCATTGTGAACCAGATATTGTGAACTGGACAGCAAATACTGAACAGCATTGGCCAGAACCCTATGAGAGCAAGATATTGTGGGACCTGTCAATGATAACTGCATCCCGTGAAAGAAGAGAACCTGCTTCAACTATTAAATAAAATAACTATAATAAAAAATAGATCTAGCAACAGTTTACTGGATTGACACTAATCCCCAGGAAACACCCACTAGACCCCCCCCCCCAAAGTCAATAATCTTGAGCTGTAACAGGCCCATTGTTCCTTCTAAAATGTTCTGGATGTATACTGATAAAAGAGATAGTATGAAAAAACTGATGTGCATTCTTCAAGTTGTTAAAGATAATTGCTTTAAAAAATCCAAAATCTTCAGAACAATAATGAGAAGCATTCAAATGCATTGATTTGCTTTTGCATAGCTATTTCTATCAAAGACTATATCACAGTAGTTTGAAGATAAATAAACCACTCAGAAGTCATTCACTAAGAACATAGAAGTCACTTTAATATTTAAGATAATACATTTAGGTGCTAACTAAATAATTCACTTATGCATTTTATAAGGTAATAAACTATAAATGTCTTAGATAAATACAACTTTCAATAAAATAGCAAATGATTTTAATTATTTTCAGAGTTAACCTGACAGAAAAATCAGGTTGTATATATATTATTTTTCTACCCCTTTAAGCAGAATTGTATGTTTATAATTTTTGAAAAGTGAGGAAATAGGAAAGAAATTTACTTTGAAGAAAGTGAAAGAGAAAACAGAACATTTATCTTTTGGGGGTTCCTAGTAATTCTAATATCCTAGCAGATCAAGGACTATACATTAGAGATGTGATATATTCTAAGCATGTAGGCTGTAATCTAGGCAAAAGCAATAGAATCATTGAGATATGCATTAGATATTCATAGGATGTTTAAAGTTAAGTCTGACTCTGGGGGAGCAGTTGTTAAAAGACCTTGTTCAACTGAAGAGGCTGAAATCTAAGTGAAGTGAGGTAATCTTAGCCTTTCTATGATCAAGGGGAAATTTTTCTCACTTAAAAAAAGAAAATCTTTTAGGAAACATCAACTATGGCCTGTATTAAAAGGAAAAAAAAGAAAAACCACAGGGAAAGAATGTCATGCACAGTCTTTTTTTTTTTTCTCCTCTTGGTACCTGAGAATTCTCTATCAGAGTAGCTTATTGTTTTCCCAAGTTGTTTTTGGGTCTCATTTAATCAGCATGGTTAGTTGAATCATTGCCCATATGGTTGAAGTTACTGTAAGTAACCAGTTCCTCCCTAGATATCATAAAAACACTACATGGCTAAAAAAAGCCACCATAATAGTGCTACCAGAAACTACCAGGTCCAAAGAGTCCTTCCAAACACATAAAGAAACATATATTTCTCAGATAGGTTCTTAGAATCCTTAACAAAAATTGAATTGCTTTTTGAATGCCCAAACTCCTAACTACACTTGCAGCAATTTTGGAGAGATAAAATCAAAGAAATCAGAGAAGTTTTTGCAACTGAAGTTAAAAGTCATTGAAAAACAAAATAAATTTATTCCTTAAGACCAAAGTCATGTGAAAAGTGCAGCAGCAGCAAAATGTTTTATAATTTGCTATGTCACCACTTTATGCCTGTTCGTTGAGTTTGGGAACCTAATGTTTCATGCAATGGTATGAAAAATTGATTTTGGGTAAAATTTGTCACATTAAATCTCCATTTCCTTCGTTTGATACATTTTCATCAATATACATTAGTGTGCAGCTTCTCTTTGTTTATTTGCTCCATAAGCATTCTGAAAGCATAGAGAAATCTTTCTTAACCTCTTCATCCTTCCCCAAAGTGATCCAGTATAGTTGTTACATTAGACTCTGTGATCATGTGGTCTCTTCTGTTTTCTATTGCCACCTCAAGTGCCTTAGAAATTAAATAATCAGATCACTGTTTTGCATTTTCACATATTCAGTTACATCCAGAGTGGCTCCAGGAAATTCCAAAATGTTATTATATGTATTGTGAAAAGGCAGGAAACCGTGTAGATCATTGGAAAAGACTAAATTTTGTTTCCATGGTTGCATTCTTATTGCATTTGTTCCGACTAAACCTTGTGTGGTGAAAGCAAAACTAAATTAAAGGTGAGTCAATCAAGGAAAATAGATTGGACACCCCTAAATTCACCGTAACCTGCTTTGATTTATGCTCAATACTCCTAGCGTATACTTTTACTGGTTATTTTATTCTTTTCTTTTAGATTTTGATTCACTATTTTACCTTAAAATCCTAACACTCTCTTTTCTTTCTTAAGATTAGCAAATGATGCCACCATTTGCTTTATTGGGAAAGTACAATAAATACATACATGCACAAGCATTTGCACATAAATGACTCCTTTGCTTGCACCACATACTCAAACTTGCCATAGTTAGTGAATGAAAGTCGCAGTATTTTTTGTTGTTGTTTCCTGTTTTGGTTAAAAAGACTCTGAAATTTCTTTCTATTAAAACATAATTCCTTCCTATTTTAGTCTCATCAGATTCACTCTTCTCTGAACAAAGAAATGCATTTGCATTACTAATTATCCCTTATTTCTCTTTATTCTTCTGTATTATAAAATCTCTTTGAATTCTTATTGTGGCATTCAAATATACTCGAGCTTTCCCATTTAAAAATAAAGACCTGGGCCCAGAGAGTAGCATGGAGGTAGGGTGTTTTGCTTTGCATGCAGAAGGACGGTGGTTCGAATCACTTCATCCCATATGATCCCCCGAGCCTGCTAGAAGCTATTTCTGAGCATAGAGCCAGGACTAAATCCTGAGAGCTGCCGGGTGTGACCCCAAAACAAACGAACAAAAAAAAGATCATTGCCTCTATGCTACTTCTTGTACTAGTTTAGCATATTTTGCTGCTCATCTTTATGGCCAAATCTTTGCATTTCTTATTCTTTTGAATAGTTGCTTTTTTTTATTTTTATTGTGACCAAAGTGCATTACAAATCTTTCACTGCATCATTTATGGTACATAGTGACAATAGTTGCTTTTGAAATACTTGCTTCTTCAGAATACAAGTTAATTTGGTTATAGTTATATCTTCTTACTTTAGACATTTTGTTTAATTTTGGGGAGAGATCACATCCTCTGGTGCTTGGAGGGATCACTCTTGGTGGATTCAGTAGTCGATATTGGGTGCTGGTGATTGAACTACACACTGTAATATTTATTGGCCTCTTTTACCTTCCTAGACACTTATTGTTTATAATTTATAAAAGCTGTATCAAAGACCTTATTTATTGTCACATGCAACTTCTCTATTGGAACAATCTTTTGTGTTCATGCCTCCACTGCCACCTAAAGATGGATAACTGCCACATCTCCAGCTCAGATGGATCTTTTGTATTAAAAAGATGAATTTGCAGCAGTCAACTTGAGAGTTGCCTCAAGACTTACAAATATTCAATTATAACACATCCAAACTACTCTCATGAATCTGCTTCTTTCCCTAAAAGTTGGTAATGGGTTGCAGAGATAGTACAAGGATCAAGATCAATGTTTTACTTTTGATAGATCTTAATTTGATACATAGCATGACACATAATTCCCACAAGCACTGTCAGGAGTGTTCTTTATGGAAATAGCAGGGAAAGAGTAAAGCTGTGTGTTACTGAAAAATAAAATCAAAACACAAATATTTGCCCCTTTAGATTATTTTGTTTCATGAGCTCAATTGAATAGGATCGGAATCTCTCTTGTATAGCTACAACCAACTTATCTAGTTTTATCTCTTAGAAATTTCTTTAATTTCTTTACATTTCTTTACATTTTACATATCTCCATAGGTATATTCCAATTCAATGCACACTATTTGATAAGTTTTCTCATGTGTGTCCATAATCATTTTTGTAATATTTGTCATCTATCTCACACTAATACATCCACCATATTCTAGCCTGAGTGATCATTTTATGTGACTATTACTTTAAATATTACTACTTGAAGCACTTTTAGTAGCTTTTTGTTTCTGTTAAGAAATCTCAGAATTCCAGATCTCCCTTCTCTGAGATCTGGGAAATTGGTGGTGGGATGTTGCACTCGTGAAGGGGGGTGTTCTTTACATGACTGTAATTATACAACTATAATCATGTTTGTAATCACGGTGTTTAAATAAAGATAATTATAAAAACGAAAGAAAATAGGAATTAAAACAAACAAAAACCAAACTAACAAACAAAAAATCTGATGGGAAAGTATTGAGTTTTTGATAGTTTACTCATTGTAGTTGCTTATGAAAGTTTTAGTCTCTTATGAAGATAAATTTCAATATTGTTATTATGAATTAATTTATATGATTTTATACATACTTGTCTAATCAATAATGTTAATTTATTGATTCTTACTGGTAACATTTACCATGTATTTCAGATAACATTTTTTAGACTCAAGTCAAATGTGTATTCTTCCCTTGAATATAACACTTCCTAATGATAAAAAAAAAAGATATGGTTTTGGAAAAGTTTAAGACAGAGCGTTATAGGGAACCTGTTGACATTGGTGATGGGAAATGCACATTGATAAAGGTTGTTGTATATTTTATGACTGTTAATCATGAACAACTGTATCTGTGAAAAAAATGTAGTATAAATGACCTTGTAACCATGGCGTTTAAATAAAAATAATTTTATAAAAAAAAAAGATATCTCAGAATTCGAGAGTAGTTTGTAAACTTTACTTCCTTGCTTAATTTTGGTCATATTGACCAAAATAACTTCCAAGTTATTAAAGTGTTTTTACTGTTTTGTATGCTGCAGAAAATACTTTTGCTTGATTACTTTAAGCAAGCAACTTCTAACTTTTGTTTAGCTGCCACTTCATTCATTATATTTCCTATAAAATCTTCCTTTCACTCTTGTCTAAATAAAGTGTTCCTATCATAGGCCCAATTATATTTATTTTATACATATTTCATTATTATTTTGTCTCCCATAGTATAACTCATCTATTGGCATATATGAGAAAAATATCAGTTTATTGTTCTCCTAAAATATTATTATATTATCTCCTATTATTATTTGTTAGGTTTTTAAACAAATAATTTTACTCATTTTTGAAATACAAGATTATAGCAGACAAGTTGTTTCACTTGAGGGTAACATTTACCTACAAATGGAGAGAAAATAGTTTATGCATTTCCTTTTCCTTGTTTCTATTGGTTAAAATATGTTTATGTAGAATTTGGAAGACCACAAATGTGGACAATTGAGTCAAGAGCAGAGATTAAATAGCAGGGAAACAAAACCCTGCTTTTCTTGATTGAGTTTATTTTGCATCAATGATCATTAAACTTCCATGAAGTACTGCCTTCAACAGATCTATACTTCTTCCTTAAAAAGTTTCTCTAGTGTATACTAGAGAAAATGGAAACCTATGTTAAAAAAATGAACTTACCCAAAACAATAATGGTTGTAATAGAGTATCTCTGTACTGTAAGGGAAAATAAAAAAGTTCTAAAGTAAATGAATATAGCTGTCTTTTACAGCAAAGCAAAATTACACATTTTTTCCTTTCTCTACATCAATAAATTCCTGTGCTGTCTGCTTTTTTTATTTGTATAATATTTCCTACTTTATTAAAATTGTACATTACAGACTGAATGCAAATGTTTTATTTATTGATCTGAAAATAATCCCCAGGCAATTTTTTTGTTTTGTTTTGTTTTGGTTTGTTTTGGCCACACCTGGTGATGCTCAGGGGTTACACTTGGCTATGCGCTAAAAATTTGCTCCTGGCTTGTGGACCAAATGGGACCCTGGAGATCAAACCCTGGTTCATCCTAGGTTTGCATATGCAAGGCAGACTCCCTACTACTTGCACCACTGCTTTGTCTTCATCCCAAGACAATTTTTATTGTCATTTGTCAAATAAAAATCTCAGTTTGAAATACCAGAATTCTTCCCAAAGAGTCATTCATTTATATTTCCAAGTTCAATTAGAATATGTGTTTGTTCAACAGGTACAAGTAGATTCCATTTGGTTCAAGGAATCCTGAAAAGCAGAAAACAAATGAAAATAAAATATACATTTCTCCCTTCTTTACAAACACCAGAGGGCACTAAATACTGAAGAAGTTAGACATTTTTCAAATGAACAATGATACATTTTCTCACTAGAGGGAGCAAAGAAAAATTCGAGCTTAAAAAATATAAAATAAACACTTCTTTAAGTCCCTAAAAATAACTTGTATATGTTATTTTGTGATAAAAATAATATTTATTTTACTGTAAAGAAATGATGTTACATCAAGAGGATTATAATAAAATTAGCAATTAAAGATAATCTCATTAAAATTATTGAAGTGATAATAAAAATATATATACATGTTATTGCTAACATGTCCCACTCTGTTTCTGTCTCATTTCTTTATTCCTCCACTCATATTATACTGAGCTGAGCTCTTAGATTTTTAAAGTGTATTTTTGTTTTTGTATTTTGGGAAGACGCCATTTCTGGAACATAATAGGCTACCATAGCATTTCTATGAAGGTTGTGTTGTGCTGGTGATCTTTTTTTATAATCCCTATATTTCTATTTCCATCTCATACCATAGCTCTGACTATGGAACTGTGTATTTCATGGTGATTCAATAAAATTTTTAAAAATAATAAAATAAGATATCAAATATCTACTAGAAAGTGATGCTGAGATCCACCTATGTAGATAGGTGAAGAAGTCAATAACATAAATTTTTCAACCTAAAAATGTCACATACTGGAATCTACTTTAATAAAGATTAATTTGAGATATGCAAATCTACAGAGACATGACAAAGTAATATATAGTATATGTGTGAAAATAAATTTTCTCTCAGAGTCAAGATAGCATTATCATAAATTACTGTTATAGCCATAAATATTCCATAAATATTAAATAATGCTTTCATTCAACCTTAGGTCTCCAAAAATTATAAATCTAGTAACATTATGATATAATGTTAACATTTTAAGTAAATGCCTAGTATGAAATCAATATTTTTAAATGTTATATTAAATATAAAATATTTATGAAAAATAGTTTTAAAACACTTTCATACTTCCATAAATTTTCAGGAATGGAAAGCACAAGTTTACAATAAAAAATAGACATTTTAAACCATATTAAATTAAAAGTTGCTTAAAAGATGTATGAATAGGAAAAATAGTTCAACTATGTTACGTTTAGAAAGCTAAACACTTTCAGATTAAAGGATGTAGTGTAATCAATCTATGTATTCATATGCCAGTAGAAGTATGTGAGAAATTATTTTGCTATTTACTATCAGCACTAAATACTTTATTTTGATTTCATATCTTTATGACTTATGTATTGACATATAAGCTTTCTTATAAATTTTGGCTATGAATAATCGACAGGAGTAATTTTCAATTATATTTATGATTTATTCTCATACTTTATCTATATACAAATATTTACCATTTTAGGAAATTGTCATCAATCAGGAAACCAATTCAAGTTTACATGATGCATTTATTTTCAGAAATGAAAATAAACATAAAAATTTATTTTCTTAATTTTTCTTAATCCATGGTTCTTTAGACTTCTCTCTGGTGACACCAGCTTTTCATAAAAGCTGCAAGTATGGGATGTAGCTTTAGTAGGATAGGGTAGGGTATTTTCCATGTTTTCCTGTGTTCAATCACTAGCATCCCAGAACCTTCCAAGGGAATTTTTTGAGTGCCCCTAAATTCCATGGTTGTGGCCAAAAAAACAAAAACATAAACTGCTTAAAACTACAAGTCTAGGTCCTGAGAAATAGTATAAAAGCAGGGCACTTCTCTTGTCCACAGCAGACCCAGGTTTGAGCTACAGTATCCTATTGTCTCCAAGATCCTCCAGGAGAGATACCTGAGTAGGAGTAAACCCAGAGCAACTTCTGGATATGATTCCAAAATATAGACTCCCCCCAATAAATTATACAAGTCAGTTATTTTGTATAATGTCTTTCAAAAATTGTTTATTTATCATTATGATTTAATTTGAGTGGAACACTTTGTCTGGGATACCAATAAAACTTACTTTTTAGAAAAAGGCAGTAAGACAATGGAAAAGATGGTAGGGAGAGATAGTGGCTTACAATTTTCTTCCCAATATGAAATCCCTTGAGTGATATGAGAATGTATGGGAGGGGAAGGAGCTAGTACTTGAATAAGATAGAATTCTGTCATGAGAAACCTGAATCTGTCACCTGGCATTGCCAGTATGAGGCTCAGTTGACAGAAAGCTGAGGATAGTATCATTACCTTAGCCCTAAAAATACCATGCTTTGACCTCCAGTGACACTTGCAGCTTCAACTTGATTGGATATATGTGCATCTAATATGTTGAGGTTCCTTCCAAACTAGTGAAATAATACTGATTTTAAGAAATGAGAGCTGGATGCTATATAGCAGGTGCTGTCTGTTGACAATGACTGAGCTGAGAGGCAGGATTTTGAGTACCATTTATAGCACGTGCTTTTTACAGATCCCTGAAAGTAGTAAAGGCAGAAGGGTAGATACTGTGGCAGACTGAGGGAGTGTATAGATCACTGAAAATACTGAGTACCTTTTATGTTGTTGTTTTTTTTTTTTTGGAGGGGGGCACACCCAGCAGTGCTCAGAGGTTACTCCTAGCTCTGCACTCAGGAGTCACTTGTGGTGGGCTCCGGGGACCATATGGGATGCCCAGAATCTAATTTCTGGGTTTGATTCACCTTCCTTGCTCTGCTATATTTATGGATAGGTACATTATTTTTTATAAATTTTTATTGTGACCGAAGTGCATTACAAGTCTTTCACAGAATTATTTACGGTACATAGTGACAATGAATGAAGGGCATTCCCACCACCAGCGTTATCCTCACTCCACCCCTGTTCCCAACATGTATCCCATATCGCCCTCCCTTACCCCCCAGAATACTAGTTATTCTTTTTTTCCTGGTTTGCCACATTCCAGAGGTAGATATACAGTATCTTATAAAATTAGTATGAAATTTATGGAATAAAATTATTAAAACTTTTAATCCATGTAATTCAAAATAATGCGATATGCTATGAAAAAAATTTATACTTCTTTGCTGCCATGCTTGTTTTTTACTTTCTGGATTTCATAATTAACTGACTGAATTTATAGAAAATATTTGGGAGGATTTTGGAAGAGTATCATATATAGTCTTCACTCTTGAATGACTATAATCTTCTTGAAGAGATAAAGCATTCACGAAGAAAGCTATCAGGAAGCAAAAAGAGAAATTTATCTCCCATCAATTTGTGGTTATTTATTTGCGAAGACCAGTACTTGTCTCTGTTAGATGCAATAATAAATAAAAGCCATGTGGCAGTTTATGTTGGCATAAAGTACTGAAGGACAAAAAAGAGTAAATCAATAACTAACAAGACTATACTTTTAGGGATCATTTCTATAGTATGTGACTGGAGAAGTTTCTCTGATCGTGTAGAGCACCCGAAGCCACAAGGAGGAGCCAGAGTGTCCTCTCCTGAGCGTGAAGCCGGCTCTAGGTGTCGCTTCTGCAACTACCTCTTGCCATTGATGACTGTTCTTCCCTTCCTTTGGAAGGGATGGAGGGAGAGGATGCAGTCTGAGTGGTAAAATAAATAAATAAATAAATAAATAAATAAATAAATAAAAATAAAAAAAAACAATAACTAACTACGGTAGATATTATAGTGGGTAGGCTGCTTACATTGCACATGGCAGAATGAGGTTCATTCACCAGAACCCTTTATGATAACCTGAGGCAGCCAAGAGTGAGCTGCAAGAGTAAGCACTGCAAGATGTGGGCCCCCTCCAAAAACAAATAAAAAATCTAACTAATCACAGACAAAACTTAATTAAATTGACCAAAAGCTCTTTTCTTCTGGATCAAAATATTCTAAACATATTTCATAGTTGTTCAAGCCTTGGCATCTGTGGATTATTATTGAAATGGTTGTTAAATGAGTTAATTTTTTTTTTTTTTGGTTTTTATGGGATGCTGGGATTTGAAACACCTTCCTTCTGCATGGAAGGCAGACACCTTACCTGCAGGCTATCTCTCTAGCCCCAATGAGTTAATTTTTTTTTTTTTTTTGGTTTTTGGGCCACACCCGGCGTTGCTCAGGGGTTACTTCTGGCTGTCTGCTCAGAAATAGCTCCAGGCACTGGGGACCATATGGGACACCGGGATTTGAACCAACCACCTTTGGTCCTGGATCAGCTGCTTGCAAGGCAAACGCCGCTGTGCTATCTCTCTGGGCCCCCAATGAGTTAATTTTTTAAAGACTCTATTTTTACATTAAAGACTTCAATTTATTTGTCTTTGAAGATGACTTTTATTTTTCAATTAAAGATTAGGAATATCACATTAATATAAAACAAATAAACAAATAAATAGAGCTCACTTTATTATGAGTGCTTGCTTGCCATGATGAATAAGTATGCAATTTAGAGGAACTAAGTAGAGAGTGAGTCTACTCACAGTCTACTCACAGTTTCTTGAAACTGTGATTATATAAACCTCAGGAGGCTCAATTATAAGTATGCTCATGATTTGAGAGCAAAGTTTGTTTGTTTTTTGTTTATTTGGGGATAGACCCAGTGGTGCTCCGGGTTTATGCATACCTCTATACTCAGGAATTACTATGGTATGCCAAGAATTGAACCCAGTCGAGTGTGTGCAAGACAAGCACTTTGCCTACTGTACTATCTCTCAGACTCTGAGAGCAAAGTAGTTTTGATGCTTTTATTACTACTAGTGCGCATCTCATATTCATTGCATGGTATACATAAAAGTGAATTTATTTAGATAGATAAAAACCCAGATGTTATCAATGAAACACTTGAATTGCCCTTTCTTGTTTGGTGTGTGTGTGTGTGTGTGTGTGTGTGTGTGTGTGTGTGTGTGTGTGTGTGTGTGCATGTGTATGTGTATTATTGAAAGGGCGGTTAACACCCAGATGTGCTTTGGGATTAATCCTAGCTCTGCAGTAAGGTATTACTCTTGGCAAGTGCCAGTGATCTAACCTCAGTTGGCTGCCTACAAAACAAACTCCATATATATGCTATATTATCTATTCCCTGGCCCTAATTACATTTCCTTTAATTCACGGTTAAAATTTAAAGCAAATTAGACTCTTAGAAAATAGACAATGTCAGGGCCGGAGCGGTGGCACAAGCAGTAAAGTGTCTGCCTTGCCTGTGCTATCCTAGGAAAGACCGCAGTTCGATCCCCAGGTGTCCTATATGGTCCCCCAAGCCAGGAGCGATTTCTGAGCACATACCCAGGAGTAACCCCTGAGATTCACCGGGTGTGGCCCAAAAAACAAAATACCAAAACAAAGAAAATAGACAATGTCTAAATATGTTTGTACTATGTAAAACCTGGACCAATTTTAGTGATCATAACTAAGCATTCACTGATTTGAAGCCACTGCACTTTTTTTTTTTTTTTTTTGGTTTTTGAGTCAAACCCGGCAGTGCTCAGGGGTTACTCCTGGCTCTATGCTCAGAAATTGCCCCTGGCAGGCTCTTGGGACCACATGGGATGCCGGGATTCGAACCACCATCCTTCTGCACTCAAGGCAAACGTACTACCTCCATGCTATCTCCCCGGCCCCCTAGCCACTGTATTTTAATCTAGTTTGTTTCTCTATTTAATTAGTTATATGAATACCCTTTAAACATCAGTGGAAGCTATATTTTAGGGAACACAAACTATTTAACAATATATTTATATCCAAGAATTAACTCATTTTAAATGGAAATATATATTTCTCTTATATTTTATTTTCATAGCACAAAAAAATCTTGTGAATGCTATTTAAATGTTTTTGTTTGTTTGTGTTTAATGTTTTTTGGGCCAAAGCTGGCATCTCTAAAGGGTTACTTCTGGCTCTGAGCTCAGAAAATATTCCTGGCAGGCTCCTAGAACCATATGAGATGCCAAGAATCAACTGTGCTGTCACAATGGTCTCACAAGCAATATTTATATTAGTATTTTTATGTTTTATGTTCTTGAATTTAAAGTCCAGAAATCTATGGATTAATTTAACTGGATACTGGAAGTATCATAAAGTAATAAAAATAAATTCTTCCATGAAAATGAAAAAATATATACAATGAACAACTTAAAAAGCAAACTCTGGGTTCTTTAAAACTACCACGTAAAATCATCACTATCAACAACAAATGAAATAAAATAAATAGCATTCTGTTATAGTGTTTAATACAATAATCTCATAAGTTAAATTTTTTAGAGCTCATTTTTTTTATATAAATTAGGAAGGTATCCAGGTGAAAGTGCTGGATTTAATACCTGGCATATGGAGGCCTGGTATTTGATTTCCAGCAACATATGCATTACCCCCCCACCCCCCATCATTGAACTACTGGTATAACTGTGGATCCCAGTAACAATGGACCTAAGCACTGAAAAGCCTCAGCCACACAAATGGACCTAGTATGGACAGAGCCTAAAGACAGATTTCCTGAGCATTGCTTGAGATACTGCCTAATATATATATTATAATATATGTAATATATATAATTTATAATATATTAATAAAGAATGTATAATAAGATATATGTCCATATATATTCATATATATTTCTTACTTATATATATTCATTACTTATATATTCATATATAAAATTAAAGAAAATGAAGCTCAAAGAGATAAAAATTGCCAGCAAATATATCACATAGTGTTGTTTTCATTTTTTGTGCTTTATTTTGTTTTTATTTTAGGACAGTGGTTATTGTGTAGTGGTTGTCTTAATTGCTGTGGTGCTTTTTGGATTTTTTGTTGGATCATTCTTTATGTGTTGTTGTTGTGTTTCTCTTACTTTTCCCCTTTCTTCTCTCAAATTATCATTTATAGCCTCTAGAAGGACTCTGTCCATATTTTGCTTGTTTGGTTTTTTACGCTATTTTATTATTTTCTTTTCTTCAAACAGAACCACATAGCTTGAACCATCTTGTTCCTCCTCTCAAATCGAGGGGGAAATAATGGAGGTTACCAAGACCAAACAGTTGTATGATCACTAAGCAGTAATAAAAATGATCAGACTTAAATATCTAACCCAAAGCAAATGACAACAGAATTGATATCCAATCTATAACAAGCTAGACACAGAAGGGACCACTTATACTAGCAGCCTGGGGTTAGGGAGGGGGATGTGGGATGCATACTGGGTATGAGGGTGGTGGGAGGACAACTTTGGTGGTGGGAATTCCCTTGATTTAATATCAATATGTACCTAAAATATTACTGTGAAAGATATGTAATCCACTTTGATCAAAATAAAAATTATAACTATAAATTTAAAAAATATAAAAAAGAAAAAATAAATAAAAAAGAAAGTTAAAATTTTAAATTAGGTTGATTGTACCACAAAGCTAATATACTTATTCATAAACAATATTGATTGATAATAAAAGTCAGTTATAATAAGGGTAAAGAGAGTGACTATAAAGTGATAGCTTTTGTGGCATTTACCTAGATGAAATAATTATTTTTCTTTTTCAATTTTTGTTATAACAGTGTGATTTAGCAAGTTGCTAACAAGAGATTTATATGAAATCACTTCTTAATAATTGATGAGCCCACATTTCATAAGAAAACTGAAAGAAAACTTGTTATAAAAATATGCACTATAAAAATGCTTAACACTTATATTACTTTCAACTCTGAAAGCAGTATGATATTTAAGGATATGGGAAATTAAATCAACTGATTTAGATTCAGACTCTTTCTTTTGGCTTTTATAGGTTTATAACTCTTCTCAGTTAATTTGTCTTAACTTTAGTTTCCTAATTCAGTTTAAAGAATTCAATACTAATTCTGTTTGAACCTGGGTCTCTCCTAATCAGCTCCAAAATACCATATGAATATTTTTTGTCATTTTTATACACATGGCAAAGAAAAATAATAGTTCTAATTATCTACCATGTAAAGAAGAATGTGTTTACTTTATATGCTTATATAAATATATTATAGATGAAACTTAACTTATCTCTTCTTGCCATTTTGTTTTTATCATTTAACTTACAGAAACCCAGTATCTGTCTTCAAAGACAAACCAAAATTAAAGCTCAGATAGAGAAGGACTCCTCATTTACTATTTCTAAGTGAACTGATTCAAAATCACTAAACAGTTATTTCTCAAAATGGCACTTGATATTTTCAGAGCTACAAATCATTTTAAATACATAATGCAATTTACTTTTCTAATTGTCAGAAAGCATAAAGTATTGGGGAGTCCTTTCTCAGCAATACACCATCTGATGGCAGCATTGTTTATATCATTTATTTAACAAATATTCATTGAGACCCTTTCTGTGCCAGCCACTATTGAAAGTGTCACAGATTATAACAGTAAAGAGAATCTTTGCTTCTATAAAGTTTGTATATAAACTAAAATTACTCAAGCCAATAAAAATATAAAGTCACTAAGAAAGAACTGATATGAAGAAAAATAACACTGATTAAGAGAATAATGAAAAAAAAGCTCTTGTAGTGTGGTTAATAAAGTAGTAAAGTTTACCTGACACACACACACACACACAAAGTGCCAATTTATAGAAATTAATGATTCAAGAGACTAAACCGTCAAGTGTAGTTGTAAATATCATTTTGAAGAAACCAGGTAGAAGTGTTTAGGAAAATGAGAAAGTAGTATGTCTGAGAAATTACAATAAGATATTATGACAGGAACATGACGAGAAAGGTTAGAAACAGTAATAGATATTTAACCAAGTCAACATCATGTAAACAGAACATTGCAATTGCACAAGATATTTAAATTTCTGATTTTCTATGTGTATAAAAATGCTCAGAAGATTGTAAGGCATATCTTTTCTAATAGAAGTTGCTTTTTTCAATATATCCACTATATATTTGATGAGTCTCCCATTTATTTATAAAGAAACATATCTGCTTTCATAACTTTTTTTTTTGCTTTTATAACTTTTGTTTTGCCTTTTTTTTGGGGGGTGGGGGTTGCCACACCTGGCAATACTCAGGGCTTACTCCTGGCTCTGTGCTCTAAAATCTCTCCTGGCAGTCTAGGGGGCCCATATGGGAATCGAACTTGGGTTGGCTACATGCAAAGCAAACGTCCTTTCACTGTGCTATCACTCAGGCTCCTGCTTTTATATCTTTACTGGCAAATATCAAACATTATCTCTAAATATTAAATTGGTTTCTCTGACAGCACAACAGTCCCAGAGTCCAACCTATAAAGTGAGTTTTATTAAAAAGAGGGATAATTACAAGACGGTAGGCTGCAATCAAGGTATTAATAAGGATGTAGGGTCATTGCACTGGTTAAGGACTCAAAGAAATTCTCTTTCTCTCTCTTTCTCTGTTTCTCTCTTTTCAAATAAAGAAACCCATTCTCTTCTCTGAAAGCAGGGTATAGTATGTGAAAATTTTGATTATGTGCATATTTTCAGCTTTGTTTCTAACACAATTTAAATAATAATTTTACACATACATTTGCTATGAGACACACAAGAAATTAATCTCTTTTTTTGTTCAGAATACTCACAGATAATGTAAAAAAATGAAACAAAGGCTGAATAATTTAAAACCCTGATTAAGATAATTTTGTTTTAAAATTTTATTCTAGAGGTCCAGAGCAATAGCGCAATGGTAGAACATTTTTGCCTTGCAAGCAGCTGACCCAGGATGGGCCTAGGTTCTATCCCCAGTGTCCCATATAATCTCCCAAGCCGGGAGTAATTTCTGAGCACATAGCCAGGAGTAACCCTTGAGCATCACTGGGTGTGTCCCCTAAAAATTTATTCTAAATTTTAAATTTATAATAATAACCTTAATTTATTGACAATATGTTTTATAGGCATAAGTAATATCATTTTTTCAATGTATATGCTACTATATCAAATTCCACCACTAATATATTGATATACCAATATAATTTCATCACACTCTATTGCAGATTCCATCGCTTTTCTGAGTTTTGGGGGTTTTTTTTGCCTTTAGTTTTGATTTTATTGTTTTCTATTTCCCTGTATATATGGATGTGAACATATACATTCTCACCCTACATTTGAAAGATATCCTCTGATCCTTAAGTAAAAACTTTAATCTCATCCCAATATTGTTATGTGTTTAAATACATTAGAAGAGATGTATTCAAGGGGTGGGCATAATTCTGTAAATGCATAATTGAAGACTGACATGTTATAGTGATGGAGAAAATAGATCCAAAAATTATGAGTAAATAACTCACAAAATTTCAGTAAAAAGAACACAAAGAAAATTTCTCAAGATCTAAAAGTTTATGAATAATATGCACACCTAGCATTCTATATAGTCACCTGAGCCTGCCAGGAGCAACTTCTGAGTTTAGAGTCAAGAGTAGCCCCTGAGCGCTGCTGGATGTGACCCAAAACTTGAACGTGAATTTGAACACCAAACCCAAAGACAATGACAACAGAAAAGATACCCAATCTACAACAAGCTGTAAAGTGGAGACCAGTTACACTAGTATTCTGGAGAGTAAAGAAGGGAGATATGGGATGCATGCTGGGAACAGGGTGGAAGGATACAACACTGGGGGTGGGAATGCCTCTCATTCATTGTCACTATGTACCAAAAATATTACTGTAAAAGATTTGTAATGCACTTTGGTCACAATAAAAATTTATTATTAAAAACAAGAATACAAGGTGTATTCAACTCTGTTAAAATGGAAGTTAATAAAAAAAAGATTAGTGATTTAATGTAAAAAATATTCCACATAATTATGTGTAAAATAGTTAACAATAAATGTCTTTACTTATTACTTAATCTGATACAATATTATTAACCAAATTTATCATTATTATTTTAACCAAGTTAATACATATTAAAATAATTATTTACAATTGCAGAAAGGTGAGTTTACTTTGTTTATTTCAAATTATTCTTTGCATAGTACCATTTGTTTAAAGGAAACATTTACAGCACCTATCAGCTGTACCTATATGCAGGGAGAACACAGAGTATGTTTGATTTTTATTAGAATCAGGAGGCAAAAAATATATTATATATTGTGTTTATTTATTTTATGTTGTGGAATATGGGTACTACCTTGCCGTGCTCAGGGTTTTCCTGGTTCTATGCTCAGAGGAAACTCCTGATGAAGCTAGAGAAATCATATAGCAACATGCAAGGTCCACCAACACATTATGACTGGTATTATCTCTCCAAGCCCTGACTGGTATTATCTCTCCAGTCCCTGTACTTATTTATTTATTAAGATTATCTGTGAGTCAACCATCTGTCTATATGTATTCATGCTTCAGATGCAAATTGTCAGGTTTAATACATCAAATAGTCTAAGTAAATTGGTCACAAAAGATGTTTTCCAAAACAGGGAACAGGAAAAGAAAAACAAAAGTGATTTTTTTGTTTCACAACTGACCATAACTTGAGCTAAAGCATTAGGCCCATTTCATTGTCTGTGAACTCTACTTCACAGTTCTAAAATATCAATAGAAAAGAAAGAATAAAAACGTAGCATAAAAACAACGAAAGTTCATTTCTCTCATTCATTTTTTTGGGGGTGATAGCTTGAGGACTATTCCCCAACTTAGGAGAATCATGTGATCTAGAGGACTGAACCCGAATCTTCAACTCAACATAACTCCTGTACTATCTATCTCTCTGGGTCTTTTGCTTATTAAATTATTTCATCCTTGCCCAAACTCAGGTAACCCCTCAACTTTTGTGTCACCTTTATTCACCATAATTCATTTATTTTTCTCTCAATTACCAGGTAGCTAGCAGTAAATGCCTCAAAAACATTGAAGGTGTTCAGGGGAGCTGGGGAAGGCTTTCACTTCCATAGACTGACTTGCTGGAGGCTCCTAGTGATGCTTTGCGGTTGAGGTGGGGATCAAACATACATACATTTTATTTATTTATTTATTTATTTATTTATTTATTTATTTAACTGATAGTTATTCCTCGGATGAACTTTTCTAGGAAGTCTACATTTTCTTCTATGTTTATATATATTAACACACATTTTAAAATGCGGATCCCTTTTTAAATGAGCCCTCTACAGTGTAAATTCTCTAAGAGGCTGTCAATGCTACTCAAAATTATTCTATAGATAAGAAAAGTTTCCGAAATCGTGCCTACTGTCATCCAATTTTAAGTAGTCAAGAGAGGAGTTGCGTTCATTCCCGGGCTAAGGCACGCCATTGTCCTTCAACTACAGAAGTCAGATTCAGTTCTTGGGGGGAGTGGGGCCAGGAGAAAAGTTAATGGCACGCGCCAGGAAGTGGGATGGAGGGGCAGTTAGAATCTTGGAGATGCTCTCCTACCCTACCTGGGGCTGATTTAAGGGAGGGCCTTCAAGAGTTGTTTGGGTTTTATTCCACTGAAAACACAAAGAAAATCTCTCCTCCCTGGAGGGAGGAGACGCCCTTGGCTGCGCTTCACTGATGGAGGGGACTCCGGACCCCAAGACTCAGAGGGGTCCGTTGGAAAAGATCTGAGTAGAGAGGAGAGGGGGAGAGAGAGAGGGGGAAAAAAAAGGAGAGAAAGAAAGGAAGAAGAGGAGGAAGTGGAGGAGGAAGAGGAAGAAGAGGAGGGGAAGCAGAAACTGAGACCCCAGGAGTTGGGGCGATCCTGGGAACCGGGAGCCCGTTGGCCATGGAGCCTCAGAAGCAAGAGAACCAAGAGAGCGGCTTAACGCTGTTCACATCCTTCACAGATGGAGGGGAGACCTCCACCTTGGGCCCGGAGGCGTCGACCACCGCAGTAGAGGACCAGGAGGGAACCCAGGGGGGGTTAAACCGGGCAGGCCCGGAGAGACGTAGAAAAAGGGTGCGGAGGCTGCTGCCCCAAGGGGCGGAGAACCAGTGGGAAACCCCGGAATGGCACACGACCGACCAGACTGATTCCAGGGACGGGGATCCCGAGTCTTCCAGCGGAGAGGAGGAGAAGGCGCAGGCCGTGGGCAGGGAGCAACCATGGGTGAAGTCGACCTCCTCCTCCCCCAGTAAGAGAAGCCAGAGGCGAGTCGGGAAGAGCCGAGCCTGGGGGAAGTTGGGCAAAGTGGAGGCGAAGAACTTCCAGCAGCCGCAATTCTTTAAGGTGGTGAGCCAAGGCCGGGAGACGAACCAAGGGGCGGAGAGAAGACCCAGGCGCTACAAGAGGACGCGCTTTCGGAGGAGCAAGGAGGAGTGGGTGGTCCAGCCGGAGACGCAACGCGCCTCGGAGAACACCCGAGACTACCAGAGAACCTCCTATGCTTCGGTGCCCGGACGCGGCTCCTACTCTAAGCGTTGGTGCAAGACCGAGTGGGGTCCTGTTTTCTGCTCATCGGGCATCAGTGTTTATAACGAGCTGGCCAAGTTGGGTGACCCAAATGTTCTGGAAATGTTGGAGGAGGAAGGTAGGAGCGGGGCTCGAACCCACGGGAAGGGGACATAGAGGACAAGCAGGGCAGATTCCTGGGGACTTTTGCTGGGAGGTGTGCACTTGCTCCTGACTCTGCAAGTGGGTGGTGGGTGGTGGATGGCTGGGGTCTTCTGACTTCTCTGCAGTGAGTCAGGTTTCCAGATTCCCTCTCCTGGTTCCCCCCGCAAGTTGGGAGTAAGTGCGCTGAGTGCATGGAGCAAAGAAAGAAAAGTTTATTGAACCTCACCTTTTTTTTTTATTTTTATTTTTTTGACAACTTCAGAGATGATTTTAGAACTCGAAAGTCTTCACCTAATTAAATTGTACAATGCAAATTGTTTTACTACGTTTACAGAGTTTTGGCATCAGCACCATGATCTAATTTTAGAGCGCTCTCATCTTTCCAAATAGTGACTATTTCTCCTGTTCCCCTCTTCGACCCTTGCTTGAAATAGAGTTGCTGTCGCTATAGATTTATTTATTCTGTATTTGTCATATGGAGACTCTTCTGAAGCTCATCTGTGTAGTAGATTGTATAGCAAAAGATAGGACATCGTTCTTTTAATTGTCAGATCTTCTTATTTGTTTTTTGTTTGTTTGGGGTAATATCCGGTGAGGCTCAGGGGTTACTCCTTGGCTCTGCGCTCAGAAATCACTCCAGGCAGGCTCAAGGGACCATATGGGATGCCTGGATTCTAATTGGGGTCAGTCCTGTGATGGCCGCTTGCAAGGCAAAGGCTTTATTACTGTGCTCTGGCCCCAGCAATCTTTTACATTTATATAGCAGTGTATAAAGGTTATGATTTCACATCATTCCAATCATTTGTTATTTTCGAAGTTAGTTGTTTTAGTTGTGAAGTAACTTCTCAAAAGAAGTTTTGGGAAAGTTCATTTTGGAGTTGAGTAGTTTTTAGAGCTTATTCCTGTCAGCATTCAGGGATCACTCCTGGCAGTACTGGGGGACCAACCACGTGTGATACCAGGGATCAAACCTGGTCAGTCATGTACAAACTATGAGATATTTCAGAAATATTGTCTTCATTGAATATGGGGAAATGTATACTGTGTAACTTTCTGTGTATAATGAATAAAATATCAATATGGTATGGCAGAGATTCATTGTAGCTTTCTTTCAGATAACAGGAGTCTCATCAAATATAGTCTCAGGATTATCTGCCTTTTTAGAATGTCCTCTTAAATTAGTATTATTACAGCAGGAGATCATAATTGTAGCTTGAGTTTATTCCCCAAACTTTTCCTAAAATGATTTTGGTTTGTCCTTTGGTGAAGCAAAAATCTTTGTGATTTATTAGTTTCTCTTGTGAAATTTTTTTCTACTTATTTGGATGGAGCTAAGCAAAAAGGATATTGATATGGAATGCCACTTAGGGGTTTTGGGCCACACCTGGTGACACTCTTGGCTATTCACTCAGAAACTGCTCCTGGCTTGGGAGGCCACATGGGATGGTGGGGATCAAACACAGTTCCATCCTGGGTTAGCCACATGCAAGGGAAACATCCTACCTCTGTGATATATCTCCGGCTCCTGGAATGCCATTTATTTGATAGTTGGGTTTAAACACAGTATCTACTACTTGTTTTGTGTGAGTTCATAAATCCAGAATCTAAACTGTAAAAGAGTATTTTACCAGTGAGAGGCCCAAGAAACAAATGGACCTGAACACTCAGATCACTTAATTTTCTTCCTAATGTTTCTCAGCATTGAATTATAATATTAAGGTGGTTTTGAGAACTGGTTTTGTAATTAGAGTTGCATAAAAATGTTTTATAATGAGTTTGTCTAGTTTTAACATTCTCAGTCCAGTGAAATTTTGGAAGTTCAAATCCAACTATTTATTTCTTCTGGGTTTTAGCAAAACCACTATAAAAATAAGTGTGTTGGATGAAGGCTAATAAAAGCTTCAGTTTTTTTTATATAATTTTGTTTCTTAGAATACATTTATTGACCAGTAAGCCTAGAACCTGTATATTATCTCTTTTTTATGCTTTTCTTTGGTTTGGAGACACATCTGGTTGTGCCAAGAGATACCTCTTGATGTAGTGCTGAGATGTTGCTCTTTTGTGTTCAGCGGTGCTCTGGGGATCATGCTGATATGGTGGAGCCAAGTATGTGCTCAAAATTCTGTCCATTTCTTTTATTTTCTATTTTGTTTTTTGGAGAGTAAATTTGAGAAAGTTGATGACTGACATATGTGAAAATATTTATTACAGGATGTTACCATTAGCCTTTTAGTTATAAGTTAATAAGAAAGTTATTTTCTATTTCTCTATTCTGACCCCATAATTAATAAATAGTCCAATTAGATTTATTTTCCTCACTAATATTTTTAATAAAAATTCAAGTGAATGTAAGTGTTTATTAAATTGAACTATTAATTAGCTGACATTGTAAGAAAATTCTGATTTGAATGATATTTTCACTTGCAGATTTGTAATGTTGCACATTTAAAAAAATAGTTTGGAAAAATTGTAAAGTAGAATACAAACTTTCTTGGATCTGTATAACTGCCTTAAACATGTATTTAGCCAAACAACCATTTAGCAATGCAAATTTTTTTGCATGCATTTTATTTTCCTGCTCTTGGTAGATGTGTAACTGAAGACATTTGTAACTACAAGAAGCTATTTTTGAACTCTGGGTTTGCACCAGTGTTTATTACTAGTATTTTTAGCAGTATGCTTTAAGTTAGGATTCAGACTTCATTATTTTAGCTTGCTATTTTTTTTTACCTCACGATTAATATTTTCTTATAGTGGTTAGTTTAAATCCATCATATCTAGTTTTTTAACATATAGGAGGAGTATAGTCAGAAACTGACTTTATAGTTACTAATTCCAAATCCCACCCACCTCTTTTCGGATACTACAGTGATTAAAGCACTTCCATGTAGCTAACCTGGGTTACATCTTCTGCAGGCTCAGGGGATCCAATACGGTCAGAGTCCCTGAAAATGCCAGGATTGATCCCTGAATGAAGAGCCATGACTAAAACCTGAGTACTGCCAGATGTGGCCCTAAAATTAACAAGCAAATATATAAACAAAATAAAACCCACCTCTCTAGACATGTTTGGTGATTATGCAACATTATTACAGCTTCTTCTGAATGTGTGAAGAGTGTCTAAAATGGCATATGTGAACATAAACGTCTTTAGGAGAGAGAGAGAAAGAGCTGGTGAGCAGTATACATGCAAGGATCATTCTGTGTGAGGAAATACAGAAAACCTATAATATCTTTGCTTTTCTGAACATGATGGTTTAGAAAATATACTCCACTTGGTAATCAGAAAGCTTCCAGAGTTGTGAAAGGGATATAATCGGGTTACTACTCAGAGAGGTGTACATTCCAGATAAAATGGGGGCAGAAAGGGTTCTAACAGATGAGGTTTTAGGGAAGGCCTAAAAGAGGGATGTTAAAACTATTAATAGGTTGGGCCAGAACAGTGGCACAAGTGGTAAGGCATCTGCCTTGCCTGTGCTAGCTAGGATGGACTGCGGTTCAATCCCCTGGTATTCCTTATGGTCCCCAAAGCCAGGAGTGATTTCTGAAAGTGTAGCCAGGAGTAACCTCTGAATTTCACTGGGTGTGGCCCCAAAACCAAAAACCAAACAAACAAACAAAAACAAAAACTGCTAATAGGTAAGAAGTAAGCAAAAGAAAATAAAGGAAGCAGGAAGGAAGAATGCTATTTAGTTGTATGCTTTTTTTGGGTTGGGGAGGTGGGAATCCTAGCTAGTCAAAAACACGATATGTGAGGGATAGAGGGAATATTTGTTGTGCATACAAAAGACCAAATTTTCTATTCTCAGTTCCACATATCCACTGAACATCATAATTTGGCCCTGGTCAAATGCTCCACAACTCAGGGATCAAGCATCACCATGTCACTAGGTCCATGATCCAAACTGCAATTTCCTTGGTCGATTCTAGATTTACATTCTTTTTCTTTTCATTTCTTTCCCTTTCATTTCTTTTATTTATTTTCACTTCCTTGTCTTTCTTTTTTTTAACACACAAAACTGTTTTTGCCTTACTGCCTTTATGAGTTTCTTCTCACATGGCTTGCATCCTTTCAACTTTCAGATCTCAGCATAAATATTACATTTACGTATTTGAACGTAATGATTATGAACATGATTGTAGTTGGATTTCAGTCATAAAAAGTACACCCCCTTCACTAGTGCAACGTCATCAATGTCCTCCATTTAACCCCCTCCCAACCTGTCTGGATTCAAGACAGGCATTTTACTTCTCTCATTTACTTCTCTCTGATATAAATCACATACTTTCTTTACTTCTCAATATTCAACTCAATCTTTTTCTCTCTCTCTCTCCTTTACTCTTTCCTCAACATCTCTTATCTTTTCAAGTGTGTCTCCTGTACTATACTTAAAAATTTAGTTATAAAGGATTAACAAGTGTTGTCTATTATTATCAACATCGTTACCATCATATTGATGACAATGTGAGACATGAAATTTTATTGTACATGGAAATTAATAAAGTTATAGTCTATTTCACTGATGTTGAAGGAAGACAATAATTCTGGACCAGAGACAAGAAGTTTATTTTTAGGACATTAATATTAGCCAAAGTAATAGCAATTTTGTACCAGTTTTCTTAGCCAAAGTGCAGCTTCAGTAGGAGAGAAGACCAGATAACACTTTGTACAGTTGATGGCTTGCAATATAGAAGCTTTGGGAACTTAAGACATCCTTATTGTTTCTTTTATGGGGGGGGGTGGTTTGGGAAGACCACACCTGGTGATGCTCAGGGGTTACTCCTGGCTCTGTGCTCAGAAATCGCTTCTGGCTTGGGGGCCCAGATGGAACACTTGGAACTGAATCTAGGTGCTCCCTGGATCAGCCGTGAGCAAGGCAAGTGCCTTACACTATCGCTATGGTCCCCCTTATCAGTTCTTATGTATGCCTTCGCTTAACTCTGGAAGGAGCCCCTCACTCAGTGTCTTAATTGAATGAAGTGTAGAAATGTGAATCAATGCATCTCCCCTTAAGTAATCATCTATTAAAATATAGTTTAGGTTTGTAAAGTTAGATTTATATAATTGAAATATTAGTTTCCTTTCTTTTTTTTTTTAGAAAGGAATTCTTGGATGAGGAAGAGAAAAGAAAAGAAAAGAAAGAAAAGGAAAGAAAAGAAAAGAAAAGCATTCTTTAGCAGTTTATCCATTTGTCAATCCTATTGAAATTCTTTGTTGTCCATTCTATAACTTATGAATATCAGGCTTTACTTTGTTTCACAGTTTTCTCTAAACATATAAAAGCAAAGTGCATAAATTTCTAATGTATTTTTGCCTGTGATCATACTTAAAAATTATTTAGTTAAAGAACTGTGATTTACAAAGTATTGATAGTTGAGTTTTCACTATAAAATTTTGGTGTTCCAACACAAGTTTCAAGTATCAATTTATCACATTTTTTTAAGCTTTTACATCAGGAACCATTTATATTTTAAAGAATTATTAGGAAGGTAAAAGTCCTTTTGTTAGTAAGTATTTTTGTTTGTATGTGAGTGTATTGTATACCAAGAATATATATTTCTGTCACTTCTATTTGACATTATTAGAAGGAAGAAAAGAAGAAGAAAAAGGAAAAATTAAAGGGTGGGCAAAAATTTTACTACTTGTAATTTGTATTTAATTGTACTGAATATGACACCGAAGACAGAGAAAGGACAATAAAATATATGACTGAATATTTTCTTAAAATATGTCATACTGTATAAACAGTAAAATGGTAATAGAATGAGAACAAATATTCGCAAATTAAATATCCTGTTCAAAATATATGAAAAATGTTTAACACAGCCATAAAAGCTGATTAAATAATGGGCAAACTTTCTGAAGTGACAGTCATCTGAAGATTATATGAATATGGTCATAAGAATAAAAATATATTCAAATTAAAATAACAATGATATAACTCTTTAAGCTCATCATGTAACAGCAAGTATTTCAGTTATAGTGCATTTAGATCCCTGGGTGTAAAGTTTACAGAAAATTGAAAATCTGGGCCAGAGAGATAATACAGCATTAGGGCGTTTGCCTTGCAGGCAGTTGATTCAGGATAGAGGTGGTTCGAATCCCAGCATCCATTTTGTTCTTTGGCCAGGAGCTATTTCTGAGCGCAGAGTCAGGAGCAATCCCTGAGCACAGCCGGGTGTGACCCAAAAACAAAAACAATATTAAAAAAAGAAAAGAAAAGGAAAAAAGAAAAAAGAAAATTGAAAAACTCTGGTGTTTAGAAAAAAATACCTTAATCCTCTCTCTGACTCCTGCCTCCAAGTCTTGATCCGGAGTCCTCATGTTCCAGAGCCCTTGGACACTAAAAAGGGTGTTTTCAATTAGCCTCACCAGCACTCTGGTGTCTGTCCTGTTTCTCTAGTGCCAGACTCCAAAGCTTCCCAGGCAGCCATAACCCCCAGCCATCTGCAAGAGACTCTGCCTGTCAGTTCCTTGCCCACCTTACTTGCCAGGGAAAGCAGAAAGCAGGACAGTCTCCACTTCTGTCTCTGGAGAAGGGAAACACCTACAGCTGGCTCAAATACTTAATCTAAGCCTGCTCCAAGAGCACCAAACTGGAGGGCAGAATAGCATCTGTGGAGAAACCCAAAGGCTGGACTTGGTGGAACTACCCTCTGCACCGCACCCCACACCAGCAGCCCAGGAGAACCAGGAGAGGCTGTAGTTTCAGTGAGTATGGTTCCCAAGAGCCAAGAGCCTGCAAGGATGCTCCTTTCAGGGGACAGTCCAGCACCTGAATTTTACTCGTCCCGTAAACACCCCAAAGTTTTGCAGAAGTGCTAGAACAAGGCCTGAGCCTTTGCCCTCCTTCCAGGGTTTAATTTAATCTAATCTGCAGAAACAGGAGAGGAGTTTTTCTACAATGAAAGAAATAAAGAAACTGACTACTGGATTGCCCTAAACAAGTCTTTGGGAAAGGGCAAGAGAAGGACCTACTGTGTTTGACAGAATCTTCTTTGCTGTGGATTTCACAGCTGCCTAATCCCTATGTGTTCTCCCAACCCAGATGGGAAAAAGAAAGAACACAGCTGAAAAAAAATTGAAAATAGAATTATCTGAGTGGAGAATCAGAAATAAGCTCTGAGCACTGTTGGGTATGGATCCTCAACAAACAAACTAACAAAAAAAAAGGGGGGGGGGAGAAAAGAGAATAGAATAACAAAAATTTCAGTAATTCCAGGGTGATCAAGATCACCTTCAAACATCTGTGGGGATTAAACTCAGAATCTCTCACTTGACTTGATCACTTTCTTTCACTTTCAGTGAACCATCCTTTGCTACAAGGCTGTGATAATCACCACAGTATATGTGGCAGGATTTTTAAATTATAACCTTGCTCTTGCCTTTCAAGTCATCATATCCCATCAACTGTTTTCTCAATATGTAGACGAAATCATTAAAAAGAGGACCTTATATATCTGTGCATCTAATATTGATAATAGCATTATTCACAATGGCTATAAATGGAGAATATGACAAATGTGGTATTTGCACAATAGAAAATTATCCAGTCTTAAAAAGGTTAGAGAGGACTAGATTGTACAGTGGGTGAAGCACTTACTTTGCACATGGTTATTCGGTTTCAATCCCCACATGGCATCCTATTCCCTCCCTGAAACCTACCTAAAGTGATCTTTGAGCACAGAGCCAGAATTAGTCCCTAAGTACTGTCAGGTCTGGCCTCCAAATAAAAAAAATAAGAAATAAAGGAAGAATTTTCCTAATATGAACATGACATGGCATGACATTATTAAACTTTGATGATATTTAACTAAGTAATTCACATCCACAAAGATAAACATGGTGAATTCCACTTAAATTAGTCTATTTTGAATAATCCAAATCATAGATGGAGAGAAAATAAATGGTAGTTTACTTTTAGTTTTACTTCTGGGAATTGAGGAGATAAGAATTAATAGTTATTATCAATGAATAAAACATTTCTGTTTCATAAGGTTTAAAACTTCTGGAGATAGATGATGGTGATGATTATTCAAAACATAATGAACTATATAGATCATAGTAAATTTTGTTATGCACATTAACTACAAAATAAATTTATTTTTGTTTGTCTTGGGCCACACCTGATGGCCCTCAAGTGTTACTCCTGGCTTTGCTTGCACAAATCACTCCTGGCAGGCTCAGGGTGGGGGTGGGGAACCATATGAAATGCTGGGAATTGAACCTGGTTCATCTTGGGTCAGCCATGTTCTATGAATGGCTATTTACATTGCAGGTTATGTTTTCTGTATTTTTTAAATATGTATTAATTTTCCTAAGATGTCAGCATGTAAGGATAACACTTAAAGCAATATTTTATTATATTTAGATTAAGATTCATTTCCTCCCTGCCAATTTTTATCGGGGGAGCTCTTGACTTGCTAGATATTTCTTAGCACTTTTCTAAATTGTAGTCACTAGAGAACAAATATTCTTGCATTATAAAGATTTTTGCCTTTATATTTTGGAAGTGTTGAAATATTTTTTTGAATTCCTACTTTCTCCTTGTGTTAACTTTAAATATTATCTTAATTAATACTTGACCATTTTAACATATATTTCTCCTCTCATTTTATTTAGAAAAGTTTCTCCCTAAAGAGTCAAATTCTCCCATAAATGTGGTAAGTTACAAATGCATTAACTTCTTTTAAGTCTCCAAATAAATTCAAAATAAGTTTAGACATGTATTTTATGTGAAAACTTAGGTCCATAATGCTTTAATTATTTACACATACTGCAATTGTTTTTTTTTTTTCTTCAAGCCCAGTAATTTCTTTTTATTGTGGGGGGTCACACCCAGCAGAGCTCAGGTGTTACTCCTGGCTCTATGCTCAGAAATCGCTCCTGGCAGGCTCAGGATGCTGGGATTTGAACCACCATCCTTCAGCATGCAAAGCAAATGCCTTACCTTCATGCTATCTCTCCTGTCCCAGCCCAGTAACTTTTTTTTTTTTTTTTTTTTTTTTGGTTTTTGGGCCACACCCGGCATTGCTCAGGGGTTACTTCTGGCTGTCTGCTCAGAAATAGCTCCTGGCAGGCACAGGGGACCATATGGGACACCGGGATTCGAACCAGTCACCTTTGGTCCTGGATTGGCTGCTTGCAAGGCAAACGCCGCTGTGCTACCTCTCCGGGCTTCAGCCCAGTGATTTTTAACAATTTATAGCTAAAGAGACCATAGCATAAAATTAGGGGCAAGTATTCTAGGGAAGGTGATGGTGGAGGAAGCAGAGAAAAGAAAGAATTTTGAAAGGGATGATAGGGAAAAAAAGTCAGAAAACTTCTTCCTAGCATATTCATTTTATTATATAAAGAAAATTTCATGTTTCATATGCTTAATTTTGCATCTTTTTAAAATTAATTATTTTACTTAAACATCAAGGTTACAAGGCTGTTCATAATACAGTTTTTTTATTACATTTATTTAAAGAAAATGCATCACATAGTTGACATAACTGATCATAATATATTTGTTTATATATGACCAAAGCTAAGTTATTTTAAAAATTAGAAAATAGAAAAACTAAAGAGATGGAAGAGAAAGGAATGAAGAAAAAGTTTAGTAGCAAGTATATTTTTCTAAAATTATTAAATCACCAATAAACTCATTAAAGCACTAGCAGAAGGTTTAGTAATCTCTTCTTTTTTCTTTTTTTTTTTAATTTTTATTTTGACCGAAGTGCATTACAAATCTTTCACTGCATCATTTATGGTACATAGTGACAATGAATGAGGGGCATTCCCACCACCAGTGTTGTCCTCCCTCTGCCCCTGTTCCCAGGATGCATCCCATATCTCTCTCCTCTACCCCCCCCCAGAATGCTAGTGCAACTGGTCTCCACTATACAGCTTGTTGTAGATTGAGCATCTATTCCACCGTCATTGGAGATAAAAAGGATAAGAAAAAGGGGAGAAAAAATTTTGGTGACAACTACCAAAAAAGGAAAGAAGAGAGAGAAAAAAAGAAAAGAAAAATGGAAGAAAAAAGAAAAAAAATGGACCCAGCAAATAAAAATAAAAATAAATCTAAATAATAACCACAAGGGTGAAAAAGAAAGAGAAAAGTGGAAGAAAAAAGAGAAGGAAAATAAAGTAAAAAACTAACAAATCAAAACAAAACAAGAAAAAGTATGGGTGCTGGAGTGGTAGGGTTTGGCGTTCCCTCCACTTTTTTTTTTTTTTTTTTGCATAGGCACAGTAAGCATTAGGGAAGAAAGGGAATTCCTGTGGCCTAAGAGATTCAGGGTTTCTCCATCCTTGAAGCATACCATCATGGGATCAATCCCTGGCTCCATATATACTCATTACCCCATCCCAAAGGCTTTTTTGTGATGCCAGGAAAGTTTCCTCTCAGTTGTGTGTGAGAAAATCAAACCACTGTAGCTAGCGATTTTGGTATTTGTGCAGGTTATAGGTCAGGGTCTAGGATAGAGTCTCTAAGTTCTAGAGGTTCCTATTTATCGTTGTTGTTGTGTTCTTTTTTTTTTAAAGGATAAGAGTTGAAATACAATAAAAATGGTGTGAGAGAGACAATTGTTGTTATACAGTTTTCACGTATACAGTTATTCATGATTTTTCAGTCAATGTAAACACCTTTTACCAGTGCATATTCCCCACGACCAATGTCCCTAGTTTTCTGTCCACCCTACTCCCAGCCTCCCTCTCTTTCTCTCTCTCTCTTTCCCTTTCTCTCTCCCTCTCTCTCTCTTCTTCTTCTTCTTCTTCTTCTTCTTCTTCTTCTTCTTCTTCTTCTTCTTCTTCTTCTTCTTCTTCTTCTTCTTCTTCTTCTTCTTCTTCTCCTCTCTCTCCCCCCTCCCTCTCTTTCTCTCTCTCTCCTTCTCTCTCCCCCTCTCCCTTTTAGACACTGTGAATTGCAGTGTTCCTGAAGGGTTATCTGCCTATCACTATATCTCCTTTCAGCATTTAGCTCTCACCTAGAGTAATCATTTTTAACTATCATTGTCATAGGGATCCTTTCTCTTCCTTAAATGCACTCCTCACTATTTGGGGCAAGCTTTGGAAAATGCACTGTTCCTCCAGGCCCTCATTTTTATTGTCTCTGGATTCTACTACCATACTATCTTCTTTTTTTTTCTTATATACCATAGATGAGACTATTCTATTATTATGTCTACTCCTCTCCCTCTGACTCATTTCATTCAGCATGATACTCTCCAAATCCATCCATGTATAAGCACATTTTTTTCTAACAGCCATGTAAAAATCAATTCTGTAGATGTACCACAGTTTCTTTATCTACTAATCTGTCTTTGGAACTTAGGTTGTTGGTTATTTTTAGAGTCTGACTATAGTGAAAAGTGCTGGCAGAAGGTTGTGTGCATTATATTTTGGGGCTCCTAGGGTATATTTTTATATCTTTCTATGTATGGGAGAAAATATATGTCTGCATTTGTTTTGATACTCCCTTAAACAAAATAATGCGTTATATTATTTAAAATTTGCTTAGTATACAAAAAATATATTTAGCTTGACATTTTCCTATAATACTATGTATATATGTGTTTGACTACACTATATGTGCTCTATATTTAATGGGATTAATAGTCATCAATTAAATTAATTAACTGATCCCACTTAATATGTTAATATCTAGTTCTATCCAGGTTGCAGTAAACTACATGATGACTTCAACTTTACTAATAGCAGTATAGCATTCCAATGTTTGTCTATAAACCATAACTTTGGATTGTTTCTATAATTGGCTATTGTACTTAGCACTGCAATGAACACATAGATATGCATATATCTTATAAAACAATGTTATTGTATTTAATGGAATATATAAATAACATGAAGTGTAATTACTGAGTCATATAAGAATTTAGTGTTTTTATAAAATTTATGTTTTTCAAAAAAGGTAAATCAGAGGACATTCCCATCAATAGTGAATGAAAGTTCCTTTTTTACCACATCCTTTTTTACCACATCAGGTTAGTGCTGGTGGCAGCACTGTTGTTGCATGCTTTTTGATATATGCTATTCTTATAGATATGAGATATATCTTATCATCAATGATAAAATAGTATCTTTATGAGAAGATAGCATATATTATAAATATATAAGATACCTTTTAATTTTTACACCCTTGATAAGTTGGATGACAACTTTTATGTCTAATTGTCATTTGTAACTCTTTTTAATTTTTTTAAATTAAATCACTGTGAGATACAAATGACAAATTTGTTAATGATTTATTTTCACTCATACAACTTTTGAGCAGCATCCTTTCACCAATATCCACTTTCCTCAACAATGTCACAGTGTTGTATTAATATTTTTAATATTTAATTAAATTAATTCAATTTTAATATTAATTTAGGAAAGTTAATCAAAATTAGAGTATTATTTTTTGTTGGTGGTGAGGTTTGTGAGATTTATATGATTAGATGCTGTTTATCAGATGGATGGTGTTCAAATATTTTGCCATGCAAATCTTTTAAATGTTCTGTTGAAACACCTCTGGGGTCCATCCATATTCTAAAGAGTTCTGGCTATATTATTTTTAGTATGAATTATGAATTCTTTAATCCACTTCAAATTAACTTTTATGAATAGTGTGAAGTATGGATTCAGTTTCATTTTTTCCATGTGTTTATCCAGTTTTCCCAATAACTATTTATTAAAAGAATTTCCTAGTTCTACTTCATATACCCAGATTCTTTGTCAAAGATTAATTGCAATATGGACTCTGTTTGGACTCTGAATTTCTTTATGTTTTAAAAGAGAAAGAGAGCCTATTTTAATCCAGTGCCACAATTAAGTCTTATAGAGTAATTTGAATTTATAAAATTTAATATTTCCTATCGTTTTTAATTTCCTCTAAATAGCTTTGCATACTTGAAGAATTTAATGATTCCATACAAATGTTAATAGTGTTTGTTTTGAGTCCTCTAAGAATGTTATTGGAATTTTGATCAGAATTGCTTTAAATCTGTTTAATACTTTGAGTAGAATTTCCATTTTGACAATATGAAATTTTCAATCAATAAATATAGAATTTTTTTCCTTATCCTGGTGTCCTTTTTTATTTCTTTTAATAGTGATTTAGTTTTCTATGTGTAGTTTGATCATTCTGGGTCCATGTGTGGCCCCCAAACAAAAGCTAAAAGTTAGATTGACATAGTAAAGGACACACATACTTACATCACACAAAACAAATTCCTGACTAAGAAAGTTAACAAGTAGCAAGCACATGTGCTATATAAAGTTAGAGGGATTATTACATGAAGTTAGGGCAGTGAAGGGACCACTAAGACAATGGTAATAAATAACTGATCACACTAACACAAAAAGGATGCTGAACAGATAACATGAACAATAGTGTAAATCACAGAATAGTAAAATGCCTACTCCAGAAGCAGGAAGGAGGAGGATGGGAGGGAAACGGGGAACATTAGTGGTAGAAAATGTGCACTGAAGGGTGGTGTATATTGTAAGACTAAAACAAATCATGAGCAATTTTGTAACATGAAGGAAAAAGAAAAGGAGGAGAAAAACTATATCTTAAGCTATACAATATTGTAAATTTAATATCTTCTATTCACAAATCAATGTTTATATTTTCATTTTATCCATTAAATTAAACAAAAATTTAATTATACAAATTAATGTTTATGTTTTTTTAAATAAAATTTAGGCCCAAATCCTAAATTTTTTTTGGGGGGGGAACACCCAATGACACTCAGGTATTTGCTCAGAAATCGCTCCTGACTTAGGGGACCATATGGGATGATGGGGGATTGAATAGTGATCTGTCCTAGGTCATCTGCATGCAAGGCAAACTCCCTACTGCTGCGCCACCGCTACGGCCCCTAAATCCTGAATTATTTAAATATACAATATGCAATGTTTATGAGATTGCTAAAGGCCTTAGGCCTGCTTTGTATGTAGAAGTTTAATTCTGAACACCATAAGACATAAATTTCTTCTAAATAAATATATTAAAAATTAAAAAACTATGTCTATTTTAAAGAAGTCACGGTGGAAAGGGAGATGTATTCCTCTCCCCTCCTCTATCTACTCATTTTATTTTATTTTTTTATTTTTATTGACTTCTTTCTAAATATTACCATTCTCCAACTTTATCAATCAAAATACACGCATATTCACATAAAGAAGCTCATTGAGTGTTGATTGGTTTACTTTTGTAGCTTTAAACAAGCATTTTGTTTTCATCCCAGGAAGATTTTCTAACTCTCTATTGATATTTCACAGTCTGCAAAACGATACAATCTGTTCCTGACAAAGCGTCTTATGGTAAAACGTGCTGAATGATATTGCTTATGCTTTTGATGGCTGCAGTGATGGGCTTAGTTTTTTTATGTCTTTCTATTATTTTTAACTCGAATGTTTGCAATTGATGTGGGGTGGGAACTTTGCTATAGATTCTTATTCCTCAGACACTAAAAGTTATGAATGGAGATTTAATATCATATTAGATTGGTTAAAGTTATGAATCCTAAGATGTGTATAACTTCTTTATACACACTTAATATATATGCAGCATAATCCATAGAACATTTCATATGCATATGTTCACAAGTTCCCTAGAGAACACATGTGATTTACATAGTATTTCATAGGTTTATAAATTTCCTTTTGAGAATCCATATCTGTAAACCATAGAATGGCCACCTGGTTGTTTTAAAAAATTAGATGTGAGCCTAATAAAACACTTCTAGTAACAAAAAAATATAAATCCAAACCTTCACGCATTGTAAAATATGGTCATCTTGTGAAAAAAGAATTATATGCTTCAAATATATTCAGTTACAGGTGTGTAACAAGATCATCAGCCTTTACTGTCTTATCTAACTTCTCTGTACAGTTAAATAACTAAAGTCTGCTTGCTTAAAACTACCATGAAAAATATGCTAATCTCAGAGTTACTATTTTCCTCTTTTTGTGTGTATTAATCATGTGTGTGCATATATAACTTATGTACATACACAGACACAGATATATAGCTCTACTCTGAGTGTTCAGAGCTTTTTCCTACCTCTGTGCTCAAGATCATTTCTGGAGGGCTTGCTGGGGGAAATATTGGGTGCTGGCATCAAATCTGCATCATCCTCATGCAAGATAAACACTATATTTGCAGTTTTGTCTCTCTATCCCCAACCATATTTTGTATGATCATTATTTTTATAAGCCAAACTGGCTGAACAAGTTTGAGTTTAATTTTATAATATTGCTACGTTGATTTTAAAGAGCTCGATTATTCCAATTTTATATATTTATTATCATGGATAAGGTAAAATAGTTTTATTTTTATTTTCCTCAGTTTCTGTCCTTTCTTTTTGGAAAAGGGAAATGGCTATACATTTTTGGCTAAGGAGCCAGAAAATCAAAATAAAATATTTGATAGTTCATTTTTTGTGTTATTTATTTTTAGCCTTGCTGACAGTTATTTTCTCTTGATGTATCTTTTCTATTTCTATGGCTTCTAATTTAAAGTTTTTCTGAAGCCTAGCAGCAATTATTCATAGATAAATATATTTGCTTCATTAATGTACTGCAAATAAAACATGATGTTGTTTTAATTTGATTCATCTATGTCCTTTTGTCCGGAGGTATACTTGGCTCCACATGATGAACAGCAAATATCTGTACCATGAAATAATTTCATGAACTAATATAAATACTAGTAATAAAAATTACATCATCCATAAGTTAAAGCAATTTAAAAGTAATATTATGCTTAGTAAATTTGAATCGCTCTTAGAACAATCATCGACAGATACTACATCATTTTTTTGTTATCTTTTTTTTGGAGGGATCACACCCAGTGGTGCTCAGGGGTTAATCCTGGCCCTGTGCTCAGACATTGCTCCTGGCATGCTCCAGAAACCATATGAGGTGCTGGGAATCAAACGCAGGTCCACTCAGGTTGGTAGCGTGCAAGGCAATGGACCTACTGCTGTGCTATCGAGACCAGCCTCAGATATTGCATCATTAATTCACATCTTTTTATGTATTGTATGTGGCCTCTATCATTTTTTTATTCATACATATAAACTATGGTCACCAAAGCATTCAACTCCGAAATCTCTTTTTGCACTTGTTAAAGTATCTTTCTTACAGTTTTGAAAGTGGGTGAATTCATAAACTATATACAAGATGTGAAAGATAAATTTTTTAGTTTTACTATTTTAATGAGACAGTTGAGAGCACAAATTGATTAGATTTTGAGGAATATATTTTCACTTTTTTGTTTTAATTTTTGTTATAGTTATGTAATGTGGTTACAGTAATGTCCAATTTTATGATATTTATGAACAATACTACTACACCAGCTGCATTAAAGTGTCCATGATTCTCTAACACTTTCCTTAATAAAGAATTGATTTTGGCTTACTTAGTAAATTGATATTGAAAAGAAATTTGCATGAGAGATTTCTTGTACTGAAGCCAACTGGCAGGCTAACTGCTTAAAAAGTTAGCAAATCGGGGCCGGCGAGGTGGCGCTAGAGGTAAGGTGTCTGCCTTGCAAGTGCTAGCCAAGGAAGGACCATGGTTCGATCCTCCGGTGTCCCATATAGTCCCCCTAAGCCAGGGCAATTTCTGAGCACTTAGCCAGGAGTAACCCCTGAGCATCAAACAGGTGTGTTCTGAAAAAAAAAAGTTAGCAAGTCAAAAATATTATAAAAACACAATTATCATTAATATAATTTATGTTATAAATTATTTTCGTAAAGTGAGCTTCACTCACTGATCTATGATTAATTGTATTCATAATCACAAATTATTTGTTTCACAATAATTAAAATCTAGTTTAATGAGAAGAACAAGTCTGTTTTGTATGAAATGTTGGGCAACGTACACATTTTATATTTTGGTATATCCCACTTTTATTTGCATGTGCATGTAGTTAAGATACTTGGGGTATTTTTATTTTGCATCCTTATTGCTTAATATGTATCTCCTTCAGAGAATTTCATTTTCAAAAGGAAATGAAATTTGTACAAATGAAAACTGTTTGCTTATATTATCTATCAATTTAGGATTGACAAATAATTGTATGGTAACTCAATTTTACTAATCCATTTTGCATTTTTGTATTGTTATTCATATCTCCTACAGTTTATGAAAGAACTGCAATGTCAAAGTTCTATCTTCTTTAGAGATGGAATTAGGCAAATTGATTTTGTGCTTTCCTATATTGATGATCAGAAAAAAGATGGAGATATAAAGGCAGTAAGTACTTAGATGAGAGAGCCATAAATAATAAAAAGCACATTTTAGAATTTTACAGAGATGTTCTTGTTTTATGTTGTAAAACCTAGGAAATTATGAGCTAATGTTAAAGGGCAAAATCAATATATAGACAACAACAATATAGGCCAGTCTATGGATGTAAGTATGAAGTCAGTTATGTTTTGGGGACACTTCTGATATGAATTTATACACACACACACACACACACACACACACACACACACACACACAGCATGCTGTGAGACTACTTCATTCTGGCAATACTTAGAATCTCTTACCAAGGATCTTGTACATCAAGGTATGTAAACAACCTCACAAAATATATACAAGTTTTTTTGTTTGTTTCTGGAACACACCTGGTCATGCTTAAAAGTCACTCCTAGTTTTGCATTCAAGAAATGCTATTTTCAGTGATTGAGAGACTGTAAGTGATGCCATGGATCAAACCCGGTTGGCTGTGTGCAAGGCAAACATCCGAACCAACTATACTATTTTTCTGACCCCATGACATATATATTTTACAAATATTAATAAACTTTAGAAGTTGAGATGTTTAGATGTCTTTTTAATGCAATTTTATTCCCAAAATGTATGACTAATCTGTTATTTTATTTACTTTCACTTATTCTTTTGACAAACTGATGGTTTTCTGAGGTACTCCCTCACAGTGCTCAGGATCCAGAAACCACCTGGGAGATAATCTACGTACTTTTAATACTATTGAATTTTATGTCTATCATTTACTTATATTATATAGGATTATTTCTCTGGTTGATCTAATTTTATGCTTTGGGTTTCTCTCTTTTTAAAAAATATGGTTTAAGTAAAATGAGTGTAATGTTAAATATCATGGTTTAATGAAAAAAATTTATACCTACAACACCTACTAT
Organism: Suncus etruscus; assembly: GCF_024139225.1. NCBI lineage: Eukaryota > Metazoa > Chordata > Mammalia > Eulipotyphla > Soricidae > Suncus > Suncus etruscus. The sequence continues at coordinate 72,817,428 of NC_064856.1, forward strand.
GTGTCCCAGACCTACCATCTGTTTTTAACATCATTTATAAACTATTTTTTGCTGTCTCCCTATATTCTTCTTCCACAATTTAGTAATCTCAGTTTTTGCAATAATGGCCAACAAGGTTGTCCATATTCAATTTTTATGCATAGCATAGATTAATGAGATTGTCCAGAATTTTCTATCACTGATTCAAAAATTGTGGTATTTTAATATAAATTTTATTAAATATATGATTTGTTAATGAGTATTGGTAATTTAATAGTTCTTTATTTTTAATAGTTCTTTTTTGGGGGGGTCACACCCGGCTGCACTCAGGGGTTACTCCTGTCTCTGAGCTCAGAAGTTGCTTCTGGCAGGCACGGGCGACCATATGGGATGCTGGGATTCGAACCACCGACCTTCTGCATGCATGGCAAATGCCCTACTGCTGTGCTTTCTCTCTGGCCCCATAATTTAATAGTTTTATCTATTTTTAAAAGTAGGGTATAGCATGTCTCTGGCTAGATTTATTTTTATGTTTCAGTAAAATTGCTAAATTTTTACATAGATGTTTCATATGTCTTACACATTACTTCTAGTTCTAGTGGAATGGCGTACATATATTCTGAGACACTGAATATTTATAAGGAATCTTAAAATGGTGAAACAATCTTTATACAAAATGATGGGTGTCACATTATGATATGAGGAATATTCATTGTGTAATGAGTGTTTTAGTCACTGTGAAAAGGTAATTGTTCTACATAATTTGATATTGATGATATTTCTCTATAGGAAAGAAGAAAAGTGTTTGAAAACAATCTCAGAAAAATAGGTCTTGATTTGGAAATTGAAGACAAAATGGTGAATGCAATTATTAATTTATTTCAGTGTTAATTACTTGTGTGTGTGTTTTTCTCTTATTCTTGCTTTAAATAAGTAGACTATATTTGGGATACAATAGTTTATTTTGATTGTTGGTATGTACATTGTGGTAGCCAGGGCAGTGTTGGTAAGTAAGTAAGTGTAGGAAAGTAAGCAGACTGAATGGAACTCTGAATAAAGACAAATAGTTCTATTCAGAACACAAAGTAAAAATATGGATTTTGTTATCTTTGTCATTGAAAAGGCTACTTGTAATCTGGTATCATAAATAGTTAAACTATTTTGTTTCATTTATTTTGTTTTGTTTTGTTTGTTTAATAGATTAAATAGCAATCTGTTTAAGTCAAAGTATCTTTCTGCTTATGAATATGTCCAATTTTTAATCTCATGTCTTTTAATGGCTTTGTAGAATTTTCTTCATAGTATTATCCTATGAGTCTATTTGACCATGAAAGATTAAAGCTTTCTATTTATACTTCTAAGTTTATAATTTTAGCTTTCATTTCTCTCTTATCTCTCTTTACTCATCTAATAATTGTATATTTAACACAGTGCTCATATCTTGTAATTTTTCCTGTTGAAAAGAGTCCTCATAATTTATCTTCTAGATACATACTACATGAGGAAATTGAGTAAGAGAAGTTATATATCTCATGTCTATCTATATCTATATATATCTTTGTGTCTTTCATGTTCTAACACAATTCTACACTGATAGTCAGTGAGTAGAAATTTAAGAGAATGACAAGAATTGCCTACATATCTGTAGATTTTGGGTTTGTTTACACTGATCCTGAACCATATTTTCAAACGTTCTCTTTGATTTGTATCTCTCACATACATTAAAACTAATAGATGATGTATGCATGTATTAACAAATATATGTATCAAAAATCAACTCCTAAACAATAACTAAATTTTTGTGAATTAAAAATGGTGCGGCATAATTTGTTTACATTTTATAAAATTTTATTTTAAACAAATTGGCATGCTCTTTGTACTTTTGTCTCTCTCTCTCTCTCTTTTTTTTAATACAGAACTCTGAAAATGGAAAAACTTATTTTGTCAAGATTCATGCCCCTTGGGAAGTCTTAGTTACTTATGCTGAAGTGTTGGGGATGAAAATGCCAATTAAGCAAGAATTTATTCCCCGAGTTGAGAGAACCTCTTACCGGTACTCAATTATACCATTTAGATTCCCAAAGAAAGTGAAAATTCTGTATCCTGAATCAGATTGTTTGACTGCCCAATTCAGCAGATATCGTCAGGAACTCTTCTGTATTGAGGACAAGACCAAATTCTTTCCAAACTCATCAAGAAACAGAATTGTAGGTAGAGAAGCCCTTTGAGTACACCTTTAATGGCCTGTGTATGCTTTTTGTATGTGTCAATGTCCATTTTTCTGCAAACTATTCCTTCATATATTTTAGTAATTGGTGATACTGTACAAGTTTGAAAGTCCACTTAAATCACTTAAACCTCTGAAACTTATTTAAATTATTGGTAAAAAAATATATAAGTGGTTGACAATATGGGTATAGTAAAGAATGAGTCATTATATAATTCCAGAAAAGCACTTACCTTAAAGCCAAAGAATTTTGATTTATAAAAAATTCAAAGAAAGATTTTATAAAGTTAATCATAGAAAAGGGAAAATTGGTTCTTCTAAATACAACATGTTTCATTTTCTTTGCAATACAAAGTATTAGAGAAGCACAAGCTTTTTGCCATTTAATTATAACTATTTCAGTCTTTCAGATAACAATATTTCCTGTTCTCTGTTATCCAACACAGAGACTGGTGGGTTTGGTGATATTGAACTGATTTGAAGTTTAATATTGCTAATTAATTTCCTGAGAATATATGAAGTAAAGTATAAAACTGTTTTGAACTCTTCTATAACATACTAAGTTTCTCAATAAAGTGTGAGAAATTATCATCATCTAATTTAAAATGTAAACAATTTCAGGATTTTAGTGCTGCTGTTATTATTGCCATTTTCTTATTATTATCTTTGCCTAATAATACAATCACTAGAGTAATAACTGTCACAATACCCTTTCTCTTGAGATTATTTACTCTTGAGAAGTTGGATACTAATTGTTTTAGGTTTAATACTTTCAGGTGTCCAAAAATTATTTCGACTTATGTTTCTGTTTTCTAACGATATATTTCAAAAAGTTCACTGACAAGAATATCAAACAAAATGTAATAATTAAAATTCAGAGATTAAAAACTTGACTACTGGTCTTGAAAGAAAGCTCAATGGATTATTATCTGAGCTCTGCTTAGCAAGACTTGGTTTCATCTATGACACCATACAGTTGCCTGTGCATTGCTGAAATTGATCCCTAAGCACTGAGCCAGTATCATCAGTTTGGTCCAATAACCACAAAAAAGAAAAAGTGGAAGAAAAAAAAAAGCCGAATGCACAGCTAAAACTATTCTTCATTTTCTTTTCACTTTTTTCTTACTTATTATTTGGTTTTTGTTGTTGTTTGGGGGTACACCTGATGGTGGTCAGGACTTACTCCTGACTGCACTCAGTCTTCAGAGGATTGAATCCAGGATGGCTGTGTGCAAGTCAAGCATAACTACTGTACTATCATTCTAGCACCTTGTTTTCTTTTCTTACCTAGATTTCAAAACATCAAACATTAAAGTAATACAGAGTACTTAATATGAAATCTAAAGAACTGCTTTCAAGTTAGAATTATACTACATTGTAAAAGAGATAATCTTTGTTTAAACAGAAAATAATTATTATTAAGATCAGAAATTAAATGAAAAATAATGAAGCACAAAATGAAAATTTTATCAAAGAGGACTTATAAAACTTATCTATATACTGATACTGAAAGCAGACAGATATTACTATTTTTTTTAATTTTTTTTACTTTTTTTGGTTTTGGGGTCACACGCAGCTCTACACTCAGAAATCACTCCTGGCAGGCTCGGGGTACCATATGGGATGCCGGGATTTGAACCACCGACCTGCTACATGCAAAGCAAACACCTTACCTCCATGCTTTCTCTCTGTCCCCCAGATATTACATTAAAAGAAAACTAGACTATCCTACATGAGCAGAGATATAATATCCTTAATGAAATCATATCAGAATAAAATAGAGAGTATATAGAAAGGGAGCTGGAGTGATAGCACAGTGGTAGGGCATTTGTCTTGCATGCAGCTAACCCAGAATAGACCCTGTTCAATCTCCAGCATCCCACATGGTCCCCTGAGTCTTCCAGGAGTGATTTCTGAGTGAAGAGCTAGGAGTAACCCATGAATACTGCTGGGTGTGATGCAAAAACCAAAACAAACAATAAAGGACCATACCGTATGATCAAATGGGATTTATTCCCGAGATGCATGGATGGCTCAATATATACAAATTAATATGATGTGTTGTATACCACATCAAGGCAAAAGGCATCATATAAATAGATGCAGGGAAAATGTAGATTCAACATCTATAATGATAAAGAAACTTTTCATCAAAATGGAATAAAAGAAACCTGCCTAAATATAGTGAATTCTATATAAAACAAAACTCCTGTTAATATAATTTTCAATAGTTATATAATAAACGTTTTCCTTTATAATAAGGCACAAGACAAAAATATCCTGTGTCTCATCACTCTCAATAATAATATACAATATTACATTAAAAGTCCTAGCCATGACAATTAGAAAGAAAATACAATTTAAGCTATTCAAACTGTAAAGACTATTTGTTTATTTGTTGACACATTTTTTTTGGTTTGGGTCATACCTGGCAGTGCTCAGGTGTTACTCCTAGCTCTATGCTCAGAAATTGTTCCTGGCAGGCTTGGGGGGGGGGGGGCACATGGGATGCAGGGATTTGAACCACTGTCCTTCTACATGCAAGTAAAATGCACTACCTCCATGCTATCTCTTCTGCCCCGGATAGCAACATTCTTATATACATAGACAACCCTCCCTAAATAATCAACAAGAAGCAACCTGTGCATTAAATGTCAGGCTACAAAATTAATGCGCAAAGATGTTTAATTTCCAGAGGGAACATGTTTTAAGAGAAAAAGAAATTTTTTAAAAATTGTAAAAAGCTAATAAAATTTACATTTGTGTAAAAATTAAGTATATAGGAATTAACAAAAAGCCAGTAAAATATATAAAAATTACAAGTCACTATAAAATAGGAGACATAAGGCAATGTAGAGATTCCAGAGATTCTTTTTTTATATAAATCTTTATTAAGGACCATGAATACAGAGATTCTTGCAGAGATTCCAGGCACATAAATTGGAAGAATTAACATGGTTAAAATGATCATCTTGGTTACTGGAGGTGTAGTACAGCATACAATTGTAGTATATTCAGCCAACATGGGTCTGATCCCCCGTCACCTTAAATTCAGGCAGGAATGATTTGGAGTGCAGAGTCAGGAGTAAATTTTAAGCACTAACTGAAGTACCACCATTTCCCTGCAAAATATGTAATTACTTTGCTGATGACAGTTCAGATTCAATATTTTTTTAACAAAATCTTCATGTCATTCATTTAGTACATAAAAGAAAATTACTAAAAGTTATTTGGAATCATGACTGCTCTAAAAATCTAAATAATCCTGAGGAAAACACTTATAAGTGGCATTACGTCTATTTTACAATTATATTATAAAGCTATTGTAATTAAATCATATTGGTGCTAGGGTAAAAATAGATAATTAGATGTATAGAATATAACTGAGAGCCCATATGTTGAGATACAATGTATAACAAAGGAACCCAGAGTATAAAGAAATAAAAACCTCTTCAGTAAATGATGTTGAGAAAATTTAATAATCACATAAGAAAGGATCACACACTAACATCATATACAAAATTTAACTCAAAATGGATTAACTATTAACATCATTCCAAAATTCATAAGGTTTATTAAAGAGAGATTGAAGGAGTAGATTGGGAAATAAAGTGCTTTGTCTGTATGCTGCCAACCCATTAGCATTATCTACACTGCATCTGGTCCCCTCACCATACATGGAATGATTTCTGTGCGTGGATAACTATCAAATTTCACCAAAAATATCACCCTCCCCCAAATAATTTTATTGAAAGGCACAGAAGCAAAATACTCCCTAATAATTGAGTAAACAAAGTGTGTCTTCAATGATTCAACTCCATTTGCAAGAAAAATAGATGCTAAAGTGAACAAGTAGGACTACATCAATAAAAACTACTTAAATTAAAGTGATTCTTCTGAAAGAAGGTAAATATTTTCTCATTAGTATTTGACCAAGTACTAATATTCAAGTTATATGAACATATAACTCAATAACAGCTACAACGCAATAATCTGATATTGAAAAAAGATTTTTCTGCATAAAAAATTTAGCTAGCTAATACACATGCAGAAATCTTCATCACTCCTGTTTATTAGGAAAATATTTTTTAAAATTAAGAATATTATCTCATGCCTATAAGAATGGCCTCTATGAAAAAGTCCAGAAACAATCAATACTGGTGGGTAAATGGATGAAGAATTGTAATTCACTGTGGTATTATAAACACGTTTAACTTATAAGGAAAGTATATAGAAATATTTAAATATATTAAAATGTACTGTAATATCCGAAGATTCTAAAGTTGCTATCTATATTAAGAACACAGTGAACAGTTAAATATGTTAACCGTTTATTATTGTAGCATTTATACTAGATAATACCTAGATATAATTCAATTGCCTAACAACAAATCAACTTAAAGAATAAAATTTTCATACACAATGAAATACTATTTAGATATAAAGAAAGAAAAAATCAATTCTGTTGCAACCTGGACAGAACTATAGTCAGATTATACAAAATAAATTAGAGAGATAATGATTAGATAATCTCACTTATCTAACATTTAAATATCAAACAAGAAATAGAAAATGTTCACTACTAATAATCAATTGTCAATCATTTTCAAGAAAATAAAATTAAATTAGAAAAACAATATTTATTTAATTGTACATAAAATATAAATATACATAAGATCACAATGGATCTAAGGAGCTGTTATAACCAAGAGTTAAAAAAAATAGCTACAATTGGAAAGACTTTGATATCTAGGTGGATGGTGTGGTGTTGAGATGTTGTATATGCAAAAGCCTATTAACAATATCATAATGTTTCAGGATTTTAAAGAAAACCTGCAAACTCCATGCACACTTAAGTCTTCCTTTCTCCAAAAGCAAAAGAAAATTCCTTGTGTAGTTAGAGCTCATATCTATCAGAAATATGGATATTGTTAACTTCTGATAGAAAACAAAATGGAAGTCATAAAGTTCTGGTATTTGTCTCCTTATGTTCATCGTATAGGTATATTATATTCTCTCACGGTGTCATTTTGGTGAAGAAGATGGAAATAAAAAGTTTGGAATTGAAAGAATGCTAAATTCTAACACTTACAAATCTGCCTTTCCACTCCACGATGTAAGTATTTGCTTGTTTTTTATTGGAATATGAATAGGAAGAAAGGACTTTCCAAAGAAAAAGGAGCAGCTCAAGTAAAAGCAAAATCCCAAAATTAACTTATAATAATAAACAACTAGGTGCAAACATGTAATAAATTGCTTTTTAAATAGTTGATTATAGATTTATACCATGTATTTCTTTTCAAAAAAGGTAAGTATGTATATTTACCTTCAAACAGAATTTTATCATATACATATACCTCCAGCCCCAGGAATAGACCAAAAGTCTTCTGGATTTATTAATTTAACAGATTAACAAAATACAAGGATACTACAGTCATCCATTTATATATTGTTTTACATGTAACTCCCAGTAAAATAATATAATAAAATTGCAATAGTTACTTATAAAAATCACTTAAGGGACACATGAGAGAGAAAGTTCAAGAACAGCACACTGAAGTTTAGGAAATATTTTCTTGAGTAAATAACTATATAAAAAGTTTTCTTGAAAAATAAATAGAAAGATTATGATATCTATATTAATCGATAAAAATGCCTAATGTTAATACTACATGTAGTTCTAATCAAAATTATAGAGGTTCTATTTTTAATGGACTCCTTGATTCTAAAATTTAAATAAAAGCAAAATATCTCAGAGGGCAAAGTTGTGATAATCAAATAGTGCAATTTTGTTTTGTTTGTTTATTTTGATAGTTTATGGGCCACAAGCCCAGGTGTTGCTCTGGGGTTTCTATTGGCTCTGAATTTAGGAATTACTCCTGGTAAGGCTTAGGGAACCATATGGGATCTGGGGAATCCAACCTGGGTCAGCTGCTTGCAAGACAAGCTTCTTACCAATTGTAGGTAGGTACATTTTAGGTAAAGCTGGTGTAGGAGGTATTGCATTAGTTTAAGGTACATGCATAGATTCAGGGGAACAAAATGGTGGTCTAAAACTGGTCCTAGCTATTGTTTTTGACAATGATTTGCCCGTTGGTTTATGAGCAAATGTATCAAGGTATTTGGAATAGAAAAAAGATTAACTCTGAGTCAGTAATGCAAGAACAGTTATGCAAAAGTTTAAATTCATCCTTTATGCCTTACATACATAAAAAAGAAATAAAATTGATGCTGGAGAGATGATACCATGCATTTGCCTTACATGTGCTGAATTTGAGTTCATTCTCTGGTAACATATATGATGCTTTGAGCAGGAATACTTTCTTGAGCTGAAAAACCAAGAATAAGCCTTAATCACAACTGGTTGTGCCTCCCACATCACTCAACCCCCTATTTATAAAAAATCAAAAACAAAAATAAAAAAAACCCAACAAACAAAAAATTAAAATGGGTCCTAGAATTAAATGAAGATGAAGTTTATAAAGTTTCTAGATATTAACATTGAAGAAAATTTTATTCTTGGGTGGGAAAAACTTTCTTAGGTCACACCAAAGGCACAATATATAAAGGGTAAGTAGATCATTTTGACTCCCTGATCATGAAACTCTCACTTTTCCAAAGTGACTTTCAAGAAACTGAAAATATAAGCCACAGTATTGGAATAAATATTTGCAGAGTTTATTGTGAATTTTATTAAATACTTTAAGCAAGTGAAAACCAAGATCTAAAAGAAATAGAAAACACTATCTAACTTTCTTATATAAGAAGTGATCATTTACTTTTTACTTGTCAGTTGCTTTTTTATTAAAATCTTTTCTTCATGTATAGGGCCAATACTGGAAGCCTTCCCAACCTTCTGGTCCTGCCAATGAAAGGTACACACTTTGCCAGAAGTGGGCTCATTTTTCTCATTTTTATAAGGAGCAGCCTTTAAATTTGATTAGGTAAGTGCATTTTTACTATTTTTGGAAGGAAGGAGGATACAGCCTGGTTTGTGGGGACTGCTCCTGACTGTGCTCAGGGGTCAATTATAGCGTTATTTACTATACCCTGTGTCAGGAACCAAAATTAATTCTTCAAATTGCAAACCATGTACACAACACTGAAATATCATGCAACCCATAGCTATGCTGTTTTTTACACAGGATCAAACCAAAATTTGGTGATATGCTTTTTACTTATAGTGATATAATGCTTAATTGATTCTACTGACTATATGAAAGCTTTCACAACATTCTTTGTTTTTTTTTCCTTTTGTTTTTTTATTTAAACAACTTTATTACATACATGATTATGTTTGGGTTTCAGTCATGTAAAGAACACCACCCATCACCAGTGCAACATTCCCATCACCAATGTCCCAAATTTCCCTCCTCTCTACCAAAACCACGCCTGTACTCTAGACAGGCTTTCTATTTCCCTCGTACATTCTCATTATTAGGATAGTTCAAAACGTAGTTATTTCTCTAACTAAACTCATCCCTGTTTGTGGTGAGCTTCATGAGGTGAGCTGTAACTTCCAGCTCTTTGCTCTTTCGTGTCTGACAGTTATTATTGCAAGAATGTCTTTCATTTTTCTTAAAACCCATAGATGAGTAAGACTATTCTGCATCTTTCTCTCTCTCTCACTCTCTCTGGCATATTTCACTCAGCATAATAGATTCTATGTACATCCATGCATAGGAAAATTTCATGACTTCATCTCTCCTGACAGCTGCATAATATTCCATTGTGTATATGTATCACAGTTTCTTTAGCCATTCATCTGTTGAAGGGTATCTTGGCTGTTTCCAGAGTCTTGCTATGGTAAATAGTGCTGCAAAGAATATACGTGTAAGGAAGGGATTTTTGTATTGTATTTTTGTGTTCCTAGGATATATTTCTAGGAGTGGTATAGCTGGGTCGTATGGGAGCTCAATTTCCAGTTTTGGAGGAATCTCCATATTGCTTTCCATAAAGGTTGAACTAGACAGCATTCCCATCAGCAGTGGATAAGAGTTCCTTTCTCTCCACATCCCTGCCAACACTGCTTATTCTCATGTGTTGTGATGTGTGCCAATCTCTGGGGTGTGAGGTGGTACCTCATAGTTGTTTTGATTTGCATTTCCCTGATGACTAGTGATGTGGAGCATTTTTTCATGTGTCTTTTGGCCATTTGTATTTCTTCATTATCAAAGTGTCTGTCCATTTCTTCTCCCCATTTTTTGATGGGATTAGATGTTTTTTCTTGTAAATTTCTGTCAGTGCCTTGTATATTTTGGAGATCAGCCCCTTGTCTGATGGGTATTGGGTGAATAGTTTCTCCCACTCAGTGGGGGGGGGTTCTTGTATCCTGGGCGCTATTTCTTTTGAGGTGCAGAAGCTTCTTAGTTTAATATATTCCCATCTGTTACCCATCTGTTAATCTCTGCTTTCACTTGCTTGGAGAGTGCAGTTTCCTCCTTGAAGATGCCTTTACTCTCAATATCCTGGAGTGTTTTACCTAAGTGTTGTTCTATATATCTTATGGTTTTGGGTCTGATATCGAGGTCTTTCATCCATTTGGATTTAACCTTCATATATGATGTTAGCTGGGAGGTCTAAGTTCAATTTTTTGCAAGTGGCTATCCAGTTGTGCCAATACCACTTGTTGAAGAGGCTTTCCCTGCTCCATTTAGGATTTCCTGCTCCTTTATCAAAAATTAATGATTGTATGTCTGGGGAATATTCTTTGAGATATTCAAGCCTATTCCACTGATCTGACGGCTTGTCCTTATTCCAATACCATGCTGTTTTGATAACTATTGCTTTGTAGTGCAGTTTAAAGTTGGGTAAAGTAATTCCTCCCATATTCTTTTTCCCAATGATTGCTTTAGCTATTCTAGGGTGATTATTGTTCCAAATGAATTTCAAAAGTGCCTGATCCACTTCTTTGAAGAATGTCATGGGTATCTTTAGAGGGATCACATTAAATCTGTACAATGCTTTGGGGAGTATTGCCATTTAAATGATGTTAATCCTGCCAATCCATGAGCAGGATATGTGCTTCCATTTCCACATGTTTTCCCTTATTTCTTGGAGCAGAGTTTTATAGTTTTCTTTGTATAGGTCCTTCATATTGTTAGTCAAGTTGATTCCAAGATATTTGAGTTTGTGTGGCACTATTGTGAATGGGGTTGTTTTCTTAATGTCCATTTCTTCCTTATTACTATTGGTGTATAGAAAGGCCATTGATTTTTGTGTGTTAGTTTTGTAGCCTGCCACCTTGCTATATAAGTCTATTGTTTCTAGAAGCTTTTTCATAGAGACTTTAAGGTTTTCTAAGTAGAGGATCATGTCATCTGCAAACAGCGAGAGCTTGACTTCTTCCTTTCCTATCTGGATTCCCTTGATATCTTTTTCTTGCCTAATCGCTATAGCAAGTATTTCCAGTGCTATGTTGAATAGGAGGGGTGAGAGAGGACAGCCTTGTCTTGTGGCAGAATTTAGAGGAAAGGCTTTCAGTTATTCTCCATTGAGAACAATATTTGCCTCTGGCTTGTGGTAGATGGCCTTAACTATATTGAGAAAGGTTCCGGGGGCCGGGCGGTGGCGCTGGAGGTAAGGTGCCTGCCTTGCCTGCGCTAGCCTAGGACGGACCGTGGTTCGATCCCCCGGTGTCCCATATGGTCCCCCAAGAAGCCAGGAGCAACTTCTGAGCGCATAGGCAGGAGTAACCCCTGAGCGTCACAGGGTGTGGCCCAAAAAAAAAAAAAAAGAAAACAACAACAAAAAAAAAAAAAAAAAGAAAGGTTCCTTCCATTCCCATCTTGCTGAGAGTTTTGATCAAGAATGAGTGTTGGACCTTATCAAATGCTTTCTCTAAGTCTATTGATATGATCATGTGATTTCTATTTTTCTTGTTGTTGATGTTGTGTATTATGTTGATAGATTTATGGATGTTAAACCAGCCTTGCATTCTTGGGATGAAACCTACTTGGTCATAGTGGATGATCTTCCTAATGAGGCATAGAATCCTATTTGCCAGGATTTTGTTGAGGATATTTGCATCTGTATTCATCAGCGATATTGCTCTGTAATTTTCTTTTTTGGTACCATCTCTGTCTGGCTTAGGTATCAAGGTGATGTTGGCTTCATAAGAGCTATTTGGAATTGTTCCTGTTTTTTCGATTTCATGAAAGAGTCTTGCCAGGATTGGTAGTAGTTCCTCTTGAAAGGTTTGAAAAAATTCATTTGTAAATCCCTCTGGGCTTGGGCTTTTGTTTTTGGGAAGACATTTGATTACCATTTTAATTTCCTCAATAGTGATGGGTGTGTTTAGATATGCTACATCCTCTTCATTCAATCAAAATTTATCCATTTCTTCCAGGTTTTCATTTTTAGTGGCATAGAGTTTCTCAAAGTAGTTTTTGATAACCCTTTGGATCTCCACCATATCAGTAGTGATCACTCCTTTTTCAGTCCTAATATGAGTTATCCAGTTTCTCTCTCTCTTTCTTTGTTAGTTTTTCCAGTGGCCTATCAATCTTGTTTATTTTTTTGAAGAACCAACTTCTGCTTTCATTGATTTTTTGGATTGTTTTTTGGTTTCCACTTCATTGATTTCTGCTCTCAGATTTGTTATTTCCTTCTGTCTCCCTATTTTGGGTCCTTTTGTTGAGTGCTTTCTAGTTCTATGAGCTGAGTCATAAGCTATTCAGTTATGCCCCTTCTTTCCTGGTATGTGCTTGCAAAGCTATAAATTTTCCTCTCAGTATTGCTTTTGTCGTGTCTCATAGGTTCTGATAGTTTGTGTCTCCATTGTCATTTGTTTCTAGGAAGGTTTTGATTTCCTCTTTGATTTCATCTAGGACCCATTGGTTATTCAGTATTAGGCTGTTTAACTTCCAGGTATTAAAGTTTTTCTTGTGTGTCCCTCTGTAGTTCACATATAATTTCAGGGCCTTGTGATCAGTGAAGGTAGCCTGCAAAATTTTTATGCTCTTGATATTACGGAGGTATGTTTTATTGCTAGCATGTAGTCTATCCTGGAGAATGTCCCATGTACATTAGAGAAGAATGTGTATCCAGGCTTCTGGGGGTGAAGTATTAGGCCTTTTTCTTCCATTTCTCTTTTCAGGTCTAGTATATTCTTGTTGGGTTTCAGTCTGGTTGACCTGTCAAGGGTTGACAATGCCGTGTTGAGGTCTCCCACAATTATTGTGTTGTCATTGATATTATTTTTCAGATTTGTCAACTATTTCATTAAATATTTTGCTGGCCCCTCATTCGGTGCATATATGTTAAAAAGAGTGATTTCTTCCTGCTGTACATATCCCTATATTAATACAAAATGTCCATCTTTGTCCCTTACAACTTTCCTAAGTATAAAGTTTGCATCATCTGATATTAGTATGGCCACTCCAGCTTTTTTATGGGTATTGCTTGCTTGGATGATTTTCCTCCAGCTTTTTATTTTGAGTCTATGTTCGTTCTGACTATTCAGGTGCGTTTCTTGTAGGCAGCAGAAGGTTGGATTGAGTTTTTTTTTTTTTATCCATTTAGCCACTCTGTGTATCTTAACTGGTGCATTTAGTCCATTGACATTGAAAGAAAGAATTGTCCTGGGAGTTAGTGCCATCTTTATCTCAAAGTTTGGTGTGTCTGTTGGTCAGTCTTGTCTTAAAGTAGGCCGTTTAGTTTTTCTTTTAAGAATGGTTTTGACGGGGCTGGCCTGGTGGCACTAGATGTAAGGTGCCTGCCTTGCCTGTGCTAGCCTAGGATGGACTGTGGTTTGATCCCTTGGTGTCTCATATGGTTCCCCAAACCAGGAGTGATCTGAGCACATAGCCAATTTTAACCCCTGAGCATCACTGGGTGTGGCCCCCCCAAAACGAAGGGTTTTGAGTCTGTAAAGTTTCTGAGCTGTTATTTGTTTGTGAAACCATGTGCTGTTCCTTCAAACCTGAAAGTGAGTTTTGCTAGGTGCAGTATTCTAGGCGAAGCATTTATTTCATTGAGTTTTGTCACTATGTCCCACCACTGCCTTCTGGCCTTGAGTCTCTCCGGTGACAGGTCTGCAATAAATCTCAAGGATGTTCCCTTGAATGTAATTTCTCTTTTCAATCTTGCTGCTTTCATAATTCTGTCTTTATCTGTGGGATTCGTGATTGTGACTAGGATGTGTCTTGGGGTGTTTTTTATGGGGACTCTTTTAGTTGGTACTCTTCGGGAATGCAGGATTGATCACATGTATTCTTTAGCTCTGGTAGTTTCTCTTTGATGATGTTCTTGACTGTTGATTCTTCCTGGAGATTTTCTTCCTGGGTCTCTGGGACTCCAATGATTCTTAAGTTGTTTCTGTTGAGCTTATCATAGACTTCTATTTTCATCTGCTCCCATTCTTTGAGTAATTTTTCCATTGTTTGATCATTTGCTTTAAGGCTTTTTTCCAATTTCTTCTGCTGTATGTAATTGTTATTCATCTCATCTTTCAGTGTACTAATTCTATCCTCAGCTGCTGTTAACCCATGGGAAAGCTCAACCATGTTTTCCTCTAATTCATCTACTGAGTTTTTCAAACCTGATATTTGACCTGAAATTTAAGTTTGGAGTTTTCTGATTTCTATCTGTATATTCTCTTGATTCTTATTAGTTTTCTCTTCTATACTTTCTTTGAGTGCTTTGAACATCTTCCATATTGCGATTCTAAACTCCTTATCTGAGAGACTGACTAGTTGGTTTGTCATGTTCACGTCATCAGAGTTTCCATCGTCATTCTCTATGTCTGGCCCTGGCCTGCGTTGTTTCCCCATTGTCACATTGTATTTTGGGTTTTTCTAAGTGTTGTGGTTGTATTCTTTGGCTAAATTATGTGCACAGCTGCGAAAATGAGCAGCCACGCTCCTCTGGCTCCTCCTTTTCTGGGCGTGTAAACTCACCTCCAAGGAAGGCTCCAGGGAAGGCGAGCCGTCCACAGAGGAGCCACACACAGGATGAAATCAGGCCAAAGATGGAGCACAGCACAGAAGACAGGCAGATAGGGGTGGTGGCATCTGAGTTTCAGCGAGTTCAGCGTTTTCCCCTTTCTGGCCATATAAACTCACCTCCAGGGAAGGCTCCAGGGAAGACGAGCTGTCTGCAGATAAGCCACACACATGATGAAATCAGGCCAAAAATGCAACACAGCACTGAAGACAGGCAGATAGGGGTGCTGGCATCTGAGTTCCCAGAAATCCTTTAGAATTTCAATCTTAATCTGAAATGGGTAATCCTCTCAGATGGTTGGGCTTCCCATTCTCTTACTGACAAAGGTAAAAGAGCCTGAAGCCTCCAAAACCTTCACTGTGGTCTCCAGGGTCACCCAGAAAACAGCATGACCCAAGATGGCTTCTGCACCCTTCTGACTCCTGGCAGAAACCAGCAGGAATCAGTGTGTGATGTCCCGACCCACCTCTGAAGAGGCATAATTGCCAGCAGGAACGCAGATGAAATCCAGACTCAGGCATCTCTGAAGCAGGCAGGATCACCAGTAGGAACGCTGATGAAATCCAGTCTCAGGCAGCTCTGAAGCAGGCAGGATCACTGGCAGGAAGGCTGATGAAATCCAGTCTCAGGCAGCTGGAAATCGCATGGCCCAAAATGGCTTCTGTGCCCTTCTGACTCCCGGCAGAAATCAACAGGAATCAGTGTGTGTATGTGCCCACCCACCTCTGAAGCAGGCAGGATCACGGGCAGAATTTTCTAACTTTGTGTCTGTGAAATCATTTAGTTACTGATATCTCATTGGAGTGCTACAGTGAAAATATTCTTAAGCACTGTACAGAGAGATGGTTCAGAGGTTCATAGGTGAAGTCTTGGTATATTTATTGGCCTGAATAAAAGTTAAATTTTTGCGGTAAGAAAGAGGCCTAGAGCACAAAGCCTTTGTATGCAGGAGCATTGAGTTCTACCCATAACCACCAGCTGCACTGTCTTCAAAGTACAAAAACACCTTAGCACTGCTGTGTGTTCCCAAAACTGAAGCAAGAAATAAAAAATGTTTTTTATGTAGAAACTCTATAATATTGGTCAATTTACTTAAATCTAAAATGCTGATCTTTGAAATAGGAATTATTATTTTCTGACAATTAAAATGAGATATTTATATTTTATAACAGATGAGTAGTTAGTGCTTACTATGAATTAACTTGGTGTAGTTTTTTTCTAAGTGAAATAATTTCAAAGACAGCAAAAAGAACAACCAAGTTGCTACAGTCTGATGTTTTATTACTTTTTTTTTATTTTTGCAAAGCATCTTTTGTATAACACTGATTTTCTTCAAAACATCCAAATCAGCGAAAGTGTCATACCAATATTTATTTAGAGCAAATAGCAGAATATTAGGGTTAAATAAAATTAATAGCAAATGTAATAATAAAATGCAGCTAACATAGATAAACGGGTGATTTCCATATATATTATAGGAGTTCTTGTTGGATGAAATAAAAAGTTAATTTCAGTTGTGAACATTTAACATTTCAAATAATGATAGTATCACTCTTATCAAACTACTCATTTAATAACAAGATGATATACAAAGTGTTATGTTAAATTCTACTTCCACAGACTTCACCAAAATTGTTTGATTTGATAATATCTGCTCAGATAGTTAGTGTGTCTATGAATATTAAATACATATGCAAAGGCATTTTTCTAGAACATACTTGTATCTCTAACTTTACATTTTTTCTAAGATCCCTTTACATGCTGAATAACATATCCGTACTTTTCCCTGTGAATATGTATTTAAACTTGCAATTATTTACCTTGCACAGTTTATACTTTCACAATAAACCTATTGTTTACCATTTTTATTACTCATCAAAATCCTTACCTTTACACTTTGCATGTCAAATTTCTCATGCTTTCACAGAACGCAGAGTATGCTATTAATTTACTTTGGAGGGCTGGAAATATACAGCAGTGTTCAGGATTATTCCTGATTCTGTGCTTATGTCTGATACTGCTCAGATCACCATAACCATTACTAGGGATCAATCTAGGGTTTTCTGAAGCTGCCGTCAGCACAATCTTTGATACGTATTTTATTTATTATTTAGTTATCTACTGAAAAATATTAGCTTGCCCTAAGTTTTATTTTACTAAGACTAGTTTGGCTAGATAGATTTGCAGATATTTCGCCCTTAGAAATAATATTTATAGATATTTTTCAGAAGCAGAATTGTCAAAATGTAGGTTTTTGTATTTTACATTGCTCAAAATATTTGAGAATCATATTAATCTGACATTTAAAAAACTGTCTTAAAAACTGTTTGCATGTGTTTTCCTTTTAGTTCTCAAAGTTTTCATTTGTACAAAATTTTCATTGTTAAGCTTTCATATTTTTGAAAATCTGAAAAATGGGTATAAAATTATTTTGCAATTCACTAGTGCAAACATTTTGTTAAGGAAAATTTTGTGACTTATATTGTTTATGGATATCCTGTACCTATAAGATTTGTCTTATTTCTTAAAGTTTAGGAATTCTTTATTTAAGGGGACTTTATCATATCTTAAGATGATAATAGCAGTTCCTAATTATGCTCAGTATTTTCCCTTTGAATTTCAACTTTGCTTATTGCTTATTTTGTTTACTATGTTTTACTATGATTTTTATATTTCAACATGAAATTATGGTTACCTCTTTCTAGCACTAGGGTACACTGTTTAATTAGTTCCTTCCTGTTCCACACAATGTTTTTTAATGAGGTATAGTATATGATTGTGAGCCATTTATTTCGATACGGGTACGCATCACTCTTGTTTATCTTTACTGCTCAAATTTAACCAATGTCATCATTTACATAAGATTCTTCCCTCAGAAGCATTGTTTCTCTGTGGCTGCCACTTCTTTATTGCCAATTCTCCATACTTCAAATCTCTTCATGCTTGTGTTCAGAACCCTTTTTGTTATTTTTGGGGAGACAGAGTTAATGTGAATTGTAAACCCCACAATGTTCAGTATCATGACACTTTATCCAACCCTCGAGCCTTAATTTTGTCACCTTTTATCTAAAATCTCAGCTTTACTTTATACTTTTTCCTCTAATTTCTGAATCATATTTTTCACTGCTCTTCATCTTCCAGGTTTGTGATAGCAGAATGTAGATAAGATGTTGGATTATTTGATTCATTATTATTGGTTCATTTTTTTTTTAATTTGCAGGTAGTTGAAAGATTATGAGGTTTTTTGTCCTGATGCTGAAGTCTGTAGGTTTTTATCCCACCTTTATTGATTTTGACCTAAGAAAGTATTTGTGAAAATATTTGAACTAAATTAAAATGTCATTGAACAGAGAAATGCACTCCTTATAAATTAATTATAAAATATGTATATTATTTTCATGAGCTTTCATAAAATATCACTATATATTAAGCATCATATCAGGATATAAATGTTATGAATATATTTTAGAAAAAATATATCTTTTTTTTTTTTTTATTTTTTTTTTTTTTTTTTTTTTTTTTGGTTTTTGGGCCACACCCGGTGACGCTCAGGGGTTACTCCTGGCTATGCGCTCAGAAGTCGCTCCTGGCTTGGGGGACCATATGGGACGCCGGGGGATCGAACCGTGGACCGTCCTAGGGTAGCGCAGGTAAGGCAGGCACCTTACCTTTAGCGCCACCGCCCGGCCCCAGAAAAAATATATCTTACCTTGTATTAGATACATGATCTGAAACCCTGGACTCAATCCCTGGCATTATGCAAAATTTTAAGAGTGTAAAAGTAAAAAATATTATTGCTATATTACAAATGGTTTTCAATAAATATATGCACAGTAAATAGAAAATAGTTACTAAAATACCAAGTGATATATCTATCTAAGATAATACCCTCAGATGTTTATGAATCCATTGTAAATAGAATATTCTTTAGATCAAATATTTACATATGTTCAATTGTTTTTAAGCCTATATTCAAGTAATTCTATTACCCTATTAATTATTTGCTTTATATCCTAAATCCTAGTTATACATAATTAGACCTGTTCTCACAAGACATTACAACCTGTATTAATGAATGCCTTCTGTTGGATGATGCATTAGATAATATAGAGCCCCAGATAAATTTAGTCTAGTCAGTAAAAAAAAAAGTCTAGTTAAGTGATTCCATAGTATGCATATAAGGTACATTTCTTTTTCTGAAAATGTTACATTAAAAAGACAAAGCTTTCCTTATATTTGGATCTTTATAGAGATAGAGCATATCATATTATTTTTAAATATAATTTTTAATTTGAACATGGTGGCTTACATATTGTTGACAATAATATTTTAGGTACATATTTACATAAAATCAGGGGGATTCCCATCACCATTTAGTCCTCCCCATACCTCCGTTTTCATCCTACCTCCCAAATCCTCCCCCCTCACCCCCGGGGCTGCTAGAAAATATGGTCCCCTCTGTACCTACTTTACTACTTAGTAGTCTTGCACCTGTTTGGTCTTGTTGCCTCCCTTATTTCCCTCTCTAACTGAGAGGCAGGACTAGATCAAGTTATGTCGTTTTGTTTGAAGAAGAGAAAACTGGGGTAAAAGTCTAATATGCCGAAAATGGGCGGGATCCTTCTAGAGGCTCTCATCACTGGTTTGAGAGACAAAGGACTAAAATAAGGTGTAACACCCCAACAGTACAAAAAGAAGTGTCAAATATCCAGTGAGCACTCCAACAATAACAATGATAAGCACCACAAAAACAGCCATGGTCTTGAGATAAAAAACATGGCAGGGCATATAAAGAAAGAAAAGAAAAGAAGGAAAAAACATAAATGTAAATGGGGACAACTTCAATAACCACACCAAAACAAGGAAATCGACAAGAAGTAGATAGGTAAATAAAAATAAAAAGTAATTAAAAAATGAGTATTTAAAAAATAATATATATAAAAAATGTTTTGTGCTTTTTGCCTTTTTTTCCCTCCTGCAATGGCACAGTAAATACTGGGGTCATTCGAGAAGGAATTCACTTGGCCTAAGAGATATGGGGTTTCTCCACCCTTGGAGTATATTGTCATGGGATTAACTATAGACTCCGTTCAGGTTCATTTATTCTCCCCTTGGTGCTTTCGTGGTGTTTGGAAGGCTTCTGATCCTTCCTGGGTGATAAAATCAGACCTCTGTATATAGAGATCTCAGTATCTGCACAGGTCCAGGAGTGGGATTTATGATGAAGTCTTTCTTTGTCATTCTAGAAGTTCTATTTCCTCAGTGTCATTTTAATCCATCTTCTGTGGTTGGTGGTCTTGGTCTTTGCACTGATCCTAGGATGGAACCTAGGATAGCATCTTTCATTGTGTTTCCAGAAGCCCCATTCCGTTACAATTGTCTCAGCCAGACCTTTGGAACTGGGGTCATGGTTGTTGTGCAGGTCGTAATTCAAAACCTAGACTGGGGCTTTTTTATTGGTCCCAAGATATATACAGTCCAGTCATGGTTCTAGTAGCCAGTCATCTGTAAATTGTGATCTTGGCTTTTGGACCGACCAAAGGGTGACAAGTCTTCTGATTTTGTCTTATCGTTAGCTGGTGAGGTAGGATAACCTGCTCTTAGGTCAAGTTGTTCCCATTTTCCTTGTTGTCAGGATATCATATTAGAGCTGGCACTTGTTGGTGGCCCAGCAGTATTAAGGATGTCCCGGTTGGGATTTGTTTCCTGTAGCTGTTGTGAAGAACTGTGTTGTTTCTATGTCTGGGATCCAGGGTTCAAGGCTGGACAGATGGTGTCTAATCACCTGGGGTCTAAGTTGGGTCCGCATGACATATTTTCAAGGTGGGAGATATCCCTGTATTGTAAAGAAGTATGAGTTCTTACCCCAAGTAGTTAAGAGCTCGTTTTTATATGTAGGATTTCCCCTTTTATTAGTGTGCCTTTGCAGGGAGGAATAGTGCTACATTATATTGTTGGTGCATTTGGGGGTGGACAGAGAGGAAAACAGAAACATTCACACACCAATAAAGATACAAATAGGAATAAAAATTTATGTGCTCACCTATGGCTATGTAGAACAAACATTTTTAAAAAATAATTAAAGTAATTAAAGAAACAAAGTGATGCAAGAGACTACTTTACTTTTGAGAATAAGCAGGTAAGGAGGTGGTGTAATACAGGTCTTATACTTATGTTGAAAGTTTAGGTTTCCCCATTGCTTTGGGGATTTTTTTGTGGTGTGTGGGTTCCCAGGCACCTTTCCATCACAGCCCCTGACCTTCTTGAGATTGGTAAAGATCTGCAGCAGGGAGGTCTTCGAAGAGCTCTTGCATTGGGGATACTTTTAGAGCTAAGTCCGGTTTCAAGTAACAGTCCACGTTAGGGGGAGTTGGTAGGGAGGGCCACGCAGCCTGAGTCCACAGGGGAGTTGGTTGCCTTTTCTTGCAGGGGACAAGGTGTGGGTTTGACTGGGTGTCCCTTCACTTGGGTGCTGGGTACTGGTTCGTTGGGGTAGGAGGTCAGTCTTGATGCCTAATGGATTAAGAACTAAGGGTGAAGAGTTTTAATACAGTGGGAGGTCTGGATGGAATTGAAGGGAGAAGGGATAGTTGGATTTCCAAAGGGGGGAAAGGAGAAAGTATATGGAAGGAGTAGGAAGGAAGAAAAGAGAAAGTACAGCAGAAAGAAAGGGAGAAGAGGAGAGAAAAAAGGAAAAAAGAAGAAAGGTATAGAAAAGAAAATAATAAAAAAGAAAGTAGTGAGAAGAGAGGAGAAAATAGCAAGGGAATGCTAGTGTGCTTGAATGTGTTCGATGAGTAGGACCTGTAGTATAATTCTGTACATCCAGTTGCTGCTTCGGTGGTCTGACTGGTCACGTGCTTCAAATCCTAAAAGAAGGTATAACCTAGAGATAAATGTATGTTAAAGAGTTTTCTTGGGACATTCTCGTAGAGCAAGCTGGGTATGGTATCTCATGTGACTGGGCCCCAAGATGCCATCTTAGTTTGTCCACCCTTTGTATCCAAGAACGCCTGTGGATAGAAAAGCTGAGAGGTTATTTTAAATACAGTAAGATTAAAGCATTAAAACATAGTGTTATGAGATGTTTCCATTGGAGTCAGTGATTTCCTGTGGTGTTCTTTACCTGTGATCCTGTATAAGTACCCTAAGGGATTATTATGGGCCTTTGTATTAGAAGGCTGATTACATACCTGTTCTCTCAACGCTGCTGTTTCTGCTGTTGCTGGTTTCTTTGTGGTATAATGTGTTGTCAAGAGTTTGTGTTGCTCCTTTTTCTTGTATTTTGGATCCTACTCCCAAGTATATGTTGACTATTACAGTGTTTGGAGTTTCTACCCTGTTAAACCCTGTTATTTGGTTGTTGAGTATTAGTTGTCTATAAGGTGTATGTTCTAGGTGCTTCAGAATAGTGCTATCATTCTGTGTTTATCTTTTGTCTTCTGACTTACTTTGTTTAACATAATATGTTCTAGGTCCATCCACATTGCTGCAAAGTCTGTGATTGTATCAATTATGACTGTCATGTAGTATTTCATTGTGTATAGACACCACATCTTAATGATCCATTCATCTGCTCTTGGGCATCGAGGTTGGTTCCAGGACTTGGCTATTATACTGAGTGCTGTGATAAATAGTGTGGTACACACATACTTTGGAATGAATGTCCTTCCAACTTGGGGGTAGATACCTAGGAGATCAATTTCTGAGTCATTGATAATTTTCTATTTTAATAGATTATTTACCTCCTTCCTTAAGTATGTTTCCAGATATTTAAGTTTCTTGGACACAATCATAATTAGAATAATCATTTAACTTATTTCTCTCTAATTTTTTAAAACATATACAAATGCATTTGATTTCTGTGTACTGCTTTTGTACTTTTGTACTTTTCTATATATTTATTACTTCTAGGAATTTTAGTTGAATTCTTAAAGTTTTTATGTAAACGATCATATTATCTGCAAATAATGATAATTTGACTTCCTTTTACCAATATGCATTTCTTTAGTCCCCATTTATTGCACAATTGCTATGATAAAGACTTTTTGTTTTATATATTTTGAAACTGTTGTTATTAGAGGCAGAAATTGTGATCTGGTGAATGTCGTACATTGTATTACTGTAACTCAAGCATGAACAACTTTATCTGTTATAAAAAATAACCTGTTATATGAACAACATTGTATCCATAGTGTTTAAATTTAAAAAATTAATATAAAACAAAGATTTTTAATACATTATTGACTACAAGGAATGATAGTGAAAATCCTGTTTTGTACTTGACCTTAGAGGCAAGACTGAAGTTTTTTCTTATAAAATATGTGATCTGTAATTTTATTAGTATGTTCTTTGCAATATCTACATAAGTTCCTTCAATCACTATTTTGTTGAGGATTATAGCAATACTAATGGATGTTGTGTGCCATCAAATGCTTTCTGTGCATCTATGGAGGTGTTTTTGTCTTTTCACTTAATATTGTATGTCCTGAAATTAATTTGTATGTCTTGAACCATCCTTGTATCTATGGGATGAATCCCACTTATGTCTGATGTATGATGCATATACTATATTCTGTTCAAAAGGATTTTATTTTGGAACTTTGTGTTTATATTTATTAGGAATATTGTCTGATATTTTTATTTAAATAATGTCTGCTCTTGGAATCAAGTAACACTGGTCTCAGAGAAATTTTTCGGATTCCTTTCTTCTACTTTTAGGAGAGCTCGAAATAATCAGGCATGGAATGTAATTTGGGGAGATTTTGAAAATTGCATTCTCAGATTTATTATTAACAAAATTTCTATTCAGATTTTTAATTCTTTCTGACTCTGTTACACGAGTTTGTAAGATTTTTGGAAGTATTCTATTTCATTTAGATTTTCAAAGTTAATGCTGTAAAATTGTTCATAGTAATCTTGTAGTATCTTTTGTATATCTAAGGTGTCTTCTATTACCCCTCCTCTTTCATTTCACCACTATATATCATGTTTTCTCTCTCTTTTGACTTTGTGCTTTAGTCATGTGATTGGCAATCTTATTAAAAACAAAAGTAACAGTCTAACTGATATTGTGTATTGTAAGTTTTATTGCCATAATGTTAATTTTCATTGGGATTTTTGTTTTTTTCATCATACTTACTTGTTTTCCTTTGTTGTTATTTTAGCTTGAGGAATGAGGCTTTACTGCTTTTATTTCTGTTTCCAGATGAATATTTCTGTCTCCTTTTAGTGCAGTTTTTGCTTCATCCAAGAAGTTCTGGAAATTAATTTTTCTATAATATTGACATTTTTTGGTTGTCCAGTAGGATGATGTTCACTTTCCAATGTTTGGGCATTTTTACAAACTTTTAGATGTATTTTTTTTCCAGAATTAGAACTCTATGATCTGAGAGGACATTTGATGAGATTGCTGTTTTCTTAATTTTATTGAGGCATGTTTGTGTTTGAAAATGTTGTCCATTCTTGAGATTAATCTACCAATATTAGAAAACATGTACTCAACTTTTGTGGGATATAGAAATTTTAGATGTCTATTAAACCCATATCTTCTATTTCATATTTTAAATCGTTGTTTTCTTATTGATTATCTACTATCAATCATTGTTTTTTCCGCCCACTGGTGACACTGTGTATTAAAATCACCTACTACTATTGTATTGCTATCAATATTTTTATTAGCCCTGCTAGTTTTCTGAGTATTGATAATCACTATTTTGCATTGGTTAATAAACTTGCTACTGCTCACCATTTACTTCTGGCTCAGTACTCAGAGTTCACAGCTGGTAAGGCTCTGGAGACATATGGGATGCTGGATATGAAGTGCGGTTGAGCCATATATGCAAGGGAAAGGTTACCTGCTGAATGTCTCTTTAGCCTCAGTTAATGAACTTTATGTCTTCTTGTCATATAGGCAGTCTATAATGTCCATTTTTGTCTTTTGTTATCTTTTTTTTTGATTAAAGTTCTTTTGGACAACATAAGTGCATCATTCCTGCTGTTTTATCTCACAATTTGTCTGCACATTTTTTCCATCTTTACTCTTTTTTTAAATATCTTTATTTAAACGCCTTAATTACAAACATGATTGTGCTTTACTTTTAATCATTTTTGACATGAAATTTCAGGCTTGTAAGTCCCTTGTAAGCAGCAGAAAGTTAGGTTAAGTTTTCTGACCCATGCAAGTTCTGTGTTCTTTTGTAGGTAAGTTCAGGCCATTTATATTTAATATAATCATTGAAATAAAGTGGGTTAGTATCATTCTTTTCATAAGGTTCTGTGTGTTTCTGTATTTAGACTTTTCTTCTATCTTTATATATGATATTTAGTGCATTTCAAAGTGCCATTTTAATAATCAACAACTTCTTAAGCTGTTTTTAGTAATATTTTGTATCATTGTATATGAATATTACCTAACTATTCTTTTTTGAATGCCTATTTTATTCACTGCATTGTATGTATTATGTTGTTCCTTCAACACTTAATTAAAAGCATCTGCTTTAATTTTTATGGGGGCTCCCACATAGATATATTTTATATTTGTTCTCAGTACTCTAGGATTAATATCTCTAGCTTTGGCATTTGCCATTTTTACTCTAAGTGATGTATTTTATTTTGGATTTTAGTACTTTCTGTATTTCCTAAATTTCTAAATTTGGGTGTATATGTTGATCTTCACTGGGCAATTTTTCTTTTTGGGGGATGGAGGGCATTGGGAAATACCCAGAGGCATTCAGTGTTACTCCTGGCTCTGTCCTCAGAAATCTCTCAGGCAGGCTCAGAGGACCATATTGGAAGCAAAGAATCAAACCTGCATCCATCCCAGGTTGGCCATGTGCAAGGCAAACACCCTACCACTGTGCTACTGATCTTAACTCATGGAAACTTTTTTGTTATAATTATACTTGGAAAACTTTTCTTATTCTTATTATTCTTGAACTCTATAATTATAATGTTTTTCTTCATAGTATCCCATAGATGTCTGTTTTCTTCAATTTTTTCTTTAGTTTTTCCTATTTTCTTTCCGGATGATTTTATATTCCTGACCTTTTACTTACCAATATCATCTCACTGCTTTTTTCATTTTGCTCTTCTTTTTTGTTTTCTTTTTATTTCTCTTACTATGTTTTCTAAATTGGTTATTTGTTTTGTAATACTCTGATTAATTTTATTTTTATTTATTGTGATTTTCTTTTATTGTTTTATTCAATTAAATTAGCAGTCCTAGTCAATGTGACTGAAATCTTTATTCAGAAAATTAGAGAAATCTTGCTGTCTGTCATTCCTGGGCTTCTGTTATTACCTCAGTATAATGGAGTTCCTCACATTTTTTATTATTTCTGAGTCAATTGATTCCGTAAGTGAGAATCTGAGTAGAGATTATGACAGGCAGTGGTAGGGGGAATATATTTAGTAGGCATTAGGTTTAAGAAAGTCTAGTTTAGGGGCCGGCAAGGTGGCGCTAGAGGTAAGGTGTCTGCCTTGCAAGCGCTAGCCAAGGAAGAACCACAGTTCGATCCCCCGGCATCCCATATGGTTCCCCCCAAGCCAGGGGCAATTTCTGAGCACTTATCCAGGAGTAACCCCTGAGCATCAAATGGGTGTGGACCAAAAAACCAAAAACAAAAAAGAAAAGAAAAAGAAAATCTAGTTTAGGCCATAGGTCCTCATCCTGGGAAGAGTAACAAGATATAACCAGGGTTAATTAGCCTATGGGGAATGGCAGTAGGGACCATCTAGAGAAGTTATGAGCTCTTCTATATGGGCAGACATTTTAACTTCAATTTTTAGCTGATTTGAGTATCCTAAATAAGAGTAAAGAATAATAACAATAGTGTAATATATTGCCAGTAAATACATGAAAGGCAATAAAAGCAGGAAAATGGCAACTTATGTTATTCTAAATGGGTAAAAATTCAAATGCTATAAAAGATTTCTAAAAAGATTTCTAATTCTGAAAACTAGAGAATTGAAGTTCACATAAAAGCTAATATATAATGGGAGAAAAGTAAAAGTAAACCATATTCTTCATGTAAAATCAAATCCATGCCTTTTTCCAACAGAGCTGAGTTCTTTTTGAGTGTATATATATATTACAAGTCAATATATGCCATAGTAGAGTTAAAACTTAATATGAAGTACTATAGAATGCAGGAAAGATAACATCACGATTTGATGAATCAGATGGAGGGTTAAATTGGACTAAAATTTGAAAACCTATATTTTTGAATCAGAGCAAATTATGTTTACTTGAGGGATTTGTTAAAAATAAAATTTTACAAACTGCAGCAAAAATTTGATTTAATATTTAAGTACTTTTAAAATGTTGCTTTGAACTCATTGTAATGCTGGCGCTAAATTGTGTAATTTTTATGTAATTTTTTTGAGTAATCATTTCCATTTTCTTGGTTTGCTAATTAATATTCTATAAATGTCAGCGATGACTTGAGATAGTTCAGGGATTAAGATACAGATTAGCAAGATGTTTGACCTAGTTTCTACTCTATGGATGAAGTTTAACACTGCTTCTGAACCTTCAGTATTGGGTGTAGCTCTGAAAGACCCCCAGTTATCTCTGCACATGACTCTAAAGGCTCATTTAGAACTCCAATGATGGTATAATATTTCTAATAGCAGGTCCCAAACAGTGTCCCTGGGCCCTAAAATTGAAGCATTGGCAAACCAGATTGGAAATGACTGAATGTACTTCCTAGTCTTCATAGAATTTCTTAACAGCATCACCACAAACTAACACAGAATATTAAAGGAAGACAGAAGCTCATATTTACCGATTTGGGTCCTATTATGATCAAAATACTTAACTTTTAGAGAGAGAGCAAAATTCATGCAAATTGAAATATTTTGTTAACAGTTAGAAGTTACATGTAGAATGTTTGGAAATTTATTTCAAGAATATAACTGTGGGGCCTGAGAGATAGCATGGAGGTAAGGCGTTTGGCTTTCATGCAGGAGGTCATCGGTTCGAATCCCAGCGTCCCATATGGTCCCCCGTGCCTGCCAGGAGCGATTTCTGAGCCTGGAGCCAGGAATAATCCCTGAGCACTGCCGGATGTGACCCTAAAACCACAAAAAAAAAAAAGAATATAACTAAATTTTATAAACCTTAAATACAACTTATTTAAATTTAACTTTTGCTCAGTTTCCTAGTTGTTATATATAATATATAGCACATAAAACATACATTATATATACATATATAACATTATAATAAATATAATATAATATAATATAATATAATATAATATAATATAATATAATATAATATAATATAATATACATATTATATTATATATGAGATATTATATAATATATATTTTATATATTACACAATATATATTATATACATGTATAACATAATATATACATATATTTATCATTGTTGAATCTAAAATATTTAATGATCTTGAAATGAAAATTTAGCTAGTTTAATAAAAAAAAGAAAAAAAACAACAAGAAAAATGTAGTGAGTTTAGTCACTGTGGAAAATTTTGCATCTCTGAAAGATTAGAGACAAAATTCAAATATAGGCTAGTTTGGATTCAAAACCAAGATTATCTGGACAGTGTCTTTTTTTTTTCAAACTTCTTATTTTACTTTTACCCTTTTTCATAGGGATTATTATGGAGAAAAAGTTGGCATATATTTTGTCTTTCTTGGATACTACACAAAAATGCTGATCGTTGCTGCTATTGTTGGCCTTTTATTTTTTCTTTATGGCTTAATTTCAGTAAATCAAAATGTAGTCAGGTAAGTGCACTCAATTTTCCCAATAGAAAAAAAGTATTATGAGTATAAGTTGTTCTTAAATTATAAGAACCATATAAGAATAATGTTATAGGAGCCAGAAAGATAGCACGGAGGAAAGGTTTATCCTTGCGTGCAGAAGGTCGGTGGTTCAAATCCCAGCATCCCATATGGTCCCCCAAGCCCGCCAGGAGCAATTTCTGAGGGTAGAGCCAGGAATGACCCCTGAGCTCTGCCAGGTGTGATCCAAAAACAAACAAATAAAGAAAAAGAATAATGTTATACGAATAAATATGAATATTAAATGAAAATGTTAATTCCGAGGCATGTTTTTATGTGAGGATATTTCTGAAAAATATCTAAACATAATATCTGCTGCTCAATTCAAAATTACTAGAAAGACATTTTAAAAGATCAGCTTTACAGAACTTTTACTTAAGCATTATTTGATTTGTTACAGAAATTGCTGCTTCCATATCCTGTGTTCCTTTTATCTTATATGAGAAGTTGTATAGATTATTTTTCTAATAAGAGTAGCATTGTGTTTTCACCTAAACACACACTTTGAAAATAATGGCACTGTTTCCTATGCAGCAATGAAATCTGTGATCCTAACATTGGAGGTCAGATTATCATGTGTCCACTCTGTGATGAACTATGTGAATACTGGAGATTAAATACTACCTGTTTGGCTTCAAAGGTATGATATATATTGTCATATTTTAAGATTTGTGATTTTCTTTTTTCATGTTTCACTTGAAAGTAAGGAGTTTGTGTTTTGTTCTTTTTACAGCTCCATCATTTATTTGATAATGAATCAACAATATTCTTTGCAATATTTATGACAATTTGGGGTGAGTATATAGGCCTATAAACAGTATTTCTCAAAATTGTTACTTTATCCATCTGTATATCATATTTAGATAACATATCTAGTATATCAAAGTTGGTCTTCTTGCCTTTGCTATATGAATTCCAACCATACATTGATTGAAATCTCCATTAGTGGCCTTTAAACATTGGTTCTTGATCTGGTAAGTATCTGCTCATTGTTGTGAAGGATAATGTGATTTTTAAAAATTATGACATTTAATTTATAGTATATCACAACATTATGGCAGAAACAGACAAATTCAATGCATACTTTTGGAAACTATGTTTTAATTACTAAAGGATATTGAACTGTAAGTCGTTGCCATATACCTAATACACAGAAGCTAAACTTTATTCTTTAAAAAATCATGCAAAGCAATGGGGCCGGAGGGAGAGCATGGAGATAGTGTGTTCGCTTTGCATGCAGAAGGATGGGGTTTCGAATCCCGGCATGCCATATGGTCCCCCGAGCCTGCCAGGAGCAATTTCTGAGCATAGAGCCAGCAGTAAGCCCTGAACACTGCCGGGTGTGATCCAAAAACAAAAACAAACAAACAAAAAAAGGGCAAACAAACAAACAACAAAAACCATGTAAAGCAAGACTGACTCTTTAAATGTTTAAATGTTTGGAGGTATAAAAAGTGAGTTCAATGTATTTTCTTAGATTGTAAATTTATATATATGTATATATATATACATACATGATCATATTATCAAAAGTAAACAAAATATTTATCATGATCTTTGCCTATTTTAATGTCTTTTTGGTAAAAACAGAAAAAAAAACCAACTTCAAAAACTCATGAGATTGTACAATAGCACAAACTACCAAATCAATTTGAGAAATAATATACTTGGAGATATTACACTTCCTGATGTATAAATATCTTACAAAGTTTTAGTAATTTGGCCAGTTTGGTAGTAACATAAAGACAAATTAATAAAACAGAATAAAGTTCAGAAATAAATCAATACATGTGGGATTAACTAATATTCAACAACATTCCTCCTAGGAAAAAATATAGGGTAAGAAGTTCTGGCATTGATCTTTAATGACTTTATGGATATGACACCAAATCTCAAGCTTCAAAAACAAAAATTAGGAGAGAAGTGATAGCTTAATTGTAGGGTATTTGCCTTGCATGCTGCCTACCCAGGACAGACCAGATTCAATCCCCAACATTTCATAATGTCCCCCAAGCTTGCCAGGAGCGATTTCTGAGCACAGAGCCAGGAGTAACTCCTTAGTGCCGCTAGGTGTGTTCCCCCCAAAATTATAGAAAGACCTTCATAACCTTCATGTTACATTCGCCTTAATGACTTCTCTACAGAAGATTAAACATTGAAGTTAAAAGCAATACAATCCACAGCAGAAAATATTTGCAAATTAGAAGTCTGAGAACATTTTATCTCCAATAGTGTATAAATACAAATGATAAAAACTAATAAGTTGATTTTCAAAGTGGAGAAATATATTGAGTATACTATTAAAAATCTACAATGGTACTACAATAGAACTGAGGGTTGGATCCTTTACACTTCATCATTACCTGAGCATTGCTTGAAAGCCACACTCCTTCCAAACATGGATTCCAGAGTAACTGGTTAACAACTGATTTGGTCCAAATAGTTTTAGAAACAAAGCAAAGTAAATATATACAAATGCTTAAGAAATATATGAGAAATTCTGGTGTCACTAGTAACCAGATAAGTGTACATTGAAAGTGCCATTGTATTACTTTTAGAAAGACTATTGTAAAGAAGAATAGCCATTGTGGTGAAAAAGTGGAGTAATATAATGAATTTTTGCACATTGTAGTAGGAATGCTAAATGGTGTAGCTAGAAAACAGTACAGAATATGCATGATTCCCTTTTAGTATCTGTTTACAAGCACCTTGCCTAGAAGAAAAAAAATCTGCATGGAGAGAGACTGGAAGGCAGGAGGAAATTGAGGACATTGGTGGACATTGGTGAAGAATGATGGCTGTTAGAACATTGTACAACTAAAATCCAATCCTGTACAACTATGTAACTTGATGATTCAGTAAACTTAGAATGACAAATAAATAAAATATATGGGGGCAGAGGTGTCACTTCATGGCTTGAGGCCCAGGAACCCTAAAGAATAAATTATTCAAAAGAGAACTACTATATGATACAGCACTTCCCTTTCAAAAATCCTGAAACTTCAAAAAATAAATATTTTGTAGATATAGATATTCATTATAACACATCTGAAATAAGCAAGATGGAAAGGAACTAAATGCCCATTGATAAATGAATAAAGTAACTAGCATATTTGAATATATATCTGTAGTATCTGCTATTAGAAATAAATAATATATAATATTTATCCCTAAAACAATATTTTGAAATATGTAACATGTATAAACCTTGAAGACATATTCAATGAATCATGGCAGATAAAGGAAAATATTTCATAATTACAATCTTGAATTTGTATTGTGATTTAAATTTTATCATAAATAATTGTGTACAAACTAGCAATTTTATTATTAAGTATAATAGCTGAACCACCATGAAATCAAAGTGATCATTTAAGAAAAAATACAGGGGCCGGAGAGATAGCATGTAGGTAAGGCTTTTGCCTTTCATGAAGGTCATCTGTTGAAATTCCTGCATCCCATATGGTCCCCCGTGCCTGCCAGGAGCGATTTCTGAGCGTGAAGCCAGGAGAAACCCCTGAGCGCTGCTGGGTGTGACCAAAACAAAACAAAACAAAACAAAACAAAAAGAATGGTGATTGTTCGGGGCCAAAGAGGTGGTGCTAGAGGTAAGGTGTCTGCCTTGCAAGCACTAGCTAAGGAAGGACAACAGTTTAATCCCCCAGGGTCCCATATGGTCCTCCCAAGCCAGGACCAACTTCTGAGAGCTTAGCCAGGAGTAACCCCTGAGCATCAAACGGGTGTGCCCCCCCCCCCAAAAAAAAATAAAAACACAATTATGTTTGAATTCATTTTATTTCTCTGTCTCTAAATTGCACTTGTCTTTTTCATTTTTTTCCTATAGTCACATTGTTTATGAAATTTTGGAGACAACGACAGGCAAGACTAGGATGTGAGTGGGATCTAGTGGATTTTGAAGAGGAACATCAGCAACTTCAGCTGAGACCTGAATATGAAGCTCTGTGTAAAAAAAAGAAAGTAAATTTTATTACTGAGGTACATACGGAAATTAAACTATTCATCATATCTCAATGAAAACATTGTGTTATATTATTTAATATAATTATGTGCAATCTGATTTACTTTTGATATATTCTACAATTTATGTATTTTAGACATAAAATAGAAAACTTAATGAACTCATTTAGTTAAATGAAATGAGAGAGAAATAGGAAATACTCTGATACTGCAGTTTTTCATGTAATATACTGGTATATATGTACATATAAATGATATTGATCAATTTGCATAAAAGTATTTTATACAGCAAGAAGGTTATGGGTTATTTTTGTTACAGTGACTTATATTTTTCATGTCCTTGTATTTTATTATAACTGGATGATTCTTTTACTGTTGAGGAGGGGAGATGCAGGGTCTCTAGATTTTGAGATCTTTATCTAGCAAAGTATGCTACAGCTAACTAATTGAATTTGTGGTAATGTTTTTTTTTAAGTAATAATGAAAGGCAGCTAGCCTTAAAAGGTCAAACTGTTGGTTATATGCTCTTAGAGACTAAATTTCTATGCTGTGTAATCATTGTATTACTGATGTTATTAAAAAGAAAAATAGAATATTTCTAACCCTATCATGTCAGATCTCTCTACTCTGTTCAAAACACTGTTATAATAATACATAAAATTCTATTGACAGTTTAGGTTTTTATTAAATATTTACTAAATTATATTGAAACATGAGCAGAAAAATTGTAATAAAGCTATCAAAGTGAAATATTCAGAACATTGATGAACATATTGAATAGTGGTTTGAAATATTAAGACACATTGTCATAATAATTATATAATGTATATTTTACCTTTTTCATAGTCTGATAAATAAAAGCAAAGCATGTTTGCTGGCTATATCAAATATCAATACCAAAATTATGTGCTGAATTCCTCACCTTTGAAACTGTTGAAAGTTAATGTTTGATTTGCTTACCTAAGATAATTAGGTGATGAAGAGAGAACTTTTGTTAATGTATTGCAGTACTTCTTTGGCTAAGAATTAGAAACTCTCACTTTTCCCAGAGAGATAGCACAGTGACGTTTGCCTTGCAAGCAGCCGATCCAGGACCAAAGGTGGTTGGTTCGAATCCCAGTGTCCCATATGGTGCCCTGTGCCTGCCAGGAGCTATTTCTGAGCAGACAGCCAGGAGTGACCCTTGAGCACTGCCGGGTATGGCCCAAAAACAAAACAAAACAAAACAAAAATAAAAGAAACTCTTACTTTCAAGTGTATATTGGGAGCACACACACGCATGTCTGAGTACACAGATATGTACGAAAATATGCAAACACATAAGAGCTAATACTGAATAATGAACTGATCTGCTTGCGATAGCAGAAAGTCTCTTGTGCACACATTATAAGGCTTTCTTGAGCTTTTGGACAGTCTGTTTTCATATTGAGTTGTTTGCAATTATTTCTTTTAGAAAATGCTTGTATTATAAAATCTTATTTTAGGTAGAATTGAAAATTTTGGATTTGCGATCACAACTAAGTAGCAACTTTATTTTGAAAAATATGTAACTGCCGACTGATATAGCTAAGACTGTCTGTTGACATAACTACTATTTTCCAATAAGGACTATAAAAAGGCATGAAGATGAAAAAGTCTGGGCCACTATTTTTTTTAGAGATGCAAACTCCTATAGGTCATTATTAATAAATTGGTTAGCCTAGACACAAAGCAATGAAGTTTAGCAAACTTCAGTTTAATTCTATTGGAATTTAATTGTAATTTTATTAAAATTAATAAACAAGCCACAGCCTTAAGAATATAATCTTACGGAGCTGGAGCAATAGCACAGCACAGCAGTAGGGTGTTTGCCTTGAGCAGGAATGACCCAGGACTCTCGGGTTCAATCCCGGGATCCCATATGGTCCCCTGAGTCTGCCAGGAACGATTTCTGAGCACAGAGCCAGGAATAATCCTTGAGCACTGCTGGGTGTGATCTCAAAAGAAAACAAACAAAAATAATATACGTTTAATTTTCTGCCTACCAGATAACTAGGGTGAGTATTTTAGGAAGTAGTGTATCCACCATGACACACATGGTAACTTAAGAATCTTGTCTGTGTCTATTTAAATGGAAAGAATGAGGGCAGAGCAATAACGCAATATGCAGATGGAGTATTTCCAGGCCAACTTGGGTTAGATCCTCGGCATCATATTGGTCCCCCCAGGGCAACCAGGAATATAATTTTTTAGTGTAGAGCCAGAAGTAATTTCTGAGCACTGCTGGATGTGACAAAAAAAAAAGAAATGGAAAAAAGAAAGACAAACAATAAAAACAAAGGGAAAAAATGGAAACAAACAAATTAATGGGGAAAATATGAAAGGAAGCATTGGTAGTATAGTCTTTGACTAACTCTAGTGGTCCCATTCTTAAAGTTTTCTACTTTAACTGCTTTGTGATTTTTTGACTACTTCTGGAGTCCCAAACTTGAGTGTAGATTTTTAATTTTCTGTGTTTTCTTCACAATTACAGGAATTGGAGCCTCACATGCCTCTACATAACCGTCTTAAATGGTACTTTTTATCAGGAGCCACAGTGCTATTTTCAGTAAGCATTTATTTAACTATAACAGAATATATTCTTATGAAAGCTATCTCAATATTTTGACTGTTATGAACTTTGATTTGATTCCCCCTTTACCATCTGTCACTATCTTTTATTCCCTTACATTTTAAATAGAATTCTTTTATAAACTTTAATTTGTGGGACTAGAGCAGCAGTACAGCAGGTAGGGTATTTGCCTTGCATGCAGCCAACCCAATTTCTATGCAGCATCCCATATTGTTCCCCGAACAATCCAGGAGTGATTCCTGAGCACAGAAACTGGAGTAACCCCTTAACATTGCCAGGTATAGTCCCACTATAAAATCCCCCACACAAAAGAACCACACCTTCATGTATATAGTTAAATTAAAAATAATAAAAAGAGCTGAGGTAAGAGAGTTAATTTATCTTAAAATATACACCCCAGGGGCTGGAATGGTGGTGCAAGTGGTAAGGCATCTGTGGTTCGATCCCCCAGAGCCTCATATGGTCCCCCAAGCCAGGAGCGATTTCTGAGAGGATCGCCAGGGGGAAACCCTGAGTATCCCCAGGTGTGGCCAAAAACAAAAACAACAACAACAAAACATAAACATCTCTCTCCTAATTGTTCATTGATTAATAACTTAAAACCATAGTACTATAACAATTAGATTGGGGAATGTGTGTGTGTGTGTGTGTGTGTGTGTGTGTGTGATAGTGGTATCTAACTAAGTGTTTAACCACACTTAGTGGAGTTCAGAAGCTATTCTCAGCTCAGTACTGGAGACTATTACCTTCTCTCATGGATCAAACTGGGGGTTGGTCACATGTAAGACACATGCCTAGTTTCAACAATATTTAGATTGCCTATATGCAGGTTAGTTTTAGGAAAATTATAATTTGTCTTTATCTACACCTTATATAAATATATATACACACAACATGAAAATGTATCTGACCAAATAAACATGTATTATTGATGCCCACTTTAAGTCTTGAACACTTTAATTACTACATTTCGTTGTGAGGGAGAGACATTTTCATTGAACTCCCTGTGGATATACTATTTCCACTTTAACTATTTCAATTTGTGATTTTCTGTAGTTCACGTTTAATTTTAGGAAAAGAGGAACTTATGGTCGATGCTCCATAGTTATTGAGGTACAAAAATAAATAGATGATAGCACTGTTCAATCTGACCAGTAACATATGTTCTTGAATGTTTGTTTTTCCCTTTGAAATTTTTTTTTTTCTGAGGGCAGGAGAAGTAATACAGTGAGTAGAGTATTTGCCTTGCATATGGCATACTTGGGTTCAATCCCTGGTATCTTATAAGGTTCCTTGAGCATGCTCAGGAATCACTGAATAAAGAGGCAAGAGTAAGCCTTGAGCACCATGAGTATAATTCCAAAAAAAAACAAACCAAAAGTATTTTCTTTGATGATAAAATGTAGAGTGAAGGAGAGATTTATTGATTTAGGACAAAAAATAAAAAATAAAAAATATTAGTATTGTGATTTCAGAAAGAGAATTATATCTTTTATTTTTAATACTCATTCACTTGAGTACAGTTCTTCAAATTTCTGAATAGAAATACCCCCTCCAATTATGTGTGTGTGTGTGTGTGTGTGTGTGTGTGTGTGTATTTGTAATACAATGCTAGAGTGATATCAAGGTCCATGGGTAAGTTTTTGTTGTTTTTAATTTTCTCAGAAATCTAGACATACATGGGGGTGTAGGGATCTCTGGAATAATCCAGTGGGAGTAATAATAGCCTTGATCTAATTTAGTGTCCTCTGTTTGATCACTTAAGCAAATTTACAAAATGGTGCTGACTAGTTTTGGTTTTTGGTTTTTTTTTTTTTTTTTTTTCAAAAAGGCGATGGGGAGATAGACCAAATTAATTTGGGAAGTCCAGGATAAAGAATGGGTAATGGACTCCTACTTTTGTTTCAGACTTATCTAGCAGCTCCCCTATGCCTTGTTCCTTACCCTTTTACCCTGTCGACATTCATATCCTTCCATCTTGGTGAGAGATGGATTTGAAAAGAATAGTATGTTTCACAGACACATGCATTGCAGAGGGGCAGAGATGAAAGTGAACAATGATTGTTTTTCCCTTTCCTCAGATGTCCCTTATCATTGGGTGTATGGTAGCTGTGATCATATACCGTCTCTCAGTATTTGCTTCATTTGCTTCCTTCATTGAAAGTGAATCATCCTTACATCAAGTGAAAAGTATCATTACACCCCAGATAGCTACATCACTTTCTGGATCATGCTTGAACTTTATTGTCATCTTGATCTTGAATTTCTTTTATGATCAATTTTCTGTCTGGATTACAAATATGGGTAAGCTGATCAATCATTAGCATGTCCAAAAACATGCAGTCAAGGGAAGAAAACTAATAAATAGAAACATCTACTTGTGTGCCAATAGAGTCTGTCTTAACTACCTTCTCTCTTTTCTCCCTACCTACTAGCAAAAGACCTGGACCTTTGGTCTCTGTGCTAAATGGTTACATCTTAAATACCTTGAAATATAAAAGTGTTTGATAAATCTTAATTTCTTTCACAACAGAAGGGAAGTGACAATTTGTAAATGACTCTGAAAATGAAATAGAAAAGTATTTGATAAGCTTTAATTTCTTTCACAACAGGAGGGAAGTGACAATTTGTAAATCACTCGCAAAATAAACATTTTATTTTACTGTAAATTTCATTTGCCACTAGAAGTTTGATAAATATCAACTTATTTTTTTAGTGATACATGCCCAGAAATAGCCGGAAAATTATATGTTCACACAAGGTCTTTATAAGATTCGGACGTTTATTATCATATAACTTCTTGTGTGTTAATAAAACTGGTCCA
This sequence comes from Suncus etruscus, assembly GCF_024139225.1. Lineage (NCBI taxonomy): Eukaryota > Metazoa > Chordata > Mammalia > Eulipotyphla > Soricidae > Suncus > Suncus etruscus. The sequence goes on from NC_064856.1 coordinate 72,855,816, forward strand.
CCAAACCATCTTTTCCTACCTTAATCAACTCTGCAAAGCAGTTACTGTTCTCACAAGTTGCCTCCAAACCTAGAACACACCTACCAGTAAATGGTCATTTTCTTCTCTTCCTTCAAAAATAGTGCATCTTCCTCACCAGGATTCACTTAGGGAGGGATATCAGTCAAAGGGGCTGTTGGGAAAGCAAAAACAGTATGGGATTTGTCAAACTCACTGATAACAACTCTTTATTCTCCAGTGAATGCATTCTTAGAATTTTATCCTAACAAGAATGTGCATTTTTAGGATGTGGCGTAAATTTTAAACTGCTATTAGTTCACAGGAAAAAAAAAACTTTCAGTGTTTATAAAATGCCATGCTATATATTCAGAAGAACATAAGCTTATTTGGTGTTTTGAGAATCTGAATTCCATACTTGGTGTGACCTCAGACTATATTTCACCACTCCGAATGCCTCCTCTATTATCCATTTAGTTGAGCAATACATTTAGTCCTTTATATAAGTAATACGAGGACAGTGGTAGAGGTGCTTTTGAATGACTGTAATAACTTTGTACAGAGGAACTATAAAGGCTAACAACTTTGTTACTTAAACTTTAATAATGTTTTTTAAAAAGTAAGCCTAGAACAAAACCTTTGTAACTTATCAGTTTGTTATGACCAGTGCCATTCTAAATATGACTAAACATCACTTTTTCCAAAATCTACAAAATATAAGGAAAATCAGGAATTTACAGTATTAAAATTTGATATTTTTTACTTACCAGAAATTCCTCGAACTTACCAGGAATATGAGAGCAGTCTTACCTTGAAAATGTTCCTGTTTCAGTTTGTAAATTTTTACTCGTCCTGCTTTTATATAATTATCTTTAAAGGAAAGTTTGTGGGCTATCCTGGAAAATACCAGTACTGGTTTAACACATGGAGAAATGAAGAGGTGAGAAATCCCTTAAGATCTGAAGTTATTGGTTTCAATAATTCAGTTACAACATTAACCAAAAAATCCAGCACTAGCACAAATTTTATCAAATTGAAGTGAAGGGTAAGACATGGACTCTATCCTCATAGTATATAGACCTTAACATCCTGTCATTTGATGAAGACTCTATGTCCTTATGAGTTGTGATAAATTCTTAGGTATTTCCTGCAAAGAATATACAGCTATTGCCTGGAGAGACAGTATAACAGCTAAGAAGGTTACTCTACATGCAGTCGACCTGTATTTGATCCATTGTACCTCACATAACCCCCTGAGTCCTCCAATAAATTACCTGACCTGGGCACAGAGCCAAGAGTAAGCCTTGAGCACAGCCAGTTGTAGGGAAACAATAATGCATGACTAAAGAGACTGGGTGTGTAGCCAAATCAGTAGGAAAAAATAGCAAATTTCAACCCTAATCTAGGTATATGTATTAAAAATTTTTTTAAAAATAAGACCTATTTAATGTAAATTAAAGAGTTCAATGCAGCTAGTATGACACTGACTGGAGATCAATTCTGATACTATTGAACTATTTCTTTTCTATTCTTTTAATATGTGTTCCCACCAAATATATATTTTGTTTTAGTTGGTATGAAAGTCCAGCTTTCACCTATTAATTCTAATTTTTTATCTTCAATTTCTAACTAGTGTGATCCTGGAGGTTGTCAAATAGAATTAACAACTCAGTTACTTATCATAATGACTGGGAAGCAGCTCTTTGGAAATATTAAAGAAGTCTGTTATCCGTATGTATGACTATTATACATTTTAACATTGTGTTTTTTTCTTAAAGTCTTTGAGGTTTTTTTTTGTTGTTGTTGTTCATAGCACTTTTTGTGACACTGAAGGTTTTCTAAACACTTGTTTTTAAGACAATTGTTTTCTAAAACACAGGGGTACACTTGTGGCAGATGGGGTTAAAGCTCATCATAGGAGGAATTAAACCCAGTGATGTGGGACAGTGAAACATTCTTCGATATTTAAGTCACTAAATCTACCAATGAACCACATATGAGACTTCAATTATTAATAGAGGAAAGTTTTGTGTGAACGTTCAAAAGCAATGCCTTACATATACGTACATATGATTAGTCTCTGTGGAGATATTTCTCTTCCTACTATTAACAAATTACAATAACACTCATTTCATATAGCAAAAGCAAGACTTTTAATGAATTCTCAATATATTCCATGATTTCTTTATCATTACACCAATGCAACAATTTTAATTAGTGCAACTTTATAACAAGGCTTGGTGTCTTGTGAGGCAATTTTACTCATGGATTTGTATATCAAAAAAAAATTTTTTTTACTATCCTTGAACTTAGAGACCTTCCCTTATAAAGTTTAGTTCCATTTGGTTAGATTTCACAGGGAAAATAGTCAGTTTTTCTAAATGAACCTCATTACATTTCAATTGTTTCAATGAAGACAATGTTTATATAATGTTAAGTCTTATGATTTATATAACTTTATCATGGACTTCAATGATTTTTATCTAAATATTTCATTTTCTGCATTCAGATATTATTTGTGATGTAGACTCAAATAGTGTTTAGGAGACCCCCAGATTTCACTGGCAAGTCTAGCCCAACCCAATTGCAAGTTCAATAAAAGAGTCAGGGACTGCCTACTGAGATCAGGGGTCTCCAGGGCTGCACCCAGTGATGTTCCCATGTATGTGGTTGTGGGATGTATTCCCTATTGACTATAACACTATCCCCAAGATCTTGGTAGATATTTTAAGTAATATTCAAGGAATTTCTCTTTCTGCTTTTCTGTCACAAATAGCTTTTAATAGATGAATGAAATATATAATTTTTTCACAAAGATTTTATATTTTCTTTCAGAATCTGCTAATGTGGTATGTTATGATGACCTTGCCTTCCTTTGTTCTTTTATCTTCTTTCTTTCTTTTTCTTTCTTTCTTTCTTTCTATCTTTCTTTCTTTCTTTCTTTCTTTCTTTCTTTCTTTCTTTCTTTCTTTCTTTCTTTCTTTCTTTCTTTCTTTCTTTCTTTCTTTCTTTCTTTCTTTCTTTCTTTCATCTATCTTTCTTTCTTTCTTTCTTTCCTTCCTTTCTTTTTTTTCTTTCATTGCTGGCTTTGTGCTCTGAGATCACACCTGGTCTTGCTTTGGGTACAATAGAAAGTGCCAAGAATCAAAGTGAAGTGGCCCTATAAAAACAAGTGCCTTAATCTATCTCTATACTGTCTCTATAACCCTACATTATATTTTCTATTGAAAAAAATCATTTTGATTCTCAAAAAAAGTCTAAAGTGATAACAGTATTTTAATTTACTATAATAATCAATTGAATTGGTTAACATTTTGTTTAAGATATTTCTTTTATTTTCCCATGTTGAATGAGCCTTTTCGTTTTCTTTGTTAGACATGTTTTCTTGTGAAAAATTTCTCATTTATTTAAGTAATCCTGATAGTATAATAAATATGTATAACATATTTATATGTTTTTACATTTACATAAAACTATATCTATATATGTATGTATATACATATTCATATATAAATATATAACAAATAATTAGTATTACAAATACATGTATTAATATTTATATATTTTATATATACAATATAGATTTATATAACAACTAAATAGTATGACAAATAAAAACTGATGTCACATATACTTTAACAGAACTGTTTCTAAGTAAATATATTTTCATGAAGAGCATTTTTTTAATCAGCCCATAAAGTAATTTTGACTTTAGCTTATGTTAGGAAAATAGCGCTAAACAATGACCTAACTATAAATACATAAATTTCTATACTTTTTCACTACTTAACCTTCTTTTTCTATGAATTTCTAAATTTATCATTCTAATTCTATGAGTAATCCTTTGACTATTATTTTTAACTATCTTATCTACTTATTTGGTCATTTTTAACAGCATGACAAAAAATTGGTGGAGAAGACGAAAAGTTAAATCCAACTCTCAAAAGCTGTATACTCGTTGGGAGCAGGACGATGACCTTGAATACTTTGGGTCTATTGAACTATTCTATGATTACTTGGAAACAGGTAATATCCAACTACTGTCTTGAACCATACTTTCAGATTGAGTAAAACGAGCTAGCATATTTCCAGATTTTTAACTTTACTTCCTGCCTCTCACATAGTAAATATTCAATAAGTCATTAATGATGAATAAAAAGATACAAATGAATATTTTAAACAATTCAGAAATATTGTTTCAATCCATATAAAATGCAGAATATATTTTAGCTCCATATTATCAATCTTAGTTTTAAAAACCAGTTGCATGTTAATATTGTTAAACCAAATTAAGATAACTTTTTATAGCACTGTCATATCTCTTTTTCGTCTTTGCCTCAGAGACAACTCAGATAGAAAACAAGTTGAAAAATTACTTTAATCTTAGGTACATTTATTGAATCCACTATATTTAAGAGTGAAAAGTCTTCTGCAAGCTCAAACTAAGCTCAAAATGCAAAAGGGTAGTCTAAGAATTGAACAGCAGAAATACATTAAGGTGAGATTTTAGAAGAAAACAATGAGGCTGTTTATAACTCAGAACATTTTATGACTGTGACCTTTTTATCTCTTGTAGAGGAAAATTTTAAAATTTATTCTTACAATTGCTAAAATCTTAATGATATTAATGAGTTGCACTAAAATAGTTATTCTCCATTAAAAATAAGATGTGATACCTTGATTGAAATAGGTAAATTTAGGCCAATTTAAATTATGCTCATTATATATAAGTGTTGTAAAATTAATTATTTTATACTTTGGAAATGATAAGGTTATATTTTAATGTGTGAATTTCAAATGTTCAATAACATTTCAAAAATTATCACAGAAATTAAAATATGCTACATATTGAGATCACAATAAGTGACTATTGCAAATGAATTATACACATATCCTCATTTTTGTTCCATTGTATACTGAAGTCATTATTGCTGCAATTTATTTATTTTTGTTTTTTTTGTTTTTTTTCCTTTATTCTTTTTTTTAAATTTTTTTAATAAATTTATTTAAACACCTTAATTACATACATGATTGTGTTTGGGTTTCAGTCATGTAAAGAACACCACCCATCACCAGTGCAACATTCCCATCACCAATGTCCCAAGTCTCCCTTCGCCCCACCCGACCCCCGCCTGTACTCTAGACAGGCTCTCCATTTTCCTCATACATTCTCATTATAAGGACAGTTCAAAATGTAGTTATTTCCCTAACTAAACTCATCACTCTTTGTGGTGAGCTTCCTGAGGTGAGCTGGAACTTCCAGCTCTTTTCTCTTTTGTGTCTGAAAATTATTATTACAAGGGTGTCTTTCATTTTTCTTAAAACCCATAGATGAGTGAGACCATTCTGCGTTTTTCTCTCTCTCTCTGACTTATTTAACTCAGCATAATAGATTCAGTGTACATCCATGTATAGGAAAATTTCATGACTTCATCTCTTCTGACAGCTGCATAATATTCCATGGTGTATATGTACCACAGTTTCTTTAGCCATTCGTCTGTTGAAGGGCATCTTGGTTGTTTCCAGAGTCTTGCTATGGTAAATAGTGCTGCAATGAATATAGGTGTAAGGAAGGGGTTTTTGTATTGTATTTTTGTGTTCCTAGGGTATATTCCTAGGAGTGGTATAGCTGGATAGTATGGGAGCTCGATTTCCAGTTTTTGGAGGAATCTCCATATCGCTTTCCATAAAGGTTGAACTAGACGGCATTCCCACCAGCAGTGGATAAGAGTTCCTTTCTCTCCACATCCCCGCCAACACTGTTGATTCTCATTCTTTGTGATGTGTGCCATTCTCTGGGGTGTGAGGTGGTATCGCATCGTTGTTTTGATTTGCATCTTCCTGATGATTAGTGATGTGGAACATTTTTTCATGTGTCTTTTGGCCATGTATATTTCTTCTTTGTCAAAGTGTCTGTTCATTTCTTCTCCCCATTTTTTGATGGGGTTAGAAGTTTTTTTCTTGTAAAGTTCTGTCAGTGCCTTGTATATTTTGGAGATTAGCCCCTTATCTGATGGGTATTGGGTGAATAGTTTCTCCCACTCAGTGGGTGGCTCTTGTATCCTGGGCACTATTTCCTTTGAGGTGCAGAAGCTTCTCAGCTTAATTTATTCCCATCTGTTAATCTCTGCTTTCACTTGCTTGGAGAGTGCAGTTTCCTCCTTGAAGATGCCTGTAATGTCCTGGAGTGTTTTGCCTATGTGGTGTTCTATATATCTTATGGTTTGGGGGCTGATATCGAGGTCTTTAATCCATTTGGATTTTACCTTCGTACATGATGTTAGCTGGGGGTCTAAGTTCAATTTTTTGCAAGTGGCTATCCAATTGTGCCAACACCACTTGTTGAAGAGGCTTTCCCTGCTCCATTTAGGATTTCCTGCTCCTTTATCAAAAATTAAGTGGTTGTATGTCTGGGGAACATTTTCTGAGTAGTCAAGCCTATTCCACTGATCTGAGGACCTGTCCTTATTCCAATACCATGCTGTTTTGATAACTGTTGCTTTGTAGTACAGTTTAAAGTTGTGGAAAGTAATTCCTCCCATATTCTTTTTCCCAATGATTGCTTTAGCTATTCGAGGGTGTTTATTGTTCCAAATGAATTTCAAAAGTGTCTGATCCACTTCTTTGAAGAATGTCATGGGTATCTTTAGAGGGATGGCATTAAATCTGTATAATGCCTTGGGGAGTATTGCCATTTTGATGATGTTAATCCTGCCAATCCATGAGCAGGGTATGCGTTTCCATTTCCGTGTGTCCTCTCTTATTTCTTGGAGCAGAGTTTTATAGTTTTCTTTGTGTAGGTCCTTCACATATTTAGTCAAGTTGATTCCAAGATATTTGAGTTTGTGTGGCACTATTGTGAATGGGGTTGTTTTCTTAATGTCCATTTCATCCTTATTACTATTGGTGTATAGAAAGGCCATTGATTTTTGTGTGTTAATTTTGTAGCCTGCCACCTTGCTATATGAGTCTATTGTTTCTAGAAGCTTTTTGATAGAGTCTTTAGGGTTTTCTAAGTAGAGTAACATGTCATCTGCAAACAGTGAGAGCTTGACTTCTTCCTTTCCTATCTGGATTCCTTGATATACTTTTCTTGCCTAATCGCTATAGCAAGTACTTCCAGTGCTATGTTGAATAGGAGTGGTGAGAGAGGACAGCCTTGTCTTGTGCCAGAATTTAGAGGGAAGGCTTTCTGTTTTTCTCCATTGAGGATAATATTTGCCACTGGCTTGTGGTAGATGGCCTTCACTATATTGAGAAAGGTTCCCTCCATTCCCATCTTGCTGAGAGTTTTGATCAAGAATGGGTGTTGGACCTTATCAAATGCTTTCTCTGCATCTATTGATATGATCATGTGGTTTTTATTTTCCTTGTTATTGATGTTGTGTATTATGTTGATAGATTTACGGATGTTAAACCAGCCTTGCATTCCTGGGATGAAACCTACTTGATCGTAATGGATGATCTTTTTAACGAGGAATTGAATCCTATTTGCCAGGATTTTGTTGAGGATCTTTGCATCAGCATTCATCAGTGATATTGGTCTGTAATTTTCTTTTTTGGTAGCATCTCTGTCTGGTTTAGGTATCACCGTGATGTTGGCTTCATAAAAGCTATTTGGAAGTGTTTCTGTTTGTTCAATTTCATGAAAGAGTCTTGTCAAGATTGGCAGTAGTTCCTCTTGGAAAGTTTGATAGAATTCATTAGTGAATCCATCTGGACCTGGGCTTTTGTTTTTCGGCAGACATTTGATTACTGTTTTAATTTCATCAATGGTGATGGGGGTGTTTAGATATGCTACATCCTCTTCCTTCAACCGTGGAAGATTATAAGAGTCCAAGAATTTATCCATTTCTTCCAGGTTCTCATTTTTAGTGGCATAGAGTTTTTCAAAGTAGTATATGATTACCCTTTGAATCTCTGTCATATCAGTAGTGGTCTCTCCTTTTTCATTCCTGATACGAGTTATCAAGTTTCTCTCTGTCTTTCTTTGTTAGGTTTGCCAGTGGTCTATCAATCTTGTTTATTTTTTCAAAGAACCAACTTCTGCTTTCGTTGATCTTTCGGATTGTTTTTTGAGTTTCCACTTCGTTGATTTCTGCTCTCAGCTTTGTTATTTCCTTCTGTCTTCCTATTCTTGGGTCCTTTCGTTGAGCATTTTCTAGTTCAATTAGCTGTGTCATTAAGCTACTCAGGTAGCTCCTTCTTCCTTCCTGATGTGTGCTTGCAAAGCTATAAATTTTCCTCTCAGTACTGCTTTTGCTGTGTTCCATAAATTCTGATAGTTTGTGTCCTTATTGTCATTTGTTTCCAGGAACCTTTTTATTTCCTCCTTTATTTCATCTCGGACCCACTGGTTATTTAGCATGAGGCTGTTTAACTTCCAGGTGTTAAAGTGTTTCTTCTGAGTCCCTTTGGAGTTCACAAATAATTTCAGCGCTTTGTGGTCAGCGAAGGTAGTCTGCAAAATTTCTATCCTCTTGATCTTATGGAGGTATGTTTTATGTGCCAGCATGTAGTCTATCCTGGAGAATGTCCCATGTACATTGGAGAAGAATGTGTATCCAGGTTTTTGGGGATGGAGTGTCCTATATATATCCACTAGGCCTCTTTCTTCCATTTCTCTCCTGAGGTCTAGTATATTCTTGTTGAGTTTTAGTCTGGTTGACCTATCCAGTGTTGACAAAGCCGTGTTAAGGTCCCCCATAATTATTGTGTTGTTGTTGATATTATTTTTCAGATTTGTCAACAGTTGTATTAAATATTTTGCTGGCCCCTCATTCGGTGCATATATGTTTAGGAGAGTGAATTCTTCCTGCTCTACGTACCCCTTGATTAATATAAAATGTCCGTCTTTGTCCCTTACAACCTTCCTGAGTATAAAGTTTGCATTATCTGATATTAGTATGGCCACTCCAGCTTTTTTATGGGTGCTGTTTGCTTGGATAATTTTTCTCCAGCCTTTTATTTTGAGTCTATGTTTGTTCTGACTATTCAGGTTCATTTCTTGTAGGCAGCAGAAGGTTGGATTGAGTTCTTTGATCCATTTAGCCACTCTGTGTCTCTTAACTGGTGCATTTAGTCCATTGACGTTGAGAGAAAGAATTGTCCTGGGATTTAACGCCATCTTTATTTCAAAATTTGGTGTGTCTTTTGGGTAGTCTTGTCTTAGATTAGGTCTTTCAGTTTTTCTCTTAAGACTGGTTTTGTGTCTGTGAAGTTTCTGAGCTGTTTTTTGTCTGTGAAACATGTATTCTTCCGTCAAACCGGAAAGTGAGTTTTGCTGGGTATAGTATTCTGGGTGAAGCATTCATTTCATTCAGTCTTGTCACAATATCCCACCACTGCTTTCTGGCATTTAGTGTTTCTGGTGACAGGTCTGCTGTAAATCTCAAGGATGCTTGCTTGAATGTAATTTCCCCTTTTGATCTTGCTGTTTTCAGAATTCTGTCTCTATCTGTGGGATTTGTCATTGTGACTAGGATGTGTCTTGGGGTGGTTTTTCTGGGGTCTCTTTTGGTTGGTACTCTTTGGGCATGCAGGATTTGATCACATATATTCTTTAGCTCTGGAAGTTTCTCTTTAATGATGTTCTTGACCGTTGATTCTTCCTGGAAATTTTCTTCCTGGGTCTCTGGGACTCCAATGATTCTTAAGTTGTTTCTGTTGATCTTATCATAGACTTCTATTTTCATCTGTTCCCATTCTTTGACTAATTTTTTCATTGTCTGCTCATTTGCTTTAAGTTTTTTGTCCAATCTCTCCTGCTGTATGGAATTGTTATGTATCTCATCTTCCACAGCACCAAGTCTATTCTCAGCTTCTGATACCCTGTCCCAGAGCTTATCCATTTTGTCATTCACTTCGTTTACTGACTTTTTCAGTCCAGTTAGTTGACATGTTATTTCAGTTTGGAGTTTTGTGATTTCTATCTTCATATTTTCTTGGTTCTTATTAGTGTTCTGTTCAACTCGATCCATGGTTTCTTGGAGTCCGTTGAGCATCTTCCATATTGCTAGTCTAAAGTCCTTATCTGAGAGGTTGATTAGTTGGTTGGTCATTATCTTGTCCTCAGAATTGTCATCTTCATTCTCTATGTCTGATGCTGGCCTGCGTTGTTTCCCCATTGTCACACTTGTATTGTGGGTTTTTCAACGTGTTGTGGTGGTATTCATTGTTTATATGATGCAGGCAGCACACTCCTCTGGCTCCTCCCTTTCGGGATGGGCTGACTTGCCTCTAAGGGAGGGGAGTCCTCTGTGGATGAAGCCTCACACTGTGTCAAATCTTAGGCCGGAGCATGCAACAGAGAAGACAGTCCAGAGAGAAATGTTTGCTTCTTTGATATAGCGCCGTTCTTAGTGTGATTTTTCCTTCTTGTTGCAATGGAGTTCTTTTGTTCCCTACGCGGCCGTGCTCCACTGGAGCCTCTTTTTGCCCCACTCGCAAGAGTTTCACGCAAGAGGACAGTAGACAGACATAGACAGGTCACACTCACAGTTTTTCACAGTTGGGCCCCACTGGGCCGGTGTACTTTCACGGATTTTCCCCGCCTGGTGTCACACACAGGGAGCTGGCTTTTGCAAAGCCTTGCCGGTTTTCATGCTCTGTAGTCCCTCCCTGAAAATGGCCTCTGGGCGAGCGAGGTTTTTGGAGCCTCTTTTTGCCCCACTCGCAAGAGTTTCACGCAAGAGGACAGTAGACAGACATAGACAGGTCACACTCACAGTTTTTCACAGTTGGGCCCCACTGGGTCGGTGTACTTTCACGGATTTTCCCCGCCTGGTGTCACACACAGGGAGCCCTGCAATTTATTTTTGAGTACACTGAAAATTCTAAGCTTAATTAACTTTCCATTGATCTCAAAATTTATTTTCTTGATATCTAAGATTTGAACCTAGATATTCCAAGCCATTTCTGCATGGTATTGTCTCTAAAAGTTTTATTTCTTGCTGCACTAGAAAAGGTAGAAAGGTACTTTGTTCAGTTTCCTTAGTTAGATGAGAAATCAAGAAAAGGAGAGAAGGAGGGGAGTCAGAGAGTATGGCTCACATCCCACAAATACACATTGCAGAACCAAGATGAGTCAGAAGCTAAGCAGAACAAGCAGTGGTGGCGAAAACTCCTTGGTGGGCCTGATAAATATTTTTGGCAGGCCACATGTAGCCTGTGAGCCATTGTTTGAGGACCCCTATGCTACACTATTGTTTTGACCCCAGTCCCATTAAATACTAAGGCAGGGGTTCGCAAACTTCTAAAACAGGGGCCAGTTCACTGTCCATCAGACTGTTGGAGGGCAGGACTATATTTTAAAATTTTATGAAAAAAATTTTATGCACTCTGCACATATCTTATTTTGAAGTAAAAAACAAAATAGGAATACATACAATATTTCAAAGAAGAACAAGTAAATTTAAATCAACAAACTTACCAGTATTTTATTGAAAATTATGGGCCTACTTTTGGCACGGCATAGTTTGAGACCCCTGATATAGCAGGTAGAGTATTTGCCATGCTCATGACTCACTCAAGTTTTATTCCTGTCATTCCATATTTTCTCCCATGTATTGCAAAATTGATCTCTGACCATAGAGTAAACCCTAGCACTATTGGATGTGGCCCCAAATTTTTTAAAATATATTTGAAAAGACTGATATTTATGAAAGTTTTATAAAAATAAAATTAAGAAATACTTAGATTCATCTAAAAATAAAGGCCTTATGAAAGATTCTTTGTGGGGCTGGAGAGATAGCATAGAGATAGGGCTCAGCCTTGCATGCAGAAGGACAGTGGTTCGAATCCCGGCATCCCACATGGTCCTCTGAGACTGCAGGAGTAATTTCTAAGCGTAGAGCTAGGAGTTACCCCTGAGCGCTCCTGGGTGTGACCCAAAATCCAAAAAAAAAAAAAAAAAAAAAGATTCTTTGTGCCTTCAATGAAAGCCATTTTAGTAGCTTTCTTGTTTTCTTCATTCATATACAAAGTCTAGCTTAGCTGTCTGTGTTTTAGCCAAATCAGAGTTGTAAAGAAAAGAAAAGAAAAATACCAACAGTTCACCTTGGTAATACTTCACAATGAGTAAAGTCTGTGAAACTTATACAAAGATGTCAAGAGGGTCATACAGATGATTCAAAGGGCTGGAGTGAATTCTTTGCATGTGGGAACCCTGGGTTTGATCCTGGCATCAAATTTTCAAAAAACACTGCTAAGTTAATTCCCAAGCACTACCAATTAAGATGAAAAAATATAATGAGAGAGAATAAATGATCCAGAACATGACAAATACCTCAATCAAGAAAATAGGTTTTTCTTCTGCCAACATGCATTTTATTTATTTTTATGCTTTCTATTATTTACTTTCTGATTAACTTAAATAATAAATATTTCAACAGAATTTTTTTCTGTATCTTTAAATGATAAATAATTATTTCATTCATAAAATGCTTAGTTGATTTTCAAAAAGTGGCTCAAACTTCTTATTTGTTCAGAGCTTTGTGCCTATAGAAGCTCCCAGTACCACTGTACATGGCCACAAACCAAAGCAAAATAACACAAATCATAAGACTAACAAGGACTAGGTCTTCTGGTCCTCATTGCTATAGTCTTTGGATATTATTATTATCCTATCTAAACTATCCCATTAGTGACTGTGATATTTCTGTCTTTCCTTCTACCTCTAACTCATTGCAGTTAGCATAAAGCTCTTATATCCATCCATGTATAAGCAAACGTCATGACTTCATTTTACGTAACAGTCGCATAGGTGGGAAATGTGTATTGGTAAAGGGATGTGTGTTGGAACATTGCATGACAGAAACACAATCATGAACAACCTTGTAAATGCATAACATATTGATCTAATTAAAATGTATTAATTAAAAATACCATAAGGCTAGTATCTACTAGTACTACTAATGAGTATACTTGCATATGCTGACTATAATTTTCTATGATCTCAAAATTACATTATCCTGAAAAAATTACTACATTGGTATAAAATTAAGGTAAAATTTAGAATAGCATAGACTAGTAAACCATAAAAGTATATTTCTTTAAGAGAACCCTCTCCCAAAAGAAACAGAAAGGCAGAATCTAGATGCAAGATCAGTAAGATATCAAGTGTGGTTCCTACAGAAAGGAAGGAGTGAGCAGACGAAAAGAGACTAAGTGTTTTGCTGATGTAATTTCTCCAAAATTAAAAAGGTGCCAGGAATTAAGCAAAGTGTTACTTTTACCCTTTATCCTTCAAAATAATGAATGTGTGAATTTTTCTCCCCAACAGTTATTCAATTTGGATTTGTTACATTATTTGTGGCTTCTTTCCCTTTGGCTCCTCTACTTGCACTCTTGAATAATATTATAGAGATACGAGTGGATGCCTGGAAACTTACTACTCAGTACCGGAGACCTGTAGCTGCTAAAGCTCATAGTATAGGTGTTTGGGAAGACATTCTCCTTGCAATGGGGATCCTTTCTGTTGTAACTAATGTAAGTGGGCATAATTTGATGGGCTGAATTTGTATACTTCCCTTTCTCTTGCCTGGGGTTGAGCAAATATGAAAAATGTCTTTTTATAAAAAAAAAACTAGTTATTTTTGTAACGAGAGCTCATAACGTTGAAACAATCCAATGACATTAGAAACTCATATAAAATAAAGTTATGAAATCTGTTTGATATATAAATGGGTATAAAGACCATTATGCTGAGAAAAAAGAGGGAGAAGGAGAGGTATAGACATAGAATAATCTCACTCATTTGTGGGATATAAGAAAAATAAGTGATAGTATGGTAATAATATCGAGATACAATAGAGATGCAAACCAGGAGGACCATTCTATTTTACGAAGCTTGCCACAAATAAGGAAGCAGTGCAGTTAGGGCAGAGGACAATAATAGTTGGAACTGTTCAAAGTGTTGAACAAGAACTGGGTGCTGAAAGAAGATAAAGTTATATGCATGGTGCTACTTTATTAGTAATAGTGGAAACCATACTGTTAAAGGGGGAGAAAAGAGAAAGAGGAAAAGAGAGAGAGTGTGAGTGAGAGAGAGAGAAGAGAAAGAAGCAAAATATTCGCTCCAGAGATAGGCAGGTGGGAGGGTGGGAGAAAAACTGGGGACACTTATGGGTGGAAAATGTACACTAGTGAAAGGTGGGGTACATTGTATAACTGAAATTCAATCACGAATAATTTTGTAACCATGGTGTGTAAACAAAGTAATAAAACACTTATAAAGAACAGGACAATTATACATCATTCTCAAAAAATATTCTTAGTTTCATAGTGGTGATATATTAGAAAATAGATAGTAGTACATATAATTTTAATAATAAAACTACAAATTGGTTATATATAAAATTGTATGCTACCAATTAATAACATAATATTTACCTCCATTGTTTCACCATTTATAAAACATCTTCTAAAAATGAAAATAAAGGTAGCTACCCTTAATCAGAAAAGTAATATATGCATTTGCTTATAGAAAAGGTATAAAAATTAAAGTTGTTAACATTTTAAATAAAGAAAACCTAATGACAGCATTCTCACTTATTTTGTGGGGAGCAGGGGGCACACCAGTAAGCTCAGAACTCACTCCTGGCTCCCAGTATGCTCTCTCTTCATACCCGAATCATTCCTGGCAGAGAATTCCTGGAAGGACCAAATGAAGAATAAGGGATAAAACTTGGGTCAGTTGCATTCAAAGTATGTACCACCACTTTACCTGCTCTCTGAAATAGCATCCTCTTTTTTAAGTAAGATTATTGTATAAAATATTAAAAATTAAATGTAATTCATTAATTTTAAACTTAATTTTAAATTAAAATGAAAAAAAAAAGGGCCTGAGAAGACAGTACAAGGTTCAAGTTTTTTGCTAGATATGACCATAGTTTTAGACCTGGCAATCCATATGGTCTCTTGGGCATTGACAGGAGTGATCCTTGAACATAAAAAATGAATGACCTAAATGACCAAATCAAAATGAGACAAACAAAAAAAATCAACAGAAATCAACTAAAATCAGAATACAGAAGCAATATTTTGTTTTATTAAGAAACAATGAGGGAACAGCAATTACATGCAGTAAACTAGGATTTGATCCCTGTCAGCTCCCCTCACCCCCAAGCACTGCCACTAGTGAGGCTGAGCAAAGAACCAGGAGTAAGCTTCAACTACCAAAAGTTGTTTCCCTCCAAAAATAAATTTTTGAGGAAACATAATAAATAGAAAACGTATACTTAGCATGAAACACATATCAATATAAAAGATAATAGCTGGAAGTAGTGGCGGGCCTGTAGTCCCAGCTACTTGGGAGGCTGAGGCTGGAAGATCACTTGAGTCCAGGAGCTCTAGGCTGTAGTGCTCTAAGCAGATTGAGTGTCCTCACTAAATTCAGCATCAATATGGTGAACCCCTCCCACCCCCAAGAATGGGTGTCATTAGGTTGTTTAAGGAGGGGTGAACCAGCCCAGGTAGGGAACAGAGCAGGTCAAAGCTCCTATGCTGATGGGATCACACCTGTGAATAGCCAGTGCACTCAAGCCTGGGGAACATAGTGAGACCCTGTCTCTGAAAAATACAAAACAATACAATACAATAATAAAATAAAAAATAAAATAGCAAGAACAGGGGCTGGAGCAATAGCATAGCAGTAGGGCATTTGCCTTTCATGCAGCCGGCCTGGGGCAGATCCAGGTTCCATTCTCATCATCTCATATGGTCCCCAGAGCCTGCCAGGGCAATTTCTGAGCTCAGATCCAGGAGTAACCCCTGAGAGCCACCGGGTGTGACCAAGAAAAAAAACAAAAACAAAAAGTAAGAATAAAAGTATAATAAAAGTAATATATAAAATAATATTATTAATTATGTAAATAATATAATTACAGTTAACATATAATTATACATAATTACAATTAATTATACATAGTATGATTATAATTATATAATATAAAATTATAAAAGTATAATATAAGCTAACATAAAATGATAATATATAATATAATAAATTATATATAAATATATAGATTTATAATATATAAATCATAATATAAAAGTATAATGAACTAAATTAGAGAACAAAAATTAAGTAATCATTGAGTAAATTAATCGTTGATCAGTTGAGAGAATAAAATAAACAAAACTGAACATTTAAAGTAAAAACAAAGTAGTTGGGGCTGGAGCAGTGGCACAAGCGGTAGGGCTTTTTGCCTTGCACTGACAAACCACGACTTGATCCCTGGCATCCCATATAGTCCCCAAGCCAGGAGCAATTTCTGAGGACATAGCAGGAGTAAAAAAAAAAAGAAACTGTAGTTACAGGTATGGTTAATAAAATTAGGAGTGATCATTATAAGTGTTTTCATATCAATAAAGAGTAAAATGTTTGAAGTTATCTTTCTAGAAAATAAAATTTGTCCAAATTTATTATATTAATAGTTGAAACTGGACAAATGGCTAAGTGACCTAAGTAACCTGAAGCAACAAGTAACCCAAAGTAACCTTAAGGAAACAGAATATTTATATAGTCTAGAGTTCAGAAGAAGATGAGAAAACATTCTCTTTTTATCTCTCTCCTCTCTATCCCTCATAGTAATATGAGTTTTATGGCACTATGATCATTTTGCATCCACGTGGCACAAATAAGCCTTGAAGAAAAAAATGCTGAATTGTTCTCTAATAAATCCTCTCTCTTTTGTTCTTTAGGCTTACATTATTGCCTTCACATCGGACAGGATTCCTCGTTTAGTTTACAAATTTACCCACTCAAAAGATCCTGATGAACCTCTGAGAGGATATGTCAACAACAGCCTGTCTGTATTCCTCATAGCTGATTTTTCAAACCGATCAGTACATACTCCGTCTCAAAAGAAAAACTTCACTACTTGCAGGTTATCTTTTTAAACTTTTTTCAGGTTTTCATTTTGCTCTTTTACTTATTTCTTAAATTCACTATTTTATTAATGTCTTGCCATGTAAATATTTTACTGGGAACAATAACAGTCCTGGATAAATTCTAGAAGTGACACGTTAAGGGGCACATGTATAGGTAGGGAACTCATAGAAATCTGAAGCAATAACTAATGTTTTTTCATTAACTCTTATTTTTCAGATACAAAGATTTCAGATTACCTCCTGATCATGAACAGAAATATGAACATAGTAGGGAGTACTGGCATACCCTGGCTGCAAAGTTTGCCTTCGTCATAATTATAGAAGTATGCTTTTCTGAAAGGTCATTTAAGTTAGTCTATTTTTGTTCCCCCAGAAGGGAAAATTTCCTCACTCTAACTACAGTCTCTTTCCATCTTAGACCAAATGCAAGTGTTGTTCATAGGTTTTACCTTCATCAGTAAGAAGAGTGGAGAAATCTAAGAAATATTTTCCTATTTGAAATTTCATAGACCAAGTATAAATTAGTTTTTCTATATTTCTAAAGCTCACTCACTAGAAAATTAGTGGTCCTAATAATTGTTTTGGATGAAGAATTTCCTGTCTTGAAATGAAGACTAAGGCTCTTTTAGTCCAATAAATTTCTGATTTATTACTAACTACTGTTGAATGGATAAAGGTGACCCCCCCAAAAAAATAACAAAAAATACAACATTTTCATAGGTCAAAAAGAAAGGATCAAAAGAGGACTCACTGTTTTTATTTTTTGTTGGTTTTTTATTTTCATCTTTTGCTTATTGACTATATATTTTGTTTATTGACTATATATATTATATTTTGTTTATTGACTATATAGTCTATGAAATGTTAAAGGCTGATTCTTGATTCTTTGTCTTGGTTTACTCCTGGTAGTTCTTTGAGGTCCTTATGAGATACTGGAGATAAAACCTAGGTTTAGTGCATGTATGGCAAGTGCCTTAACCCATGTATAATGCCTCCTGCATGTGCAATCACTGATTTCACTAAAAACAAACACTTTGTATACTGGTTACAGAAGCTACAATCATATATTTGCTAATGAAACCTCTTCTCTTACAAATGAATGTGAAATTTAGGAAGATTATATAGTTGGTTTAAAGATAAACAACTAATATTATAACTTGGTTGTCATGCCAGATATACTACTAATGACCTTCTGCTCTACCCACTGTATTTTCTCTCATGTGGGATATCCAGCATAGTTGTGGTTATAAATAAATCATGTAATAAGAAAGAACAAATGACAAATAATAGAGATTTCATTTGATAAAGATATAAACTAAGCACAACAAAACATGAATGCCAATAGGAAGAGTGAAATAAATGTAAGACTTAATTTTTTACTATACACCACAGTAATTTACACTATTAATGTCTATCAAATTCTAATCATTTCTCAATTCAATCAAGGTTATACATGTGAATAAAAAAGAAAAATTATACATAGTAAAAAACATAGAATTTATTATTTTTATTTCTTTTTTCTTTTTTATATTTGGGACCCAATGGCTGTACTCAGGTCTGATTACTTCTGGCTCTGTACTCATCAGAGATCACTTTTGGCAGGTTATGGAGGCATTATGAGATGCCAAGGATCAAACCTGGGTCAGATTCATTCAACACAAATTTCTTACCCTCTATGCTACATGCACTGTATTCTTACATACTATTTCTTCCCATGATTTTATTTTCTTTTTGTCTATTTATTTATTTATTTATTTATTTATTTATTTATTTATTTATTTATTTATTTATTACTTATTATTATTATCTTAGCACTTCTCTTTACCCTCTCTGGTAGTCAATACAATGTTTTCTGTGCTATTTTTCTCCTTTTCCTGGAATACTATTTCAACTTTAATTATCTTGGTAATTTTCAGGAGAAAAGTATAGGCAATCAATTTGAGAAATATTTGATATTAAAAAGTCATTTTCGGGGCCAGAATGATGATAGCACAATAGTAAGGCATTTGCCTTGCACACTGCAGATCCGGGACAGACCTGGTTCAATCCCCTGGCTTTCCATAGAATCCCTCAAACCAGGAGCAAATTTTTGAGCTCATAGCCATAAATAATCCCTGAGTCACCTGGTGTGGCCCCCCAAAAAAGAAAAAAATAATGTTATTTTCTAATTTGGGGATCTCCTAAAACCTCAAGAGACCTGGGGACAATACTTGTGGATCCTGAATAATTATAACATTCCCTTCAATACAAAGATTTGAGATGTAATACTGCACAGGATGAGCAGTGTCCAGTATTTTCTAGGCCATGCTGTTACTCATGAGGGCTCAAAGTGTCACATTTAGTGATATTATTGGGTGATTAATGTGATGCTTGGGGGAACGGGAAACTGAACTGGGTTGGAAACATATCCTAAACTTTGTACTACCCCTCAACCCCTGAAATGTCATTTTTCTTTCTTCATAAATTATTAGAAAATATGAAATTCAAAGTCAAAGATTATTTTTTCATAAAATTATTTACATTTTCCATAATTTTATACAACGCATTGTTCTGTTTTGCTGCTATTGTTATTGGTCATTTCCCAGGGTCATGATAGATTGCAGTGCATCTATTTATAGTCCTTTTGTTTGATTTTTTTTGGGGGGTTTACTCCTGACAAAGCTTAGGGGTTACTTATGGTTTTATGCCCAAAAATTACCCAGGAGACCATAGTGGATCACAGGTATGAAACTCAGGTCAACCACATGCAATTCAAATACACTACCCACTGTAATATCTCTCTAGCCCCCTTTTAATTTATTTTAATCAGTAAACTTTGAGGAAGTTCTCTTTAATGAAACTAAAAATACAATTTATTATTCATTACTTGTGACATTGTTCATTTTTGTATTATTCCCTGAAACCCATAGATCTGAAAAGGTTCTTATGATTCAAGTTGAGAAAATTTACTTATGTTATTTTTTGTTTTGTTTTGTTTGGGTGCCACACCCGGTGACACTCAGGGGTAACTCCAGGCTATGGGCTCAGAAATTGGTCCTTGCTCAGAGGACCATATGAGATGACAGGGATCAAACCCAGGTCCGTTCTGGTTCAGCATGCAAGACAAATGCCCTACCCCTATGCTAACACTCCAGCCCCTTGCTTATATTATTTCATGAATAGTTTCTTGGGTTATTTTCTTCTTGTCGCTATTATTTGATGATTTTTCTTCTTTTTCTATTTTCTCTATAGTATTTTTTTAATTTTGACATTCTAATTTTCCATTGTCATCATATAAGGAGATTATCTTTGCCCTTTGTTACTATTTTTGTGTACTACTAATCTTTGCTCCCTCAATTGTCAGTTATATCTTAGTTCCTTTATTTTTCCTCTTAACTTTTTTTCATCTAAGAAACATCATTTAGTGTTTGTTGGCAATCTGCTCAATTTTAAGAATAAAGCAGTGAAAGGTAATTATAAATTTTGTGTATATTCAAGATGAATGCATTTGGTAGGGTTTTGTGTAGGATAAAAAAGGTAGTGAGTGATCTATAACTCTAATTTCATAAACTACTTTTTTCCCCAAATAAATCACTGAATTCTTGACTATTGATTATTTCATGATACCTATGTTCTGAGAGCTGAGAAATGCAGAAGGGACTACTCCTCTCACTGTACTGTTAGTAAAATTCCACATAGTTGCACTGTTTTCAATGTAGAGTCACAAATCTATCATCTATTTTTCAGAAAAGGAAAATTTTTCCTGTTAAAATACCTCCTTACTAGTGCTTCAAAATGAATTGTGGAAAAGTATGGCCTGTGGAAGGAGAAAGGTTCTGAAAACTGAAAGGATTCTTACACAAATTTTGAATAATTCTGTTTTCAACACCACCCACATTTCTGCCACAAAAATCATTAATATTTTCTCTCTATGTTGCTGTTTATCTAACACAAAAGTGATTTAAACATGCTGGTTTTCATCTTCCTATATATCACTAGTGGCAAGTTTAACTACAGCTTTTCTGAATGTTGCTAGTATAACCACTCTTTCCTTTTTCTCTTAGTGCTATACCACTTAAATAATCTTTTATAAACATTTCATTAGTTTTTTATCAGTGCACAGAATATATCCAACAGTCACTTTCATTTATAACTTCTGGGATTATATATTTAACTATAAGTTTACTTATTTGTTAGTGGTCATTGTAGGCAAGTTTATAGAAATAGCATTTAACTTCTTGATTTTTTTCTGAATCATAAACAGTTTTTACTGAACAAAATGCTTTTAAAGAATTTTCTATAACTATATAAAAATATCTAATAGTATCTTTATTTCTTATGTTTCCTCTAGCACATAGTGTTCTTAATTAAATTTGCGTTGGATTGGATTATTCCTGACATTCCAAAAGATGTTAAAATCAAACTGAAGAAGGAAAAGCTAATGACGGTTAAGTTGATCCATGACTTTGAGTTAAAAAGAATGAAAGAGAGCTTGATATCAAAGAGTGATGACTCAAGCAAAGATAGCTCTACTAAGGAAAATTTACAAGAGACCTAATCAACATAATAAACAAGAATCCATTTGCTTGTCTGGCTTTATAACTTTTCAAAATTTGGAGTTAAAGTCAGACCCATGAGTCAATTTAACCCATTCTTCATTTTAGCTAAGCATTTTTGTGCATACTAATAGAGGCTGGTTTTTTAAGAGTGAAAGAGTGCTACCCATTTATTGGCTGAACCCTGTAAAAATACTGTTTACTGGGAATTTATAAATGATTGTAAAAATATAGATAGAATCATAATATTGAAAAATTATGGAACGTTGCTGTTTGAAATTAAATACTAGACTTGAATTGTCCTATGAATCTTCATTTTCCTGGTCTTCTATTGTGTTTCTTTATCTGTTTTATGCATCAGAAAATTATTGGTGGTGCTGGAGAGAGACAATACATTGGGTCAGCCACTTGCAAGGCAATTGCTCTACCCTCTGTGCTATTGCTCTAGCCCTCTAGAAGAGGAAATTATTTTTAAAATAAGTTAAGAGTTCTTAAAACTGATAAACATTTTCTTTTCAAATGTTGTTGATAAATACTTTATTGCATTAAATATTTTATTCAGAATTCTTCTCCTTTTTTCTTAGATTTTAAAATAAAATATATGTATAGTTTATTTTTTTTTCCTTAAAGATTTCTAAACTGAAATCCTAAGACAATTAAGTTCAGATAAATGTGTCTTACACAATACAAAAAAAATTATCAACATGGATGAATTAAGGGCTATCTACCAAATATTATGTTTATATTTATTTGTTGACATGATAAATGTTTCAGAATCTAGTCAAACCCATAGCTTTTTCAGAAATGTTCTCCAAAAGATTGAGATTTTATTTAAATAATTTTAAGTACAATGACTAAATCAAATACATTATTCTCACCTTCATTTTTCTTAACACTTAAGAGACATCACTTTCAAACACTCTTTTAGATGATTTCATCGAGAAGAAAGTAATTAATTAAATGGAATGCTGTCCTCTTGTTTTCATTCTGTAGTGCATGCGTACCAAATTTTAACTTTCTTCTTTTAACTAAGATATTCAGTAGTTTTTCAGAAGGAAAGAAGATAAAAGATGATGATAATTTGAGGAACAAAGTGATACAAATAGTTCTTTCGTTTGTTGGTTTTTGCTTTGTGACCATAATAAAAGTGCTCAAGGATTTCTTCTGTTTCTGAGCTTAAAGGATCACTTCTAGTTGGGTCTAATATGTGGTCCTGTGGGTTCAAGCCTGGGTTGGTCACATGCAAAACATGTACCCTACTCATTGTACTGACACTTTGGCCTCACTTCTTTCTGAAATGTGTATATGACGAGAGAGGCCTGGCACAGTTGAAAGTGGTAAGAGGAATAGAATAGCAGTTTACCACATGAAAAAAAATCTGACAAAAAGTCACATGACTTTCAACCTTAAAATTACTCAATGGCAAGTCTGTGAAAGATATTTCATACTGTCAATTAAGAGATGACACTGAGTTTCTCTTGGTCAACTCCAGGAACTTGTATTGCTTTTTTAAAAGGGGAATCCATTGTTTTTGGTTTGGAAAGAATCTATTTTATATTCTCTCAACTGTAAAAAAATTAATATTATGATATTATATTCATGTAAAAAGTAGCATATAAAAACTGCTGGCCAGACAAAATTCTGCTACTGTAAGTCATTATAAAATGACACATTTTTAAACAGCTTTTTGTGTGTAATAATTTAAGTATCCCCATTTTTCTACTTTTTTTAATCATGAGAACATTAAAAGGATAGTTTGGCTCAATTCTTTGAGACACCTACTCTGTCTACCAAAATGTCTAATAAAGTATTTTTCATGAGTGAGAAATGTAGTATTTACTGAGAAAATAAATGCTTCTTCATCTTTTCTTTCTTCAGATGTTTTTATGTATTTATCTTACAGTGGAGGGAAGTATTTGGGAACCAGTGCTTTTAGGGAAAAATAATAATCTCAAAAAATGTAATTTTTGTGAAAAATATTTTAAACTATTTTTGTCATTAACTTGAATCATTCCCTGAGAAAATAGTGAGGTTTTGTTTGTTTGTTTTTGGGTCACAGCCGGCAGCTCTCAGGGGCTACTCCTGGCTCTCTGCTCAGAAATCGCTTCTAGCAGGTTCAGGGGACCATACGGGATGCCGGAATTGGAACCACCATCCTTCTGCATGCAAGGCAAACACCTTACCTCCATGCTTTCTCTTCAGCCCCAAGAAAATAGTGACTTTTTAAGCATATGAGTGCTCTAAAAGGTTAATTAATTTTATTTATTAGCGACTTCAAAATTCATTGTATCTTTTTTCTACTCAGGAGAATTCCATGTTCTCTCAAAAAAAAAAAAAAAAACCCAAACAACACAATCATGTATGTAATCAAGGTGTTTAAATAAAAAATATATTAATAAATAAAGAAAAAAGAAAGGAAGAAAAAGAGAAAGAAAAAGAAAAAGAGAAAGAAAGAAAGAAGAAAGAAAAAGAAAGAAAGAAGAAAGAAAGAAAGAAAGAAAAAGAAAAAGAAAAAGAAGAAAGGAAAAGAAAGAAAGGAAGAAAGAAATAGAAAAGGAAAAAGAAAAAGAAAGAAAAAGTAAAGTGTCTACCAAAGAAAGAAAGAAAGAAAAAGAAGAAAGGAAAAGAAAGGAAGGAAGAAAAATAGAAAAGGAAAAAGAAAAAGAAAGAAAAATTAAAGTGTCTACGAAAGAAAGAAGAAAGAAAAAAGAAAGAAGAAAGAAAGAAAGAAAGAAAGAAGATAAAGAAAGGAAGAAGAAAGAAAGAAAAGAAAGAAGAAAGAAAAAGAAAGAAAGAAAGAAAGAAAGAGAAAGAAAGAAAGAAGAAAGGAAGGAAGGAAGAAAGAAAGAAAGAAAGAAAGAAAGAAAGAAAGAAAGAAAGAAAGAAAGAAAGAAAGAAGAAAGGAAGCGAGAAAGAGAGAAAGAAAGAAAGAGAAAGAAAGAATGAGAGAGAAAGAAAGAAAGAAAGAGAAAGAAAGAAAGAAAGAAAGAAAGAAAGAAAGAAAGAGAGAGAGAGAGAAAGAAAGAAAGAAAGAACGAGAGAGAAAGAAAGAAAGAAAGAAAGAAAGAAAGAAAGAAAGAAAGAAAGAAAGAAAGAAAGAAAGAGAAAGAAAGAAAGAGAGAGAAAGAAAGAAAGATAGAAAGAAAGAGAAAGAAAGAAAGAAAGAAAGAAAGAAAGAAAGAAAGAAAGAAAGAAAGAAAGAAAGAAAGAAAGAAAGAAAGAGAGAGAGAGAGAAAGAAAGAAAAAGAAAGAAAGAAATAGAAAAGGAAAAAAAAAGAAAGAAAAAGTAAAGTGTCTACCAAAGATACAGGTCTATGGACAGGAGGGAAACGTGTTATTAGTAGAAGGAAGTGGACACTAGTGAAGTGATGGATGCTAGAACACAGGATTGTAATTCAATCATGAACAACTTGTAACTTTGTATCATGGTGATTTAAAAAATGGTGTAATGACTGCCTAAGCCATTGCTGGGCACTAAAGATGTGCTTGGAATGGGCCTCCTTGTAGGAAGCTCAGAGATTGATGTAATTTGGAAACGCCCCAGGGTGTGGCCAGAGCAGCGGCTGCTCAGCTTCTTAGCCACAGTCTACTTCTAGCAAATGAACTCCACCATAAAACATAGAAAAAAACATGCAGCAAACGTGACTATGGGGAAACAACATAAGATGGCAGCTCTGAAGATGTAACCTAATTAGCCTTTCAGATAAGGAGCTTAGAGTAGAATTATAGAGGAAGTTCTTAGAACTCAAAGCATAGATCGAGCTGAAGAGACTACAAAGACAAATCAGAAAACTCCAAACAGAAATAACAGGACAGAAAAACTCAGTAGATGAAATAAAAACCTCAATAGAAAGCATCTCCAACAGAGTAACAGAAGCTGAGGACAGAATCAGTGAGCTGAAAGATGAAATACAGAGCAACTCTGTACAGCAGAAGAGATTGGAAAATAACCTTAAGGCAAATGATCAGACAATGAAAAAAAAATACTCAAGGAATATGAGCTGATGAAAATTGAAGTCATCAATAAATTCAACAGGAAAAACATAACAATCATTGGAGTCCCAGAGACCCAGGAAAAATATCCCCTGGAAGAATCAACAGTTAAGGACATCATTACTGAGAAACTCCCAGAGCTAAAGACCGCATGCAATCAAATCCTACATGCCCTAACAGTACCAGCTAAAAAGGATCCAAAGTTAAGCACCCCAAGACACATCCTAGTCACAATGACAAATCCCACAGATAGGAATAGAAATATTGAAAGCAGCAAGATACAAAAGGGAAATTATATTCAAGGGAGCATCCTTAATATTTATAGCAGACCTGTTACAAGAAACCCTCAAGGCCAGAAGGAAGTGGTGGGATATAGTGAAAAAACTCAACGAAATGATTGCTTCACCTTGAATACTGCATCCAGCCAGACTCACTTTCAGGTTAGAAGGAAGTATATATGACTTCACAGATAAACAACAGCTCAGAAGCTTTACAAACTCAAAACCAGCCTTAAAAGAAACATGGAAAGGTCTACACTAATAAAAGAAAGATCAACAGACACAACAAACTTTTACACCAAATCCCATGACACTAAATCCCATGACAATTATTTCTCTCAATGTCAATGGTCTAAATGGTTGAGACACAAAGTGGCAACATAGATCAAAAGGCTGAACCCAACATTTTGCTGCCTACAAGAAACACATCTGAATAGTAAAGAACAAATTTAGACTCAAAATTAAAGGTTGGAGGAAATTTTCCAAGCAAACATTCCCTTTAAAAAGCTGGAGTGGCCATATTAATATCGGATGATGCAAACTTCAGAGTCAGAAAAGTTACAAGGGACAAAAAGGTTCATTTTATACTAATCAACAGATATGTTTAACAGAAAGAAATCACACTTCTAAACACATATGTACCCACTGAAGGACTAGCAACGTATTTAATACAATTGTTGACAAATCTAAATAAAAATATCAACAGCAACACAATAATAGTGCAAGACCTCAACACTGCCCTGTTACCTTTGATAGGTCAACCAGGCTGAAACCCAAGAAGAATATAAAAGCTCTGCAAAGAGAAATAGAAGAAAGTGGACGAGTAAATATGTATGGCCCTCTATCTCAAGAAAGATATATACACATTCTTCTCCAATGCACATGGATCATTGTCCAGGATTGCTTGTCCATAAAACATATCTCCATAAAGTCTAGAGGATAGAAATTGTACAAACTACTTCTCAGATCACAAAGCACTGAAATTATAAGAGAATCACAAAGGGATACAGAAGAAAAACTTTAACATATGGAAATTAAACAGTTCAGTACTTAATAATGAGTGGGTTAGAGATGAAATCAAAGAGAAAGTCAAAAATTCCTGAAAATAAAAGACAATGTAGGGCCCGGAGAGATAGCACAGCGGTGTTTGCCTTGCAAGCAGCCAATCCAGGACCAAAGGTGGTTGGTTCGAATCCCGGTGTCCCATATGGTCCCCCATGCCTGCCAAGAGCTATTTCTGAGCAGACAGCCAGGAGTAACCCCTGAGCACCGCTGGGTGTGCCCCCCCCCCAAAAAAATAAAAAAGACAATGTAGACAGAAATTATCATAATTTTTGGGACACAGCAAAAGCAGTCCTCAGAAGAAAATTTATAGATTTGCACGCACACATCAGCAAGGAAAAAAAGCCTATATATAAAGCTTAATGACTCAGCTTATAAAATTAGAAAATGATCAACAAAAGGAACCAAAAATAGGTAGGCAGAAGAAAATAACAAGGCTTAGAGCAGAAATCAATGGAGTGGAAATTAACAAAACAATCCAAAAGATCAATGAAAGTACAAGCTGGTTCTTTGAAAAAAATAAACAAGATTGATAAACCACTAGCAAAACTCACAAAGAAACAAAGAGAGAAACAATAAACTGGATTAAAAATGAAAAGGGAGAAATCACAACAGACTGCAGAGATTCAAAGGGTAATCAGAGACTACTTTGAGAACTCTATGCACAAAAAATGAGAACCTGGAAGAAACGAATACGTTCTTGGACTCTTACAATCTTCTAAGGTTAAACCTGGATGATCTAGCATATATTAACAGACCCATCACTCCTGATGAAATTAAAACAGTAATCAAAGGTCTCCTCCAAAACAAAAGCCCAGGTCCAGATAGATTCACTAATAAATTCTTTTAAACATTTCAAAAGGAATTACTACCAATCCTTTTCAGACTCTTTCATGGAATTGAAAAATCAGGAACACTCCCAAATAGATTTTATAAAACTAGCATCACCTTGATACCAAAACCAGACAGAGATGCTACAATAAAAGAAAACTACAGACAAAAAATGGTGTGGAAAACAACACTTGGAAGGTGAACAAATCCTGCTAAATGAGAAGTGAATAAAAGAGTTAATCAAGAAATAAAGATAAATTTAACATAATGAGAATAAGAAAACTATCAAAGTATGGGAAGTATGGGATGAAAGGAAGAGAAGGAGGTGGAGAAGTGGAGAAGGGCAACTACAATGACAGCAACAATAACAACAACAACCCTCTTTAATAAGTAGTATATTCAAAATCTCCTAAAAACAATAAAACAACATAGCAATGTAACAGTCTCTCTCAGTATATAATGACACATAAAATTATAAATTCCTATATGAACATAACTAGAATTAAAATAGGAAATATCAGAGTCTAACCATTCAAAGTAGTGTTCAGAAATGGTGGTAAGATTGGTGCTGGTATACTGATTATATAAAAATAAACTGCGAATTACTCAATAAATCACAGTAACTTAATTTAAAAAGTGTACAGAAACATAAAATACCTAAGAAACAACAAAAGCTGTGACAGATATATACTATAAAAACTCTAAATCACTTAAGAAACAGATAGAAAAAGACCCTAGAAAATGGAGAAATATCCCATGCTAATGAATTAGAAGAAACCAATTTTTCCAAAATGATTATTATACTTAAATTGCTATGCAGGTTTAACATAACCCCTATCTAAATTTAAATTAAGCTAAACAAGGACAAAGCGCAGTCAAAAATAAAGTTAGTCGGAGCCAAAGTAGTGGCACAAGAGTTAAGGAGTCTGTCTTGCCCGTGCTAGCTTAGGATGAACTTCAGTATGATCCCTCAGTGTCCCATGTGGTCCCCCAAGCCAGGAGTGATTCTGAGTGCACAGCTAGGAGTAACCCCTGAGTGTCACTGGGTGTGGCCTAAAAAAAACAAAACAAAAC
Organism: Suncus etruscus; assembly: GCF_024139225.1. Taxonomy (NCBI): domain Eukaryota; kingdom Metazoa; phylum Chordata; class Mammalia; order Eulipotyphla; family Soricidae; genus Suncus; species Suncus etruscus. The sequence continues at coordinate 72,884,479 of NC_064856.1, forward strand.
AAATTTAGTATGGAATCATAAAACACCAAAGTAACTAAAGCAATACTGAGAAATAAGATCTGGGGAGGTATTTTGTTTGCTACTTTGAAACTATACAACAAAGCTCCAGTACTGAAAGCTGCATAAAATTAAAATAAGAATAAACTTCATGACCAATTGGTTAGCATCAAGTGCCCCAATCATATCTTCAGACCTACGGTTAACTAATTATTGACAAAGGTTCTTGGCATAAGAAGTGGAGTTAAGGTAGCCTCTTCAAAAAAATATTGGGAAAACTGTATAAACATATGTAAAAAAAAAAGGAAGTTTTATCCATAACTCATACTTTTAATAAACATAAATTCAAAGTAGATAGATAAGAATCCATTATATATATGAAGAGGATATAAGCAGAATGATCCAAGCCTGAACTTCAAAGGTGTTTTCCAAAATAAGATTCTATTGACAAAAAGCAACTGAGACAAAAAAAAAAGCAAGTGTAACAAATTAAAGCATGTTTGCATGACCAAAGAAGCACAAGCAAACACTAAAAGAGATCCAATCAAATAGCAGTAAATATTTGCACTGAACACATATCATAATGTTGATATCTGTGACTGCGCTCAGCCAGACTCACTCTGTTTTTGAAAGAGATGTAAACAAAGGTGAAAAATCATGGCTGACATGCAGCTACTGCTAGTAATTTTGGGATGTGGGAAGGGCCAAATCCCTGCTCTGCTGAAGCTATTCTTACTGCACCCATCACCCATAATCAGAACTTTGCACTGCTTCACTACTTCTGTATAACTTTCTTCAGAGAAATCAATCTGACCAAAACACCAAGTATGCTGGTTTTTGGGCTATCCAAGACTTTTTGGAGTAAGTATAGACATTATGAATCATCTTCTCTTACTTCTGTAAGACCTGGTAATTGAAAACACACCCACAAAAGCGACAGAATCAGAAATAGTGCTTGAAATTCTTGATAGCTCCATTCCAAGAATGTTTAACAATGGCATTCCCATAGGAACACACCAATTTATATGTCAGTGTGAAGCTAAAGTCACCCAATGTTCATAAACTAAGTAATAGAATGATTAACCAATACAAGAGCTTTTAAACCTTAATGACTGATGACAATGTCTTAATGAACTCATTAGAGATACAATAATTTCTTAAATTTGCTTACCACTGTACTTCTCTTTTCTTCTTTCTCTTCTTTTTTATCTTTTCCTTTTTTAAAATAATTTTGCTCCCACTTATCTGGAAACAAATATATTACAATCAACAGGGAATTGGGTGCATTGGTGGTGTTAAGAAAGAACATAACTAAATACCTAAGCCACAGAGTCAACAATAATGAAGTTATGAGACCTAATATTTAACAACAAACTTAAAAAAAAACATTGTTATGATGGCAGGCTGGAGTGGTGGAGTGGGGACTAGCATAGGATAGACTCTGGGAATATTGGTGGAGAGAGGTTCACCTGATGATGTCACTGGTGATACGATAGGTGCTGAAACACTGTATGTATAAAACTGAACTATAAATAACTTTGTATATCACTATGCTTTAAATAAATAATTAAAAAATGTTGATATTCAAGATATATAATGCATTCAAATAGATCAACTACATCAGTTTAAAACCACAGAACTTACCCCAAAATAGGGAGCGAAATGAATAGACACTACTTTGAGGAAGACCACTAGATGGTCATGCCTGGTCATCAACACATTGAAAAGTACTCATAATCATTTATTATCAGGGAAATCAAAATCCAGATGACAATGAAATATTATATCATGCCAGTAAGAATGGCACATATTATAAAAACTGGGAATGTTGGCAGGGGTGAGATTGAAAAAGAACTCATCCACTGTTGCTTAGAATTTTGTCTAGTTCACATAAAAAACAATTTTGTCTAGTTCACATAGAGAAACAATATGGAGATTTCTCATAAGCTTGAGAATACTGAGTTTCCATGTGACCCAGCAATTGCTCATTTTTATTTTTGTCCCCAGGACAAAAAAATCATTTAAATGTATGTATGCACACCATCATTCATTATAGTACTTTTTCCAGTAGTTTTTATAAGGGAATCAACTTATGTGTTCAAAAACAGATGAGAGAATAATGAAAATGTAGTCTATATAAACACTGGAATATTATGAAGCTTTAAGAAATGGTAAAATAAAAATGTTAAAGTTTAAAATTCATTTCTCTGTAAATTATATAAAACTGGTAGATTTGTTAATTGAAGTCAAAAGAAGAAAGACAAATACCATATGATCTCACTTCTGTATGTTACATAGAATGAATGCAATCTAGAAAGAGGGGATATCTAGATTATCCTTTATGCCCTAGATCATAGAAACAAAAACGGCATGGAGGAAATAAAATGATAGGGAATATAAGAAACATATGACAGGTAATAGTGATGAGAGATTAGGCCTCAGAGGTATGGTATATCTAAACCACAGAGCCAATGTATCTAAAGCACAGAGGCTATAACATTAAAAGCAAGAGATCCAGACTATAATGACCAAATTTAAAAATGTGTGTCAAAAAGATAGGATGAGAGGTAGGAGAAAAAAATGGTGGCAGGAAGTTGATACTAGTGGTGGGATTCTTGTTGGAACATTGTATATGTGAAACTCAACTATAAATAAAATTTTAGATCATGGTTATTTAATAAAAAATTATAAAAAAATAAAGTCATTGAAGAAAAATTGTTTATTATTTTTATTTCTCTTTACTTTGGGGAGGCAGCAAATTTAACCATAAAAATCCCAAAATATAAATAGAACAATCTCAGAAATTTATTTTTCTAGCCTTGTTTTCCCCTAAAATAAAACCACACATAAAACATAAATTACTACCTAGACCACAAAAGCTGGTTTGGTTATATTCTTTTTCTCTACTAAACACTCATAATTAAAACATATGTATGTTAATCCTTTATAGACCAGATTTAATAGAATTGCATGTTGAAATAAAAATTGTATAAAGTTCTAAAAAATATAACTCAGTATCCTCCTGGAAATATACCTTCTTTAAACTAGCAAAGGATAATCCACCCACCCACAACCCCCACAATTGCACCTTAGGTTACTGCTACCCTCCCAAATCTTCCCAGCTCCCCTTTGAGGCAGTATTATCCACTTTAAGAATCACTTTAATTTAGAAGCTAGATGTTTATGAAAATCATATCCATAATATACACTACATACAGCCAAATTATATGCATGTACATACAAAAATGGTTGTCTAAACAAATGTCTTTGTATGAACAAATACACTAGCACATTACCTTTTGCAATTCATGTTTTTTCCACCTCTCCAAACTACTTTGCAGGTTAGCAAACTGTGTAAAGAATAATTTAATAGTCCCACCCCAACACATTATTTCCCACTCATTTTAGTAAAACTGATATTTACAAAGTGATTTATTACTCCCTCTGCATTTAACGAATCCAGATAGGAAAGGAAGAAGTCAAGCTCTCACTGTTTGCAGATGACATGATACTCTACTTAGAAAACCCTAAAGACTCTATCAAAAAGCTTCTAGAAACAATAGACTCATATAGCAAGGTGGCAGGCTACAAAATTAACACACAAAAATCAATGGCCTTTCTATACACCAATAGTAATAAGGATGAAATGGACATTAAGAAAACAACCCCATTCACAATAGTGCCACACAAACTCAAATATCTTGGAATCAACTTGACTAAATATGTGAAGGACCTATACAAAGAAAACTATAAAACTCTGCTCCAAGAAATAAGAGAGGACACACGGAAATGGAAACGCATACCCTGCTCATGGATTGGCAGAATTAACATCATCAAAATGGCAATACTCCCCAAGGCATTATACAGATTTAATGCCATCCCTCTAAAGATACCCATGACATTCTTCAAAGAAGTGGATCAGACACTTTTGAAATTCATTTGGAACAATAAACACCCTCGAATAGCTAAAGCAATCATTGGGGAAAAGAATATGGGAGGAATTACTTTCCCCAACTTTAAACTGTACTACAAAGCAACAGTTATCAAAACAGCATGGTATTGGAATAAGGACAGGTCCTCAGATCAGTGGAATAGGCTTGAATACTCAGAAAATGTTCCCCAGACATACAACCACCTAATTTTTGATAAAGGAGCTGGAAATCCTAAATGGAGCAGGGAAAGCCTCTTCAACAAGTGGTGTTGGCACAATTGGATAGCCACTTGCAAAAAATTGAACTTAGACCCCAGCTAACATCATGTACGAAGGTAAAATCCAAATGGATTAAAGACCTCGATATCAGCCCCAAAATCGTAAGATATATAGAACAGCACATAGGCAAAACACTCCAGGACATTACAGGCATCTTCAAGGAGGAAACTGCACTCTCCAAGCAAGTGAAAGCAGAGATTAACAGATGGGAATATATTAAGCTGAGAAGCTTCTGCACCTCAAAGGAAATAGTGCCCAGGATACAAGAGCCACCCACTGAGTGGGAGAAACTATTCACACAATACCCATCAGATAAGGGGCTAATCTCCAAAATATACAAGGCACTGACAGAACTTTACAAGAAAAAAAAATTTAACCCCATCAAAAAATGGGGAGAAGAAATGAACAGACACTTTGACAAAGTAAGTCAAGTACTTTTAAACACCTAGATAGACTAGCTGTTTCAAATAATGACTAAATTCTCCACTATATACACAGCAGTCTTGAATTAATTGCATATATGTAACATAATCTGTCTTGGAAATATGAACATTCAGCCTAATACCACCCTTCCCACATTTCTCCCTCTTTCAACCCCACTGATCGTAATTCTCACATTTCAGAAGACAATCTTTCTGAGAAATGTGAGCATAAAGTGGATACATTCTATTTTTGTTACACATTAGCAAACTCCATAATATCTAGTTAATGTGGTAAAGTTAGGACTCACTGTCCATGTTATACACTATACACAGCAATGTGAAACAGAAGAAGAGCCAGAAGGGACAATTACTTTGACTCACAATAACCACCCTGGCAAAAACTTTGCGGCATTTCCCTCTCCCACTCCTGCCTGACCCAGTGCACAATGTGCAGGACTCAGAGGCGCTCTCCATGCCCCGTCCCCCATCATAGGAATTTAAAAACTTACAAAGTCTTCTTTCTACTTCTACATTAAATATCGGGCACATTAGAACACCTAGAAAGATAGGTTATTTAAAAAAAATAAGTACTTAAAGCAACAATGAATAAAACGCAGGCATAAAACAATGGTTATTATATCAAAGTGTCTTTTAAATTTGACCAGTCAGCCATGGAAATTTTTTTCTCTTCAGGGTCTTCTAGTCCTCACCCTCTAGCCAGCAACAAACATGGCCAGGAATCATGCCTGCATCTCCCTTCCAGTAGTGATAAGCCTTTCAAAGTCATTAGCAGAAGATATTGTTATGTTTGTAAGCAAATGGGCATTTACCACATTTTCTATTTTTACAATGCTTTCTACTTCTACTATAGCAACTTTTTTATAGCTAGATCAAGATGTAAGCACAAGTTTAGTTTGAAAAGGTAGAGCGTTAAATTGAGGACAGCTTAATCATATTATGTACATAGGCCTTCGTGTTGTGACCAAGAAATCTTCCCAAACAATGCTGGGCACTTAAGTCGAGTTGAACTGGTGAAGGGGGCTGTACTTTTTATGACTGAAACCCAACTACAAACATGTTCGTAACCATAGTGTTTAAATAAAGATATTAAAAAAGAGAGGAACCATTTCTTTTTCCATTGAGCATTTATTTGTAGAAAGATTAACAGCCAGATAGCCACATAACCATTCCATTTGCATTGCTTGGGTGCTGCTCACCTTGTGGGCCCTTCTGGCCTTGGCCAATCTGCCTTTGTAAGAACAAGTTGTGGTCTCTCCTCAGGATGGGACAGGGGAGTCAACTCAGATCTAGATTTTGAGCTGCTTCATGGCTCAAAGAGGTGAGGAGGAGTCCATGTCGCCTGGCTTTGGTGGGCCTTGGTGGAAGTCAGTGGGCCACCATAGCCTCTGCAGCATTTGGGCGGCTGCCATTGTGCCACCTGCTATGCCCACTGCCATCTGCAGGTGATGCTGGGGACTTCGCCTCGGGCCTGGACAGGATTGAAACAGATTCAGGCAGCCTGCCGGGTTCAAGTTGGAAGAGGTCGCCATTAGTCAAAGAGGTGGTGGTAGGGAGGTTTCCTCTACTTCTAGGCCTGGTAATAGCAAATTGGTCCGTGTGATAGTACAGAATATCAGGTGCTTGCCTTGCGTGCAGCCAACCCAGTTCTGATCCATGGCACTCCCAAGGGTCTCCCAAGTTTGCAACGTGTAATCAAAGAGTACGGCTGAAGGTGGCCCCTTCCCAAAACTTTAATTAAAAATGATTCTAGGGGCTGGAGCGGTGGAGCAAGCCGTAAGGCATCTGCCTTGTGCAAGGTAGCGTAGGAGGAACCTCGATTCAATCCATCTGAGTCTCATATGGTCCCTCAAGCCAGGAGCGATTTCTGAGCCCATAGCCAGGAGTAACCCCTGAGCATCACCGGTTGTGGCCTCAAAACTAAAAACGAAAAAAAAATTCTCTATGTAGAAGGTATTTCGATTATTGTGGACAAAGGACAAACACCGTTTTTGGAAACATCTAGTTTTACAGACGTTTGAAAATATATAACACTTAAAAGTAAAGAAAGGGGGGGGGGGTCAGAGTGATTGTACAGTGGGTTGGACATGTGCCTTGCAAGCAGCTGACTTGGGTTCAATACCTTGCATTCTAAATGATTCTCTGAGCTTGCTAAGAGTGGTTCCTGAGAAAAGAGCCAGGAGAACTGGGATTGTCTGATGGCAAAGTTGTACCACTGAATGGTTTCTACTACTGCCCAATATTCCAAAGTTGAATGCAGAAATGTTGGTTAAAGAAAATCTTTTAAAAAGGCATAATCACTGGGGCCAGAGCAGTGGCACAAGCAGTCAGGCTTTGCCTTCCTGTGCTAGGCTAGTACTGACCGGGTTTTGATCCCCTAGTGTCCCATATGGTCCCCCAAGCCAGGAGCGATTTCTGAGTGCATAGCCAGGAGTAACCCCAAGTGTTACCGGGTGTGGCCCATAAACAAACAACAGCAACAACAACAAAAAGGCATAGTCACTAAATTTTTTGAATTACTAACTAGTTAGTGGCATAAATTTTATTTTTATATTTGGTCAATAAGGTGTCTCATTCATTCAGGTATTTAAAATTTGTATTCACTTAACCAAATAGATAACAGGATAAGAACAGAATACTAATTATTATTAATTTTGCTTATATAACCTACAAATTTGGGCTGAATCATTTAAAAAATTACCCTAGAGGAAAAAAATGGGGCATTATTCAAGCTCAGGGAATTAAAATTTACATCATAATAAATAAACAAAAAGCTGAAAAAACAGCATTAAATGTAAAATGCTCAAATTGTATTTAGTTTATCTGATTTTAATCATTATTCCATCATTATACATTGAAACAAGTATTGACTAAAAGAATTAGGGATGATTAAATTTTTGGGTAATATCAGAGATTCTATTTTTTAGAAATAAAATTGTAAGCTTAGGATGGAAGGTTTAGTTTGTCTGTGTTTTATGGCAACTCTCAGTGTGCTTAGAGGTTACTTCTGTATATGCACTCAGAAGTTACTCCTGATGGCACTTGCAAAGCAAGTGCCCCAGCCACTCTTGTACTAGTTTGTTTACATAGAGTTTGGATTAGTCAGTTAGATAAAAAAAAAAAAAAAGTAGAAATGAGCCTCCAGGCAGTGGCAGTTGCCTTCTATGATGAAAAATAAATATACAAAAGAAGAAATCTGGGACAGGAGAGATAGTACAGCAGGTAAGGCATCTACCTTCCATGCGGTAGACAAGACTACCCTTGGAATCCTAACAAGTTCTCTAAGCCCCATCAGGAATGATCTTGAACACAGAATCAGGAATAAGCCCTTCTGAACATAGTCAGATGTTGCCCAAAACCAAAATAAATAATTGAATAAATACAAATTTTGTAAAAAGAGCAATGTATATTCAGTGATTGGTTCGTGACAGATGGCTAAATAAAGATTTAAAAGTAATTATCTTTTTTAATCTGAACAGATAATCTGGCAAGTGGATACTATTTTCGAAAAAATATTAAAGAACTATGGTTTACAGAGTTATTAAGTTGTGTTTTAGGTATAATTTAACCTAAATCCCACCACCAACGTCAACTCCTGTCACTAGTGTGTTCGTATTTCAAAATCCCGGGCCCCACCCACCCCACCCTCAACCTTGCCTGCCACCATGACAGGCTCATTACGAAGTTTAGTTATTGCAGCATAAATATCAAGTTTCTAGTTTGTTGAGTCTGTGCTTTGGGTTTATAGGTAAACCACTCTCACATCAAGAATATAATGGAAATCCCAACTCTGTTGATCCATTACTTCTCTTTCTAATTTTCTTCCTATATGCCTTTGATTTTTTTGCCTCTCTCTATTTTAGTTCCCTGTGCTGTGGGAACAAATTATTTTCTAGACAACCTCCTTTTTTTTTACTATATGAGTTCCCTCCATCCAATTATTCTATAGCACAGAGAAGTGAGAACATTATGTGCTTGTCTTTCTTCTGGCTTACTTCACTCAACATGATATTTTCCAGTTACAACCAGGTTGCACAATTTTATTGTTCCATGCAGCTGCATAATATATTATTGTGTGTATATATGTATATATATATATTATATCTTCATAATCCATTCATCTGCAGTTTGATACCTACATTGATTCCACATTTTAACTATTATATTAAATTAAACAGTGGATAATGGTGTGCATATTCCTTTTGAATGAAAGGTTTTAAATCCTTGGTGTAGATAACGTAAGTAGAATTTATGCATCATATGGCAACTCAATTCTAAGTCTCCTGAGGACTTTTCATAGGGGTAAAAAAAAGACAGTATTCCCACCATCAGTGGGTGAGAGTTCCTTTTTCCACTACTTTCCAACAGTGTAAATATTTTCTACTATTTTTGACATATGCCATTCTCACTGATGTGAGATGTTAAAGTAGTTAATAATTTTATCCTCCTTTCACTTACAGGTCATTAAAATTGGGCATATTTAAACAACACAGACAGTGATTCATCTGGGGATATCAGAACAGCCACTGGTTTTGTGTAGTTAATATTTTTATTAAAATTTGTTGTATTAAATGGAAATTTACTTCGTTAACCTAAAAATTTGTGTCCAACCAGAAACTTGGAATATAACTTTACTAGGCCTTTGAAGTAATATTATCTCAAAATTAAATCCTTCTGGAATTAGCTTTGTTCTTTCATCTTATAATTAAGGTCTTTGTAAAGGAAGAGGATACAGACATAAAACAGAAATGAAATAATACAATAAAGCATAGGGGAATACCTTCAGGCTGAAAAAACAGAAGGCATTGCCATCAATCACTATTATCCAGGAGTAAGGCGTCACTCCCTCCAAATCCTACAGAAAAGTCAGTTTGGCCTGTAAAGCTGCAAGCAGGCTATTTTCTACTGAGCCACATTTCCTGGCCTAAATGTTTGATATCATCAGTAGGGATTGATTTGTTATAGTCATTTTAGGAAATTAAAACAATGCTCTTTGTTACAAAGATAGCCTAATAATAAATTTTAGAAGGATTTATTCGCTCAAGCTTGTTATATTTTGCCAGATATTTTGACAAAAGCTTGGAAAATGTCCATAATGCAAAAGTGCTGTCTATTTTCATAGACTAAAAGGTTGAAAGTTGAAGTATTATCTAAGAGGATTATAGGAACAATAGTATTAATTTCACTGTAATTCTCTACACCATCTCCTAAGTACTTAAGTGCTAGATACTGGGGCCGGTGAGGTGGCGCTAGAGGTAAGGTGTCTGCCTTGCAAGCGCTAGCCAAGGAAAGATCGCAGTTCTATCCCCCAGTGTCCCATCTGGTCCCCCCAAGCCAAGGGCAATTTCTGAGTACTTAGCCAGGAGTAACTCCTGAGCATCAAACAGGTGTGGTCTGAAAAAAAAAAAAAAAGAAGAGCTAGATACCATGAAAGATAGGCTGCATCTATTATCTAATTTTATCTGTAAAACCAAGACATAATTTATTCTACCTAATGGGTAAAGGAAGTGGGGCATGTTAAAGTTTAATGACTTCAATGGTTTTTCTTTTGTCTATGACAGGGCTGGTTTTCCATTTCTTGTGAAGAGATAAAGGAAGGAACCCTATTAATGCATTTGATATGGGCCTTGGCTAATGAGTCATGTTGGATGCTGGCATATAAAAAGCCAAGGAAATAGCATAGTGGATGAAAGAAATTGTGAGTATAAAGTCAGATGTGTAAAAAAAATAAGGAGTTTTTCAGTATTAGACTGTATCATCTATTTGAGTGTACCAATTATGACAAAGGAAAAAGTGGGAATCAGTTGTTAGCCAATGTGTAAATGCCCAAATGAAATGGGAAATTGTTCTTTTAAGATATATTGAAATTCTGAAAAATTTTGTTGAAACTACTGGAAGGATCAGAGTATTCTTCATATAAATAAATCCCAATATACTATGAAAAATAAATTGAAGACTAGGAGATGATGGTTGCAGGGTTGAAGGATCTTGCTTAGGAGCTAAATAACTTGAAAGGAAGAAAAATCCGTTTTTGCATTATTTGACACAAAAATGTAATGATAAAATCAGTTGATTATTTAAAAATAACTATTGAGTCTTGTGTTACCCAAACAGAGATACACATAGTAATGTTCAGGGTTCAAATCACAACTAAACTTTTATAATATTTGAAAATTTTCATACAAAATGAAGCAAACAAATATATGTATGTCCTCAAATTTCTTTATGTTACAATTGGCTATGCTTATGTGATCATATGTAGTGCTAAGGATTAAATCTGTGTATAGCACATGCAAAGCAAGAATCCTACTTTCTGTACTGTCTCTCAAGTCCTTGCATTTTAACAAGCCAGAAACCATATGGTACTGGGGATATATCCAGCTTCTTTGGAAGCATTCAGGAAAATACATTCATTCTAATACTTGTAGGTATCAAAACAGTCCATGACTAATTTATTTGTTTAAAATGAAAACTATTTGTTTTAGTTTATTTATTTACTTGCCAACTTAAAAAATCTTGATTTTTTTTTAAAACGTTGTCAATTATAAATAAAATTGCTGTGAAAACCCATGTAGATTATTTTTCGGTGGCCATAAGATTTGAACCAAGTTAAAGATATAATATTGGCATATTTTTTATTAAAACTGGATGACTGAGCATATGTTTAATTTTTATTTTTGTTTCAGTTCTTACTAAAATGATAGTGAAAGTGCATTTAAAAATTTAATAAATTAGGGGGCAGGGTTGTTGCACAAGCGGTATGGTGTTTGCCTTGCACGCACCTAACCTAGGATGGACTGCAGTTTGATTCACTGCCGTCCCATATGGTCCCCCAAGCCAGGAGCGATTTTTGAGATCATAGGCAGGAGTAATCTCTGAGCATGACTGGGTGTGGCCCAAAAAGCAAAAGAAAGAAGAAAGAAAGAAAGAAAGAAAGAAAGAAAGAAAGAAAGAAAGAAAGAAAGAAAGAAAGAAAGAAAGAAAGAAAGGAAGGAAGGAAGGAAGGAAGGAAGGAAGGAAGGAAGGAAGGAAGGAAGGAAGGAAGGAAGGAAGGAAGGAAGAAGGAAGAAGAAAGAAAGAAAGAAAGAAAGAAAGAAAGAAAGAAAGAAAGAAAGAAAGAAAGAAAGGAAGGAAGGAAGGAAGGAAGGAAGGAAGGAAGGAAGGAAGGAAGGAAGGAAGGAAGGAAGGAAGGAAGAAAGAAAGAAAGAAAGAAAGAAAGAAAGAAAGAAAGAAAGAAAGAAAGAAAGAAAGAAAGAAAGAAAGAAAGAAAGAAAGAAAGAAAGAAAGAAAGAAAGAAAGGAAGAAAGAAAGAAAGAAAGAAAAGAAGGAAAGAAGGAAGGAAGGAAGGAAGAAAGGGAAGGAAGGAAGAAAGGGAAGGAAGGAAGGAAGGAAGGAAGGAAGAAAGGGAAGGAAGGAAGAAAGGAAGGAAGGAAGAAAAAAAGGAAGGAAGGAAGGAAGAAAGAAGGAAGGAAGAAAAAAGGAAGGAAGGAAGAAAAAAGGAAGGAAGGAAGGAAGAAAGAAGGAAGGAAGGAAGAAAGAAAGAAAGGAAGGAAAACAGGAAGGAAAAAAGAAAGAAAGAAAGGAAGGAAGGAAGGAAGGAAGGAAGGAAGGAAGGAAGGAAGAAAGAAAGAAAGAAAGAAAGAAAGGAAGGAAGGAAGGAAGGAAGGAAGGAAGGAAGAAAGAAAGAAAGAAAGAAAGAAAGAAAGAAAGAAAGAAAGAAAGAAAGAAAGAAAGAAAGAAAGAAAGAAAGAAAGAAAGAAAGAAAGAAAGAAAGAAAAGAAGGAAGGAAGGAAGGAAGGAAGGAAGGAAGGAAGGAAGGAAGGAAGGAAGGAAGAAAGGGAAGGAAGGAAGAAAGGGAAGGAAGGAAGGAAGGAAGGAAGGAAGGAAGGAAGAAGGAAGGAAGGAAGGAAGAAAAAAAGGAAGGAAGGAAGGAAGGAAGAAAGAAGGAAGGAAGAAAAAGGAAGGAAGGAAGAAAAAAGGAAGGAAGGAAGGAAGAAAGAAGGAAGGAAGGAAGAAAGAAAGAAAGGAAGGAAAACAGGAAGGAAAAAAGAAAGAAAGAAAGGAAGGAAGGAAGGAAGGAAGGAAGGAAGGAAGGAAGGAAGGAAGGAAGGAAGGAAGAGAGAGAGAGAAAGAGAGAGAGAAAAAGAGAAAGAAAAAGAAAGTAAATAATTTACTAATTTAGTTAAAAAAGAAATCCTCTGGGGGCCGGAGAGATAGCATGGAGGTAGTGAGTTTGCCTAGCATGCAGAAGGATGATGGTTCGATTCTGGCATCCCATATGGTCTCCTGAGCCTGCCAGGAGAGATTTCTGAGCATAGATTCAGGAGTAACCTCTTAGTGCTTGCCAGGTGTGACCCAAAACAAAACAAAACAAAACAAAACAAAACAAATCAAAAAGTAATCCTCAGCTGTAAAATAGGGTATGACATAACAATATTTTAAATTGTTAATCAGAACTATGAACCCAGGAAAAAGGTAGCCAAATAGAAAATGACCTATATATTGAGGAATACTAAAATTTAAATGCCTCTAAGTGAGAGCCAACTAATTCAAAAAGAAGTATTATACTTTAGATATAATATTTGAAAATAAGCCCACACTAGGTATATAAAAGTTGGTTTCCTGAAATCCTGTGTAAAGAACACTTAGATCTTCCTAGCAATTAGAGAAAAAAAAAAGACCTCACCTATCATTTTCAATGAGAAACGTTTTCTCTCCAATATGATAGGTGAGATCGATAGATTCAGGTCTCAGGAACAAAAGGCATGTGGCTGGAGCAATAACACAGTGGATAGGGTATGCGCCTTGCATGCAGCTGACCCGAGTTCAATTCCTGGCATCCTATATGGTCCCCAAGCCTGCAAGGAACTATTTCTGAATTAAGAGCCAAGAGTAAGCCACAGTTGACTTCTGTTATTTTGTTTGTTTTATAGTTCATTGTCCGTTTGGGGTTACATCTGCTGGTGCTCAGGGCTTACTCCTAGCTTCATGCATAAGAGTTACATTAATAGTGCTCAGGCAGTCATATTGAGTGCTAGGAATAAAATTTCTGTGGCTCTTATGAAAGAAAGTGTCCTACCTTTTACTTCAACACTAGAGTTTAAGTATGACTTGTGATGTACTGAAATCAAGAATGAAAATACAAGTTTTCTTACCTAATAGTGAGACATTTAAGTTCCTTCCTTAATTTCAGTAATACTTCTTACTAGATTTGCTATTTTTTTCCAGAAAATATATTGTAAAACTCTAATACAGAAGGTTCAGCAACTCAAAGAATCAAAATTTCTGGCAGCTGTAACCCACCATTTAAAAACTGAGTTATTGTGTGATAAATCCTGGTTAGCAAGTCCAGTATCTAAAGAAACTTATGTTTATATAAATGAACTGTAAAGTGCCACCTAATTTGGGGGGGGAATCTAAAAATAATATAAAACAAGTGTATTAAAATAGGAACTTAATATAAATAAAGATTATAAAACAAAAATAGTAACAAATAAATAGCATTTTAAGAGACTGAGATAATATATTCTTAAATAAGAAAAATATACTATTGGACAAAAATAATATTCAAAGATTAAAGAATTCTTAGATGATAGGATCTATAACCACCACCTTTAAAAGTAAGCAGTCATCTGAAAAAAAAAAAACCTGTATAAAATACTTTTCCAAGCATACCCATGTATGTATGGTAAGAAAAGTATTTTAAAACTCTGATAATCCGCTCACAATGGCTAAAATAAAACTAATTGGATTTTAAGAATGAAAGAGACATTGGATGAGAGAAAAACATCAAGAATATTAAGTACACAGAAAGATAGTTTTGTGGGTAAAGCACTTAAATTGCATGTGGCTGACCAAGGTTTAGGAAATAATTCAGTAATGTTGACTAAATTATTGTAATAAAAATTGTTGTTCTTAGAATCATATTTATCCAGCAAGTATATGGTAGGAAAAATTTAATTTCAGATATTCTTGTTTCTGAATAAAATTTATAAATGGGTAAAAAGGTCTCTGGTTTAGGATTACAGAACTGTATAATACAGGAAAGAGAGGGTATACAGAAAAGAGAAAGAAGGTAGAAGAAAGGGGAAAATCAGTAAAAAGATCGCTTAGAATTGAGTTTCAGAAAACTGCAAGTTATAAACTTTATAACAAAACTAGAGAACTTTTAGTTTGCTTTCTTGCTTATTTTAGCTTGGTACACATATCTAGCTTGTTCAGGTCTTGGTTCTGATTCTGTGCTTAGAGGTCACTGCTGGTATTGCTCTGGGCTCCATATTAGGATTGAATTAGAATCTGCTTCTTCTTGCAAGGAAAGTGCTTTACCCTTTGAATTATTTCTCTGGCCCTAGAACATATAGTTCAAGACAGAGTTAAAGATGGGCAGAGAGCTTCTAAAATGAAGTATCTAAGAAAAATTAAACCTTTAGATTACCAGATCAATTTGAATATATTCAATGAATTGTATAGTCCTGATGAAACCCTTATGGATGAATGACTAGCAGAAATATTAGAAGATATCAACAAATATAAGTATGCAGTTATGACTTATAGGTAAAATAGTGCTGTATAAGAAAAAGGATGAAAACGAAGGATCCTGATACTTTGACTCTGAGTAATAATATGTCTATGAACTGAGATAAAATTCTAATTTGCCACTGATTTTTGTGAGTACTTAATAGTGACAGAACTTTACTAGTATGATATTTATGGAAACTTAATATATTAATTTAAATAATATTATTAAATGAATTGGAAATAATATGTGTGACAGAAATCAACAGTATGAGACTGAATTAGAATTATTAATCTTCCCATACGATTGCATACATACATGTCAAAAATTGAAAGTCAGCCAATAGAACTATAATGATTGCAATAGCTGATGCATATCATCTTTATTCTATTGTTTTATTATTATTACTATTATTCATTTATTACTATTTATTATTATTAGTCTTTTATTATTTTGTCTTTCAACATACAGACATAAACTCAGTAGTCTCAAGAAGGCAGTTCTGTCTTGAAATAAAAATTGTTATCTAGTGAAAGGGGTGAAACAGCAGAAACTATAATATGTGAGAGATTGGAGAGAGAATACAATAGGTAGGGTACTTGTCATATACCTGGCAAACCTCCAGTTCAAACCATGGTACCCCATATTGTTCCCAAAATCTCTCTAAAAGTGACACTTGAGTACAGAGCCTAGTAATTTCTCAGTAGCACCAGAGGTGACCCCAAAAAACAGACCAAAAGAGAAGAAAAAAGATTTGAGGACCAGATAAAAGGACAGAGGTAATAGGCACATGTTTAATTTGTCCCTGGCACCATGTGGTACCATGGTCTCAAACTCCATACTGGTGAATAGGTAATCTCAGCATAATAAGGGACACAGAGTATGACATCCACCTGATCTCCTGAGACCAAAAATAAAATGATGTGATAATTAAATATAATGCATTTACCATGTTAAAACAAAAAGCTAAGTGAAACAAACAAAACTGTCATGGTTCATATATGTTGTGCTTTCTTACTTGCTAAGATAAAAAAGTACTTTTTGTTGTTATAAACAAATATACCTCCTTAGAGCATGAACATATGATATATTAAGCTAAGGAATATGAATCTCTTTGCTTTCCTCTCCTTTGTTATAGCTTCTGGAGTGGGAATCAGCATATGAAATATGATCTCCCATTGAATGCCATCTACTTTTATAAATTCATGTGAACTTATATTATTTGAAGACACATTTCAATATGGAAAATTTTGTCTGGAAGAAATATTCAAATGAAACAAAAGGATGCTACTTGCTTCCAATTTTAGATTAGATGGAACCCATCCATTCAAATTTATTGTCAGATATATTTATCCTGAGGAGGAATGTTTAGAATAATAGCAATTTTGTACCTTGGGCTCAAGGATAGAAAAAATAAAGGTAACTGATTGATACAATTTGCAATCAGTCATTTCTACTACCCATTCATGAATAAATGTGTTCACTATATTAAAGTAAAGTTATGATGAACCAGGAGAATGGTTTATGCATAAATGAAATAATATTCTCTAATGTCATAAGTAGATCTAAGCAATTATATCAATTGTAGCTCTAGTAGATTATGTATTTACAGATATTTTTCCTATTCTTTATAAATTAGAAGTCTGACTATTGCTTTGGTAAGAAATGTGATTACTAAAATATTTTACTAGTAAACATATAGATTATTGCAATAGTCAAAGACTCCAACTATCATCTCTCTGCACAAATTAACACATTATTTCTTTAAGAATATTTCTGTCTATGATCAACTAATTTTTGCTCAGAATTTAAAAACTCACATCATAAAAAATAAAAATTCTTAATTATAATGATATCTCTGAGAGCAATATATTTCTCTCATTTACCTGTTTCCATGGTATCCAGCAAAATCTTAGCACATTTGCTTAACTTGATAATGTTAGATAAAAATGCAATTGCATTAACTTGAAATAATATCTTTTCTTAGATGATTATGTCTTTCTAATATTATTCTCTCCTCTAATGACCCTTTCTTCTTACCCACATTTAAATTTATGTTGTAAGTCTTACATTTATTGTACATGTTTTTCCATTTATTCATTTATCCGTCCATAATACACATTTAAATATATACTATGATTCTCTTTTCTGCAGGAAGTGAAAAATGCAATGAGATTACACAATTAATATTATTTAAAGGGAATCCATTGGGTCAAAATTTTGAAAAGTCAATTTGCTTAAAAGGGACACTTTAGTTGTAATTTGATCAGATATTAGATTGCTTCTCCATAATATAGAAGTAAAAGAATTTATAACTAATATCTAGAATCTAATAGAAAGATCAAAATCTCTGCAGTAACAATTAGACCCACATTCTATGGTCTTTACCAAAGTATTAATGTGTGTATAATTAGAAAGTATAAAAAATGTAATTTGCTGCCATTCTAGTAATTTATGTCAATTCTCTTATGGTTCTTATTAGTAATTCAAAGAAATTAGAAATTCAAAGTAATTAGTAATTAGAAACTGTAGTCAATTTCATTTTACTTTTGTTGTTACCTCCCTCATATTGCAGAGTATGATATAGCAATGAAATATGTATTAAAATATTTTTTCATGCCACAAAATTACATTTTCAGATATTTACATTGGTGAAAGGCACTTGAGTATTCTAGAAGTAAAGTCTTATCACCTCTACTTAATAGGTTTTTAATAATGTGAAAAGAAATAGTGCAAAGAATTTGAATAAATTTTCCAAATGGGATATTTCAATTATGTTAGATATGTAGGTAGTTCACATCTGGTATGACACAAATATGATACCCAAAATAAAGGGATAAGTAACTCAGAGTAATAAAAACAAATTGCTATTCTAAAGTCCTAAACCCAGTGACATTTAAATTAAAAAATATGGGCCCAGAGAGATAGCACAGTGGTGTTTGCCTTGCAAGCAGCCGATCCAGGACCTAAGGTGGTTGGTTCAAATCCCGGTGTCCCATATGGTCCCCGGTGCCTGCCAGGAGCTATTTCTGAGCAGACAGCCAGGAGTAACCCCTGAGCACCGCCGGGTGTGGCCCAAAAACCAATGTATTTATATATATATCATCGACTTAAATAATGTAACACATAATGTATGATTTGCTGTTTAGTCATCTATAAAGTGCCTGGTAACTCCTAGTGTTTTCTACCTTATTTTACTACATTACATGTGTATTTTTAAATTGCTTTTTAATTACATCTCATATGTATTCTTATATCCCTCAATATTTTTATATAAACACATATTCTGTCCTAAGAAAATATTTTGAAAGGGGCCGGAGAGATAGCACATTGGTGCAAACAACCAACCCAGGACTGTCAGTGGTTTGAATCATGGCACCTCATACGTATGGTCCCCCTTATCAGCCAATAGCAATTTCTGAGTACAGAGCCAGAGGTAACCCCTGAACACATCTGGGTGTGACCCAAAAATAAAAAAAAAAGTTTGAAAGTATAAAGAAGTTAATATTTTATTTATCATTCTATGTAAATATTTGGGGGTTTAAAATTAGAGAAACCTAGGCCATTCAAAGATTGGAGAGCATGGAGCTCCCAGACTTTGTTAGTGAAGAGTACAGTTAGTTTCCCCCAAGACCCCCGAACACTACTGGATGCGACCCCCGGAGGAGACCCCCAACCCGCGGGGATGAGGTGAAGAGGGTCGCTACTAATTTGGTGGGTTGTCACGAGTAGACCCGATCTATAAAACAAACTTAAGAAGTTAAGAGGAATGCTCAAGACAACAGATGCTGTTCAAAAGTGTTTATTGTAAGGGGTGGCTAGTTTTTATAGGCAGATGCATGGGGGAAATTCAAACACACCAATCATCATTTCGGGCAAGGAATATTTCCAAATATGGCAGAGGCAAAGCATGATTTGTTTTTCAGTATCTACATAAGCCAGGGGGAGGAGTTAGGATAAAGAGTTTGTGAGCCAACATTCCAACCTTATCAGTTACTTAAAAATGTTACAAGACAGGATCTAAAAACTTTGTTTAGCCAACAGATCTAAAAGAAACTGCTTATCTTTTGCTAGTTTTAACTGTTACAAAGACAGACTGTTCTGTCTACATTGCTTCCTCCTGGCTATGCAGTCAGGCTGCTTTGTGTAAATTTTAACTTTTGAGGTTAGCCATATCCTTTGTCATCAGGGCATGAGTGCCTCTTGTCACATAGGCAACAAGGTCAGGGGTTTCTGAGACACCATTTTGTTCTAGGTTCTATCAGCTCCCCACACTTGGAGACCTTGGAGACCCAATAAAAAACAACTGAGATTTCTTCTATGGCATTAGAACAGTTCTTGGTCTCTAGTCACTTTGAAACTTAAACTTTATCAATGCAAAATGGTGTAGAAATAATAAGAAATTATTTTTCAGTAAGAAAGGATAAAAAGGATGGGAATAAAACATGTAAATTCAATAAAGATTCACTTAAGATACAGATTAAGAGTCTCACATAAGGAAAGACACTTTCTATCCATGCTTATATACATGTATGCATGTACAAGTTTATCGTTAAAATTTTAAAGATATAATATATAGTTAATGATTTCTGGTTGTAGTTTTTCCAGGGCAAAATTTGCTTTATTGGTCAAATATTGAAGTATATATGTTTTTAAAATTTCATTTTTAAAATTTCATTAAAGCACCATGGTTTATGAAGTCATTTATTTATTTTCATTTGTATAAGCTGTTTAACTCATAATTTGGATTTCTCTAATAAGTGAAATGAGCACGTTTTTATTATACCTAATGACCATCCATTCATCTTTTTCATAGAGCTGTTTATTCATTTTCTCTCCACATTTATCAATGAATTTTTATATCTTGTGCATTGATTTTTGTGAGTACTATTTATATTCTGGAATTCAACCCTTTATCTAATGTGTTAGGTGCAAATTCTCCCATTCAGTATTTTTTTTTAATTTTTATCCTGGGTTTCTTTTGCTACACAGAAACTTTTTGCTATTCAATATTATTTGCTTAGTTTTGATTTTGTAGGCTTTGCCAATGTCATCATATCATTAAAAACTCCTTTATACGATGCCTGTATTCTGCCTATATTTTCTTTAATGACTTTTTCTATTCAGGTATTACTATAAGGACTTTGATCCACATTGAGTTGATGTTGTGTAAGGTGTGAATTTGTATCCAGTTAAATTTCTTCCCTAAACCATTTGTTAAAGAATCTGTCTTTATTCCACTTCATGCTTACAGCTCTTTTTATTTTTTTCAAATATTAGCTGACCATATATATGGAGGTTTGACCTTAGATATTCTTTTCTGACCCATTGATCATAGATACTTTTTATTCCAGCTACATGCCACTTCGATTGCTACTATTTGTAGTATATCTAAGTTAGTTAATAAGATGCTTCTCATTTATTCTTTTGAGTCTGATTTTGTTAACTGGAATCTTTTATGATTCCAAATAGACTTTATAATGGATTATTCTGTCTATTTTTTAAGGTCTTGTGTTTATTTTTTGTTTTTGAAGTTTGAAATTTTCTTACTTTTTTTGTTAATCTCTGTTGACTTTGTGTAATTTACTTATAGTTCAGTGATTCTAATAATTCAGAGAATATTCTATTCTTGTTCATTAAGTACCTTATATTTTCTTCTATTTTGTTTTCCTGTCTCTATCTCTGTTCTGTCTGTCTCTGTCTCAGTTTCTCAATCTCTCAACTTCATTATTGATGCAGACATTTATTTTCTCTTTAAGTTCTTCTATACAGGGGCCGGAGTGGTGGCACAGGGTGTAAGGCAGGGGTCTCAAACTCGTGGCCCACGGGCCGTTTGCAGCCCTCCATACAACATTTTGTGGCCCATGCCAACCTTCAAATATCGCAGTATTTGCAATTTTTCGCTTACCAAATAATCACAATAAAAATCACATTAGTGAGAAAAAATTGCATTAAACATTCGCATACCCCGAGCAGTTCCATTCAAGGTATGCAAATGTTTAATGAGATTTTTTGCGATTTTTTTCTTACTAATGTGGTTTTTTATTGTGAATATTCGGTAAGCAAATAATCGCGAATACTTTGCACCTAGCACAGACATCATTTCCGCTGCTCCTGCCCGCTGTCCTTTGCATTATCGGAGGCCTAAGGGAGAGAAGGGAGAGAAGTTTATTACAGAATTAGATTTTGTCATACCTTCATCATGACTTCATCAAAGCCTGCAATGAAGAGAAAGATTGATGACAAGCACAGACAATTACAGGAAAAGTGGGAGACACAGTATTTCTTTGCTGAGCACAGGGGCATCCCCACATGTCTTATTTGCTCAGAGAAAGTTGCAGTGCACAAGGAATACAACTTGAAACGCCATTATTCAACTAAACATGCTGAGGAATGTGCAAAATATCAAGGAAATGAGAGAGCCAAGTGGGTTGCCAGTCTTAAAGCATGTCTAATGAAACAACAAGATTTCTTCAAGAAAGCAATCAAAGAGAATGTTGCATCAGTTGAAGCTAGTTACATGGTTAGTGAGATGATTGATATTGCAGGGAAACCATTCACAAAAGGAGAGTTTGTTAAAAAATGTATGTTACAGGCTGCAAGTATTATCTGTCCAGAAAAGAAAGGTCGATTTAGCAAAATCAGCCTTTCTGCCAACACTGTGGCAGATCGCATTTCTGACAAGCCAAGTGGCATTTATCATCAACTGTGTGAGAAAGCCAAATGTTTTGATGCATGCTCAGTTGCTCTTGACGAGGGCACAGATATAACAGACACTGTAAGCAGCTCACAATTTATGTCTGTGGTGTTGAGTGCAATTTTGAATTGACAGAGGAGCTGCTCACAATAATTCCAATGCGTGGCCAGACCACCGCTAATGAGATATTTCGGCATCTGTTTGATGCCATTGAGAATGCAGGTTTGCCATGGAAAAGGTTTGTTAGAATAATAACCAATGGAGCACCATCGATGGCAGGGAGAAAAATGGACTGGTGGCACTTATTCAAAAAAAAAAAAACTGGAAAATGAGGGTGTAGAGAAGGCCATTGCTCTTCAGTGCATATTCCATCAGCAGGCCCTTTGCAGTAAATGCCTGTCGTGTGACAATGTGATGTCTGTTGTTGTGAAATGCATCACTCAAATCAGATCCAGAGGCTTAAAGCACAGGAGGTTCTGTGCTTTTTTAGAGAAAATGGAGTCAGAATATGGAGATGTGCTCTATTTCACCGAGGTACATTGGCTCAGAAGGGGAAATGTCCTGAAAAGATTTTTTAAGTTGAGAGAAGAAGTGAAAGCCTTCATGGAGAAGGATGGGAATTCTGTTTCTGAGTTAAGTAATCACAAATGGCTCATGGACTTCGCTTTTCTTGTTGAGATCACACATAAGCTGAATGTACTAAATAAGATGTTACAAGGCCCAGGGCAGCTTATCAGTGCTGCCTATGACAACGTGAGAGCAATCTCCACAAAACTTGTGTTATGAAAATTCTAGCTCTCTCAGACAAACCTTTGCCATTTCCCAGCATGCAAGGAACTTGTAGATGCAGGCATACCATTCAGTGGTGAGAAATATTTTGATGCTATTTAAGCTAGAGAAGGAATTTGATCATGGATTTTCAGACTTAAAAAAGCACAGAGCCACTTTCCAAATTTTTATGGACCCTTTTTCCTTTGATGTGCAAGATGCCCTTCCTGTGCTTCAAATGGAGCTCATTGACCTGCAATGCAACTCTGATCTCAAAGCCAAGTTCAGGGAGAGTAGTGGAAAAGCAGACAGCATGAGCAATTTTTGAGAGAATTGCCCCCCAGCTTCCCTGAGCTTTCCCAAATGTTCAAGCGCACCATGTGCCTTTTTTGGGAGCACATATTAGTGTGAAAAGTTATTTTCCACATTGAACTTCAATAAGTCAAAGTACATGTCTAGACTTAATGATGATCATCTTCAAGCCATAGTGAGGGTCTCAACTGCTTCTTATCTAAAGCCAAATGTGGTTCAGATTTGTGAGAAGAAGTGTTATCAATCTCTGGCAGCAAGGAATAGGCAAAAGATGCCAAGTTCAGAAGAACTGTTCATGATCTTCACTCCATGTTCTATTCATGTTCAGAAGAAATAATTAAAACTGTTAATAATGAAGTTTGAGGACTTTTTCTGTGCAATACCTTATGCAGCCCTACCTCACCTCTACTTTGCCTCCTGTGGCCTCCAGGTAAATTGAGTTTGAGACCCTTGGTGTAAGGCGCCTGCCTTGCGCGCACTAGCCTACGAAGGACTGTGGATCGATCCCCCATCGTCCCGTATGGTCCCCGAAGCCAGGAACGATTTCTGAGTGCATAGCCAGGAGTAATCCCTGAGTGTCACAAACAAACAAACGAGCAAAACCTCTACAGTTCTCTTCCTGTGATATTATGCTATTTATTGTTTAGTATTATAAATAGCTATTATGCACCTTTGAATCAGTTTGAATAGAATCCCTCATCTTATCAAATAATCTTTCTTTGAGTTGCTTGAATTTCTCATTTAGTGATTGCTTAATATCGCTGGCAAATTCTTGTTTATTTTTTCTTGCCAATGCAGTTAGTGTTAACTTTAGGTCCTCATTGGCCAGGTTCAATAATTTTGAGTTGAGAGAAGTGAAAGCCTTCATGGAGAAGGATGGGAAATCTGTTTATGAGTTAAGTAATCACAAATGGCTCATGGGTATTTGTTTGACTTGGGTATTTGTTTGAGTTTCTGTCTCTATGTGAGCAGAATTCTTAGTTTCTCCCATGTGATGGTTTAGAATCCCAGTTATTTAATAACTGATCTGTTGAGTTGTTTATACTAGTCACTAATAACAATACAACTGCTGTTAAGTTTGTTTTTTTCTTACCATGCATTGTTATATATTACTATTTGAATAGCTTCAGGGATTTGTCAACTAGTTACTCTACTGAATTAACTGAGATTTAGCATTGTATACTGCTTCAGAATAAGAGTCTAACATCCCACCTTCCCCCAATAAAAGAGATATATGCAGTAATTTTTTTCAGCAAACACACCAGTGTCTGTCCAATTTTGGGTATAGAGGATAGACTGAAGTAAGTTCAGGCCAATCTCTATTCTAGATACTGGAGAGGTTAGTGGGAAAAAAAAAAGAATGGAATCTCTGAATTGCAGGCATGAGGTTGAATGGAGTTTGGGAAGGAGAAGCACCCTGAGAATTAAAAAAAATTATTTTATACTTAGTCACTCAATATAGTAGAGTACTAGGTTATGTACACAGATGTAGGAAAGACAAACTAAATTATTTCATCTCTTCAGCTTGTATAATCATAATTTCTAAGAAATTTCTCTG
This sequence comes from Suncus etruscus, assembly GCF_024139225.1. Lineage (NCBI taxonomy): Eukaryota > Metazoa > Chordata > Mammalia > Eulipotyphla > Soricidae > Suncus > Suncus etruscus. The sequence continues at coordinate 72,908,977 of NC_064856.1, forward strand.
AGGCTCACACTGCAAAGTAAAGTCAAATAAAGCTGAACCAAAACCTGTCCACTTAAAATCCTCGAAAAAATGTGTCACAGATGAATACTTGAGCTTATTTGTATAGATTCAACCTGAAAGAAGAATGTAATTATTAGTGAATATTGATTTAGGAATTTAAAGCAATTAAACTGATACTTTAAAAAAACCATTGTAAAGCAGTTTTTTTAAAGAATATGTCCTTTCTATATCTATTATAATAAGATTTATTATCATAGGGTAGTCACATAAAAAAATTGAATAAAAATTTAAAATCAAAATAGGATAAATGATCATTATTATACCAAAATTATATTTTATATATTATATATAAATTATAGTAGCATAAAATTGACAGATCTCCCTGTTACAAAAATAATTTACATAAATAATTGATATATAATATTTAATGCTATATCTAAATTATTACAATTTTTTATTTGTTTATTTGTTTTAGGGCTATATTTAGTGTGCTCAAAGGTTATACAGAGCTCAAGGTTCTGTATTGAGGAATTAATTACACTTAACAGGGCTTAGGAAACCAGATGAAATACCAGAAATTGAAAGTACCATACCCACTGTACTATTACTCCATCTTTACAAAGTATTACTGGTTTAAAGGGAATCATTTGAAAAATAATTTCATTGTCTAGTTCTAAGCCTACATGGCATTTTTATTTGTGGGTTGAACAAATATTCACTGAATAGACAACTGACACCTTTGTGGAATAAACCATGTTTGTCTTAATAAACTTTACTTGTAAAACTTTGATTATGTGAGATTTTTAATTTAATATATAGAATAAGTATAGATAAGTAGTATAAGTATATAAGTAGAAACATTTAATACATAAAAAGTTGTAAATGTACTACTAAAACATTTTTAGTTACGTATTTAATTTAAAAGGGAAAGGAAGGAAGGAAGGAAGGAAGGAAGGAAGGAAGGAAGGAAGGAAGGAAGGAAGGAAGGAAGGAAGGAAGGAAGGAAGGAAGGAAGGAAGGAAGGAAGGCGAAACAGCTTGAGTTACATAATTAAGGACTTTAGTTGCTTCTCAAATAATAAGAATTTCTTCCACCAGGGGGCAACAATCACAAGATATTCATTGATAACTTCAAAAAGTTTCTTCAAGCAAGGATATACAAACACAAAACAAATCTAATATATTTTTTTTCTGGGTAATACCTTTTTCTTAATTTTAATGTATATATTTTTCACTAACCTGTATATTTTTTATATTTTTATTTAAAAACCGTGGTTACAAGGTTGTTTAGAATACAGTTTTTTCCTCCACAAATAAAGTTGCCTATATTGAGTTACAATCATACAATGTTCACCAGTACACAAAGGTCCTAAGTTTCCCTCTCACCCTCCATGATACTCTTTTTCTTCTCACCTAACCTCCCCCAAAAGAATAATATTAATAACGTACTTTATTCATCTAACAATAATTATATATTCAAAGTAGAATACAATAAATTTACTCTTCTTTAAATATATAAGAATAGAGCAATTTCAGAAAATAGCTCAATTCTCTGTATTATTGCATTTCTTCACTTTAAGTGTAAATACAATAATAATCAAGAAAAAAATAATCAAGAAAAATTGTTGTACAACAATGAAACATTTGTAGAAGTTTTAAAAGAGGGGGCAGAACAATAGCACAGCAGGAAGGGCATTTGCCTTGCATGTGGCTGACCCAGGTTTGATTCCCAGCATCCCATATGGTCTCCTAAGCCTGCCAGGAATAATTTTTGAGGGCAGAGTCAAGAATAACTCCTGAGTGCTGCTGGATGTGCCCTCCAAAATAATCTAGAAAAATTTATAGAAATTCACAGGCTAGCAGGTTGATACAGATGACTTACTATTTTCTTTATTTGTTCAAATAAGGAAATAAAAATTTATCAAGGCTAAATGATTGTATCAAAATAATAGAGTAAAAACAATCAACCTACACTCAGATCATGTAAGATAGCATTTAATAATCTACATTGTTGATATTCAATTGTAATACATATTAGGACTGTCTTGAAAACATTTTTAGAATTATTTATCTACTATAGACACTGAATGATAATCTGTATTTTCACAAGATACAATTTTTGATAAATTACTCTAATGCATGCTGCTTCTTCATGGTTTTCATGTCTTCAATATATCTCTTGAATATCATTTTCCCCTCAATACATTGGGAATAAAACATAGTCTGAGAAAAATGATAATAACTCAATGAGATCATGAAGGATAAGATAAACTCATAATAACCTACGCTACACAAACTAATTTTACTCAATAAAGTTTTTACTTTAAGGAGAGATTAGGATGGGCAGAAGTGGTGGTGCAGACGGTAAGGCATTTGCCTTGCACGTGCTAATCTAGGACAGACTTCAATGCGATCGATCCCTGTCATCCCATATGGTCCCCCAAGTCAAAAGCGATTTCTGAGTGCAACCCCTGAGCATCACCAGCTCAGCCAAAAAGCCAAAAAAGAATAAAAAAAAAAAAAAGGAGAGATTAGGTGATGGTAATTTTCTAAGAATTGAGTTGTATTTGTTTTCTAGTGAGACAATTTAACATAGGAGGACAGTTGCTAGATTAGAAGAAAATCAGAATACAAAAATAAGAATATCTCAAATTAGTAAATAATATGTTCACTTATATAATATTGAGATTTTTTATTAATTTTATTTAGAAATTATTGTTCTTATATTTTGTAATTTTGGACCACACCCAGCTACACTTAATTAAGGCTTATCCTGACTCTATGTTCAGGGATCATTCCTGGTGGAGCTTGGGGTATCAGATGTGGTGTAAGGAATAAAATCTAGATGGGCAGCATACAAGTCATGTGCCTGCTCATTCCTATCTCTCATCCCTTTATTATTTTATTTTAATTGGGGTGTACACACCCAGTGGATCTCAGGTGTTACTCCTGGCTCTGCGCTCAGAAATTGCTCTTGGCTCAGAGGACCATATGAGATGCCAGAGATCGAACGGGGTTTGTCCACGACTTGTCACATGTAAGGCCAATGCCCTAACACTGTGCTACATTCTGGCCCCCCTCTATTAATTTTAAAGAGCACAAATGGCATTCTCACATACAAGGTGGCCTAGCAATAGTCCTTTAACGTTATTTCATATAGTATTTTCTTTGGTTTAAAACTTTGCTCAATATGTCTCTTTCATTGGGATATTCTTTAGGTACTACCAACCTTCTGCATTCAATTCATTGGGCTGTCAGAATCACCCTAAAGATAGGTTTATCATAATATGAGCTTTAAGAAATATAAGGTAAAACCACCTCCTGTAATTTTATGCTATTTTTAATCTCGAGTTTAGTTATGTAGCTTGTCCAATTATATTGGCAATTATTTGTAACTATATTTGTGTTTCTATTTTCCATGTAATTTTTGAGATTTTTCATAAGACACTATTTGAATCTAGTACAATTCTGGGCTCTAAATAATTATTTTTAGCATAAGTAAGTCAATATAACCAGCTAGTTTTATTCAAGCACTCACCCTGCTATTGATAATAAAAGAGAGAACTAGAAAGGATTTAATTTAATAAAGATGAATCTAACTAATTTTCTCTAGTATCATACCTTTGTGTTGAATTTGTACAATTTGGCATATTATATATATATACATATATATATACACTATGTACATAAACCAGGTTTATGAATTGTTTAGATCTATAAAAAATAATCAGGTCAATCTTTTTTGTTACCACCCTAGGTTCACAAATATTTGATTTATATTTTTGCATGCTTTCAGAATTATATAATCATGGTTATACTTAATTTAGATTTAAAATATTTTATAATTATTAAAAGATAAATATTTTAGGCCACATATGTGTAGAAGAATGTAGTTTATTGAGCTCTTCTCATGTTTATTTGCCTTTGTGTATTAGTTATTATTTTAATATATTCCAGAGTTTTAAGTAAGATCTTGCTTAGTAATTTGTATAAAATTAATATTTAATTCATATCATAAAATTACAGAAATATAATCACAGTGTCCTCAAGAAAACTATACTCCCCCTGTTGGTATAAATAAAATATAAGGATTTTGACCTTGAGAATATGGTGCAAGAGCATTTGCCAGAATTACACCTAAAGAGTTTGTGACTACTGTAAAATGCAACAAAACATTAAGCTACAACATTGTTTGTCTTAATTAAATAGATTCATTAATACTATACCTTTAAATGTGAAACAAGTTATATAGGTCTCTAGCTTTATGAAACCATAATACAATGAAGAATAGCAATGTAAAGTAATATAAGTGTTGTAAACTAAGGTTAAAAGATATCAATGACAATATGTTAAGAAACAGAATAGCCACAAAGTTCAATATTATAAAGATGTTTCAAAAGATTGAATTGCTTAACTGTAGAGATACATATTACAAAAATTTATATTAAGCTTCAAGTTCCGAATCTTTTATTTATCAAAGGATGCTGCTTTTTCCCCTTTAACTCCTCTCTGCCTTCCTCCTTTCCTTCTTTTCTTTCTTCCTTCATATTTTATCCTTTCCTTCCTTCCACACTTCCTCTTTTCCTTTCTTGCACTCTTCTTTGTTTTTGTGCTTCCTTCTTTCGTTTCTCCTCTGCTTCCTTCCTCCCCTTTTTCCTTCCTTTCTCTTATCTGGGGTCTAAGCAAAACTTACAATATAATTAACAATTATTTTTTACATATATTTTATATTAAGCTCCTAATTCCACTGGAATACTATAGACGCACGTAAAATATATTGACATCTTCTTTCCCTGTAACATTAACATATCTGGCAGCATAATGGGCAAAAAGTAGAAAACTACAAACAACTTATCAAATTTTAATAAAGTCATTCTTTTTTGCAAAACTAAATGACTCATTATCCCACAAAATACCGGAAATAATGACTTCCTCTTTCTTGGTTTCCATTGAACCTGTTCCTGAAGTTCTCCAAAATGGTACTGGGTCGGGCGGCTTGCCCAGCTACCTCCCCTACAAAGTTGGCAACCTCACCACCAAAAAGAAGCCTCCTGTTTTCCTGAAGCATACTCTGTCCGTGGTGCTGAACTATTCTAAGGAGATGCGCCCACTTGGGCGCTGTCAGCATGCTGTAAAAAAAGATCTTCCCTGTCGCTGTGTGTGTGTGTGTGTGTGTGTGTGTGTGTGTGTGTGTGTGTGTTATTTACTCACGTACTCAAAGAGCAGCAAGCTTTCTCCATCTTAATTCGACTCAACCGCAGAGCAGAGTTGCGCCGGCGTGATGGGAGGAGGTGATGAGCAAGGAGGAAAAACTAATAGCAACGTTGCTCACCTGAGACCTAAGATGATCCCATGAGTTTTAGAAGTGCTCCTCTCCCTTCAGCGAAGGCACCATTTTTAAAAGTACTGTTCTTTTGGTTTTGCTTTTACAAAAGGATTCTGTGGTGTGTCCACCCCTCCGTGGAAAAGAGAAGATTTGACAACACTAGGACCATCAAAACCGGGAATTTGCATTGTTTTTCCAGAGCACAGACTTCCAGGACAAGGACTAATTTGCACCCGCTCAAATACCATGGCTCTGCTTGCGCCCTTTGCCACCGGATCCTCCCCTTCCAATGAGACTTTCTGATTGTGTCTACCAACTCTCCTATTAGGAAACCCGTGGGTTGCATGCAGCTATTCTGTTGTATTCTCTTTCTCACTCTCCCTTCCCTCTCTCACTTGCACTCTTGCTGGAGGAACACCAATACCACCGTTCTACTAAGAAGAAAACCATAAATACCTGCAACGATTAAGACAATATGCGCAATCCTTTTCTTTCATAGCAACCACTATTAAAATCTGGCAAGAGACCTCATCAATTTTTGCAAGAATGGAGTCAGTAAAACAAAGGATTTTGACCCCAGGAAAAGAGGGGCTAAAGAATTTTGCTGGAAAATCTCTCGGTCAGATCTACAGGTAAGAAAAAGCAACCCATGTTTGCTTGGGGTTCAGCATGAAAAAAATCTTGCAAGGCTATTCCTGTAACTCCTGGTTGCTTAGGGAAATTGCAATATGATCAGAAAGTCTTTTTTGTTGTTCATTGCTAAGGCAGGGCTGCTCTAGAAACCTGCTTATTAATTCAGGAATGTTGTACTAAATGAACCTATTTGGTGTGTGTGTGTGTGTGTGTGTGTGTGTGTGTGTGTGTGTGTGTGCTTTGTTTTGGAGCATGCAGATTCTCATTCTTGCCTACTAAGGATATATTTCCTTCTCAATTCAGAAATGACCCGGTTCTGTTCAAAGCGCCCTTTTAGGATGCTTATGTTAGCATCAGGATTTAATTGCTTTATTGCAGACAAATGAATGAAAAAAAAAATAACCCTACAATCAATCAAAAAATTCAGAAAGCTATTGCCAATAAAAATGTTTTAGTAAAAAATGTAATATTTTGTAGTGAAGGAAGAATTAAAAAATAATCAATAATTAATGACAAAAGCAGTTCCTCTCTCTAGCTTTATATGAATGCAAAAACAATGTATGTGTTTTTTTTTTATTTTTGACCTCTGTAATACCTTGACTAGGACATATCTCAGTGCATATCTTGGGGAAAAAAGCCACATAAAAATAAGCACCAAAATATTTTGAAAATACCAGGGAAGATTAAAAGGTATCTTTCTTGTATTTACTGTAATAATTGTATTGTAAATTTTACAACTTTCAACCCATTCAAGAATAATACATGTGTGAAGATATTCTTTATAATATGAAAAAATTGAGAAGAGGGTAGAAACAGGACAAATGATTCTAAATGAGCGATAATTTTTCTTTGGGATATCGATATCTTGGAAATGCATAGGTAATATAAAGAAAATATATCGTCCAATATTTCAAATCTATTTGGTTTAGTGGGTTTCGTCTTAGCAAAGCCCTGCACCTATGCTGCAGTAGATACCGCAAGGGCCCTGCAGTTTTGCATCTGCCTAAAAAGACCTGTTCTTTATCAACTCAACTGCCAGCAGGTGGGGAATTCAGGTGCAAAGTTTAACTTTGCATAGTCTAGCTTCTAAGGCAATGCAGGACAGAAAAAAAAAAAAAAAGTCGCATTAGTTGTTTTTTTTTCCTCTTAGAATAAAATTTAAAAAAATAAATAAAAATTGAGAATAGACTTTACTGGAATAAACTTCAATACACTCGCAAATAGCTTTATGATTACTCGCCAGGTGATAATTTGTAGAATTTGTAAATTTGCTTTTTTTTTCTCTGCAGTGTCAAATTGCTTGACATTCATCTCAAGCTGTGCGTTCTTGCCATTAATCTAAATTTTCACTTGCTCTACTGGTGTTTATACATATAATTGAGGGTGGATATATCGCTTGAAAGGGAACATAAAATCAGATTATGAAGAGGATTGGAAAACATCTTCAGATTGTAATCCGAGAGGTTCTTTGTTTAAATATCTAAAGTATCAGTCTCAAGGAGCTATGCTGATGTTACAGTTCATATTCTTTTTTATTTTATGGTAATTTCATGATTATATTGTGGACTAGAACAACACTATCAGCTTTGAGTCAAATCATTCCATCACTTCGATTTCCCTCTCTCCCCAACTCCCTCCGCCCCCGTTCCCTTTTCCCCCAAGGACGCGAGGCGGGGAAAGGGAATTCTTATGAAATACGCTGCCAATTAAAAAGAAAAGAACTACAAGATAATACTACCGGAATGTGAAATCTACTTGGTGTGGAATATTTTGCCAGGGTTGATATGGACGCCCATTTGGATAACCGAGAGTCGCTTTTTTTCCGGTGTTTGTAACCAAGATAGTAATGACGCAAGGTTGTGAATAATTAATTATTCATGTTCTGGCAGTAGGAAGCTTAGGTGTCGGCCATATGTTGCGGAGGCCTTTGTTTCAAACTCTAGTAACAAGAGGAAATAGAAGTGTAAAGCGTAAAAACTGAACTGGCATCCGAGAGGGGAGCAAAGAGATTCAGAGAACACATGGCACCCCTTAGATTTCACGTACTCTCTCCTCCTAGAGGGCCTTATTCCCTAAGGATAACTGTGCAGCTGGATCTTGGGTCAGAGCAGGACCCAGAAAGATTCAGCTTGGAGGAAACAGAAGGAGGGTGGGGGCTCAGGTATAGGACTGTGGCGGGACCATCCTCAGCGGACTGAGAGATTGGGGAGACTGGGGAGCGGGGCGGAGGGGTTCCAATAGACCGTCCCGGGAGAAAAACACTGCTGCTGCAGGGCTGGCTGCACGTTCACTGCAAGTCACAGCTCGGGTTAAGTCTCCCCGCACACACCACAGAACCTGCAACCAGTTAGGCCTTAGTGACCTGTGTGTGGGTATGAATGACAGGCTAAGGGGGTGAATCCTTGTGAATGCATATTAGACGGCAAAGACTCTCTAAGGCATTCAGGTGCCAGAACTGCAGCCTGGAAGATCCTGGAGGTGGGTGTGGCCCCACAACCCTAACCCCTGAGGGGATCTGGGGTAGGGTAGAGTGGCGCAGTTGATCAAAGCCCCTGGTTTGAGAAAAGGGTAATCACTGCGGTAGGTGGGGGTGGGCATTCTCGCCTTCAACCCGGGTCCTCCGCTTTGCGGTGCAGGGTGCTGGAAAAGAAACAGGACACCGGGGAGACCATCGAGCTGACCGAGGATGGAAAGCCCCTGGATGTGGCCGAGAAGAAGGCGCCGCTGTGCGACTGCACGTGCTTCGGCCTGCCGCGCCGCTATATCATCGCCATCATGAGCGGCCTGGGCTTCTGCATCTCCTTCGGCATTCGCTGCAACCTGGGTGTGGCCATCGTGGACATGGTCAACAATAGCACCATCCACCGAGGGGGCAAAGTCATCAAGGAGGTGGGCAATTGGGGGCCCGGGCTGGGTGGGTCTTTCCAAACCTCCAAAACCACAAGCAGTTGTGTGCCAGCAGTGCCCTATTTCTCTCATCAAAGGGTGGGACCACCACCAGTGATCATCTGTTTTTTATGCACCATGTTAGTCCTGCCATCTTCCCTGTTCACTCAGGTTCGTGGTCGCCACAGTCATAGGTCTCGAGGCCTGACTTTCACGCCTGAACAAGAGAAGAAAGCTGCTAACTACCTCGGTTTTTGTGCAGTGTAATTCAGGCAAGAATAGCGCTGGCCTTGCACGGGAGATGACCCTAGTCTAATTCCAGGTCTCTTCCAATAAAAAAAAAAAAAGCATCAATATTAGGATTTAAAATTTCTCCTTATTTCTCCCAATTCCTACTACACAACGTAAGAAATCAATCTAAAAACAATCCCAAAGAACAGTAGAATATGCGCAAAAGGTCAGCAATCTCTGCCCAGGGGTTATAGAGGACAGGTGGCCCATAGAACCCGCTGCAAGTAGAAGCTGAAGCACTGATGAGTATAGGAATCCCTCAGCTCACAGAAACGGAGGGAGCGATGTGAGTGTCCGCGTCAAGGTCATAGAAACCTTGGGTGGAGATTTCCTGCTCCACCTATGCTGGGGTGGGGTGAAAGATTTCAAGAAGCAAATGTTAGCAGAAAGCAGCAAGACACTGCTGGATCCTGGGGTTCCAGCAGTATCTGCAAAATAGGTCTGATTTCCACATTTTAGATAAAGAGAAAAAAAAAAAAGAACCCCAAATTCCCAGTTGGTGTGTGCGGTTAAGGTCCACCCTCTGTGGCCCTGAGGCTGTCGGGGGCGGAGTTAGATCTCAGCATGCAAACCCACAGCCCTCTCCTACTCTAAGGATCTCCTGAGATAATCTCTTGCTCTCCGAGGACACCCCAAATTCCCCTCAAGGGAACTCTCAGAATGCCCAGCTTGCGTGAATTCCCATTTGTAGGCGCCATCCTTGTGCCCAGCTCCTTACAGTTTTCTGCAGGATCCATCCCAAGCGCCAACCTTGGATCCTTAGAATTCCCCTTTATATATTAGTTCTGTGACTCCAGCACGGCAAAGGCTCTCTGGACAGCTTCCCTAAACGAAATCCGGCCAGATACCTTTCTCCCAACCGGCCAAGGAATCTTTTCATGGAAAGCTTTAGTTTGGCAAACCGGGACCCTATCGATTCCTCAATGGCCCAGGCGATCCAATTTCCCCCAAAGTCAAGCCAGGGAGTCCCATCCACGAATAACGCTGAATTTCAAATGAGAGAACTTGTATTTATTTCTTTATTGTTAACTAAAAAAGGTATTTCTAGACTTAAAAAAAAAAGGTAGAAATTCAATTTGGTGTACAAACGAATAACAAGGTAGACTCCCTGTCTTGAGTTCCAGGGTTTGAGAATGTGGGGTTTATTTTGTTTGTTTGTTTTTGTGTATGTGTGTGGGTTTTTGTTTTTTCCAGGGTCCAATAACTTGAGCCCAGATACTGATCCTCTCTCCCCTCCGTTCTGTTTTCTTTTCCTTGTATCCTCATAGAAAGCCAAATTCAACTGGGACCCGGAAACGGTGGGGATGATTCATGGTTCCTTCTTTTGGGGTTACATCATCACCCAGATTCCAGGCGGCTACATCGCATCCCGCCTGGCAGCCAACAGGTAATGTATTGGCGCGAGCAAAATCGAGCTCTGGGACCTGCACCCCCAGAAAGAAGAGCAGAAGTGGGGAGGGAGCTCTGGAATGCTCGTCCGTCCGGTATGGGTTAATCCCGAGTCAGAGCGGGGTGTCTGCTAGTTTTCTCGCCCCCTACCCCGTTCCTCTGCCCATCTGGTTCCAGTGCTTCCTCTCTAAGAGACGAGCGCGCAGGATTTGTGTTACTCGGGAACCTCATCCGTCGAAGCATCCTCTCTGCCAGGATGAATCTAGATTTGAGAGGCACAGTCGACATGCATGATGGCCCAGTGGGAGCTGCGGCCAGAACGGTCACTGTCCTTGCAGGGTCCCTTCCAAACCCTTCCCCAAAAACTCAGCAGTCTGGCATTGCGCTTTAGCCGACGCGTGCCGCGAGTGCTGCTCCTCCCCGAGGTGCTGACCTCCTCCTGCAAAGGCTCGGGGAAAGACCAGCCCCTGCCCGCCCAGATGGTGCGCTGGGTCGCCCAGCTTTGTGTCGATGGAGGCTGGCGGGATTTCAGGCGCCTGGGGTGTGACTCCACCTGTTAATGAGCTCGGTGGAGTCGGGGGTGAGGGGGGGGGGGAGTGTAGGGAGGGATGCTCAGCTGTGCCCCGCAGCTTCCAGCTCCACTGCGGCGCTGGCCATAGTCCAGGTCCTAGTGCCAGACGATCGCTTGCTCCTGTCACCACCCACAGAGTCATTCCTGGTCAAGGAGTTTAAGAACTGGTGGGGGGTGAGGGACAGGGACAGGATGGGGGGGGGGGAATGAACAGAGAGCATGACCTGACTTCTAGAAGAAAGAGCGGTAGCTTCCTTTTTTCCCTTTGTGTATTTTTGTAAGCAAAATGTCCTTTTAATCTAAGTTGTTCAACTGAAGAAAGAACAAGTAGGTATATCTGCCTTTTAGATCTTCTAGACTCCAGTTAATGACAAATAAAGTCCTCCCTTTGGACTTTGAAATTCTGTCTCTCTGCCCTACCCCAAAAATCCTTTTTTTCTCTCTCCAGAACTGTGCTTTCTTTCCCCCGTTTATGCCTGCCTTGTAAACAAACAGGCTCCTCCCCAGACATCAGAGAACACTCTTGGTTACCATTTAGTAGCTATTTGTCACCTACTGCTGTCTTTCTACCAAGGATTTCAGTTGTTTTTAAGGTCTGGTTAAGAATATTTTTTGTGTTTATTATAGGTTTAACTATCTTTGGGTAAAGGTTTTCTTTTTCTTTTTCTTTTTTTTTTACAATCCTTTAATATGTCATGAGGAGAGTGTATTAGGTATAGACAATGCTTTATGTATATGTCTTTACCATAACACCAAGAAAGTTGACATTCAGACTCAACAAGGGAGAATATAATATATATTTAAAAATCAATATAAGATAAAAGAAATCATTAACTGTACCGATTCAATTTAATCAATGAGATAAATAAAAAATAAGAGAAGAAATATTTTACAAAAATATTCTCCTATATTAAATGAACTACAGACATATTACATTTCTGAATTTTATATCCTTAATTTAAAGTTTTGAATCTACTGAAAAAATATATGATTTTTCTAGAACAAACATATTTCACAGAAAGATATTAACAGCATAACATATGAAAAATTTGTACTTCTGGGTCAAGGTATCTGATAATTTATGTCGACAATAAAGAAAACTCAGTATGATATTAAATAAAAAAAATCTGTTCTTTAACTTTTATTTTAAAAATTACAGTTAAAATATTTAGTTTACCAAATGTTAAAATGCTAATATTTTCCTGCTAGGTCAAAATGTTAGGAGTGCCCAAATTCTCTTTTTCTGACAGTAGAAAGTAAAAAATCAGTGTTTCTTGGTTAAAAAAAAAATAAATGCAAGCTCATTGCCATCATCTGTGTCATGCTTAGTAAGGAAAAGTTGATGATGACTTGCAATCTCATTTATTTGGTACATTGTTTTTTAAAGAAAATTTCAGGAGTTTAAAATTTTTAGATGGTTACAAGTTCACTTTACTTTAATTTCTTTTTTTTATTTTATATCATTTAAACAGCTTGATTACCTACATGATTGTGTTTGGGTTTCAGTCAAGTAAAGAACACCACCATCACCAGTGCAACATTCCCATCACCAATGTCCCAAATCTCCCTCCTCCCCACCCAACCCCCGCCTGTACTCTAGACAGGTTTTCTATTTCCCTCATACATTCTCATTGTTAGGATAGTTCACAATGTAGTTATTTCTCTAACTAAACTCATCACTCTTTGTGGTGAGCTTCATGAGGTGAGCTGTAACTTCCATATTATGCAGCTGTCAGGAGAGATGAAGTCATGAAACTTACCTATACATGGATGTACACGGAATCTATTATGCTGAGTGAAATAAGTCAGAGAGATAGAGAGAGAGAGAGAGAGAGAGAGAGAGAGAGAGAGAGAGAAACACAGAATGGTCTCACTCATCTATGGGTTTTAAGAAAAATGAAAGACATTCTTGCAATAATAATTTTCAGACACAAAAGAGAGAAGGGCTGCAAGTTCACTTTACTTTAAATAGTCCATTCAAGAAAGAGAAACAATATTTTCACTTCATCTATCTCATGGTCTGTTAAATAGAAAATTAAGATTTATTGAAATTCACCAGGAAAATTTAGAAAATTATAAACTCCAATGATGATTTCCTTCACTAAAATATAACAAAACTTTACAGATACAGTTAAAGCTTCCCATGAAAACAGGGTTTTAAAATATATTTTATCTTCTGATTAGAAGGCAATTTATATGTTAAATAAGAAAAACATTAAAATGAAGTGCAGCCATAATCAATGTTAATCATTTACAGATATAGATACCTTGCAAATTAAATATGACACAAAAGCCTAATTAGACCAATACATGCTATATGGGGGCTTAAGTTTGAAACGCTTAATTAAAAGGAATTCATTCAAAAATGTTATTACATATCATAATCTTTTCCAAAAAAAGAGTAAAAACAAATACAGCAAGGGCAGGTTTCCACCTAAAATCATTCAGTAATTTTTTTTATCATAGATTATTTTAATAGTGAAATAAGTCTTTCTGTGTGGAATTTCTGGGACAGGTCATATCTCTCTACATTTAGAGAAGCTCACTTTGGAGAATGTTTTTCCTCACTGTAATAGGCTGTATTAGAAAGAAACAAAGGTGTGTGGAGATGACTCCTCAAGAGACAAGGGCACCTGGTTACAGTTTTCTCAATGAAATACAAACAGCAAAACAAGTTTTGACTTTATTTTATAAAGTTAGCAAAAAATAAATAAATAAAAATTAAATAAATAAACAGAAAAACAACCCAACCTAGGTCATGATATAGTTTCTTGATTTTTATTTATTTATTTTTGGTGAAGTTTTATGTATTTTTGTTTTCCAGCTCCTGGGAGAGCTAGGGAAGTCTTTGGGAGAGGAAACAGAATCTCAGAGGAATTTACATCATTTTTTCCTTGGGCTTACCTTAAAGGGCTAGAGCACAGAGAACTTTGGTCACCTCTGTGCTTGTCCTTGGAGTTGGTAAGGAATCAAAGGAAAACTACTCCGAAAATGTCTGATATTTTTAGATAAGAATATATTCATTACAGTGATAAGAAGGTGTTGTGGTTATGATTTCATCTTTTAACAATAGAGCTTAATTCTTAGAAAAACACAAGTAATTACAAATGCAAAATTTCAAAGGAGGAATTTTCTTTGCATTTTGATAAGTAAGGAACCTACCTAAGTGGTTCATGGAAGAAACAACAGAACTTTTTAAAAGAACATAATCAAAGGAAATCAGAATCACATGAGGAAGTTTACACAACATAATGTTTTAAATGTTTGGCCTTGCAAAGACAGCAGTTGCTCTGTTCTTACATTGCTGGTTTTTTTTTTTTTGATCCAACACTTTTTTTAAGCTTTTATAATATTGACAGTTACATTTTTATTAATAAATAAAGAGTAAAGGGGATACACTTTTATAATCAATAAACATTACTAGTACTTAAAATCCTCTTTAGGGTTCATGGAGATATTTAGGGAATTTCCATTGTATGGAAATGAGCCCTGTTTGTTCCCTTGCTAGCATTCAGTATGGTCCTCAGCATTTCCCTGAGCACTGCTGGGTGGGGTCCTTCCAAAAAAAAAAAAAAAAACTTTTAAAAATAAAATAAATTATTTTTATTATTAGAAGTTCAAAATGATAGTTTTCCTTGTGATACAAATACCTTTTATTGTGCTAGATTTTTAACTTCAGAAAAATTTTCCCATGCACATTCACAATGACAATTAAAATGACTTTCACTGAAAATACTGGAAATTTCATTGAAAAGTCTTTATGAGAGTTCCCTTAAAATATTTTTAGCAAATAGTATTGAGAGCTTTAGTAATTTAGCACATGACACATTTGAATTATAACCAGGCATTATAAACCTACTTAGTTAAATCCTTTCAGATTTGAAGTTAGACATCCCTATTTAAAGTACAGGCAGCTACTTCCTTTACTTCCTTTTCACATCCTTTATTTTCAAAGAGCATTTGTATCTTAGTGCAGCATATCATATATTCAGGTATTTCTTGGGTTTTCACTCGACTTTTACTAAAAACAAAATAGTGTTTTATTTGAATATTTCATGTAGTGTACTCCTATAATGGAATAAACTCACATTAGATCTGGATAGGCCTCAGCTAATCCAGTTCTCTCTGCTAATTTACAGACTAGAAATAAAGGATCTGAGAGATAGTACTTGGACCAAGGTGCCAAGTAGAAAGGGACAAAAACTAGTGTCCAATAATATTTGGCCACAGATTACCTCTACGTTAAAATTGAACGTTTCTGCCTAATATAAGGTGCCTCATGGAGCAGTCCACTTTCTTCAGCAGGCCAAGCCATCTGCAGTTTGAATAAATTACTACTATTTATCATATTCCCAATTCAACAAAAATCGAGAATTAGAAAAAAAAAAGCCATTAACAGACCAAAGAGATTCTTAGATTTTTGTTGCAGGAGATATAGAAATATTTCTGTGTGATTTGGCTAACAAACTCTATGGCACAACATAAACTATTCTGTCCTTTTCTCTGAAAAAAAAATGCAAGATTCACATAATAATGACTAGTAAATAATGCAATATTTTATAAGAGAAAGGGTATTTAAAACTGTTTTTCTGAATTGTTCCCTTTGGAAAACTTGGGATCTTAAAAAATTATTGGCTCTAATATTTGATTACTGGTAGTTTAGATCTTTGGTCTGCAGCAAGAAAGGCTTCTTCCTTGGGATTCTAATTGATGCATATCTATGTATATGCAACTAATATATATGTATTTCTATATGAGTAACATTATTAACATTCATAAATTGATTAATGTACTTTTATGAATATAAATTTATAAAAATAAAATTGGGTATACTTAGGGGAATATGATTTGACTGAGTATGAAAAATCCTCTTGTGATTCTGACTTTCAGAAAAAAGGAACCAAGATATTTATAACACATCTTCACATTTTGATGCCATATTTTCCTTCACAGAAGTGAAGCAATGAGGATACACTTAATTTATTGAAATAAGCATTGGAAATAAAATTTTAAATATCCTCACTAAACATAGACTATGCATTTTATTTATCATATTAATTCCCTCTCAATTTACCTATTTATTACAAGGTCTACTGCACCATTGCAGGCAGAAGTACCCTAACCTTCAAGTAAAAAACACTTGCAAATTCCTTTTGTGAGAAAAAATAATGCAGACCATGAACATAAAAACAACTGCAAGGGACCACCTTCTTACTGTTGTAGAAATAATTTATGGTCATCTATTCTGCTGGGACCAGCGGTGACTATGTCTATCTCAATCAACTATCTGCCTATCAAACATCTAGGCACCTTCCCTTTGTGATCTGTATAGGTTAGGTGTCTGGGGCAATGCAAAATAGGCATTCCTTTTTCTTACAAAAGAAACTACCCTTTCCACTAGATGAATAGATGAATCAGAAGGGGAGGGTTCGAAAGGGCTTGCATGTGATTTGCAGACTTTAGCATCTACATTGCTTTCCTTCCTTTCTCCTCTCCTCTCAACTAGTTCTACTTCCTTGGAGGCTGCCACCTCCTCCTACCCTGGAGCAGAGACTTGCTCTGGAGAGAAGGAATAGTATTTTGAAGAAAGAGAGTCCGGTGGGCAGCTGGTAGAATGATTCTTCTGCTGCCATATGCCACTATTGGGAATGTCTAATTTCTGTGTCATGAATGATGAAGTCATTTTTACAACTTAATGATGTACCAAGGGACACTGCGGGCTGGCCTGTGCTTGTATATTCTTTTTTTAATATGGGAGTGGGGGCATCAGATGTAACAAAGGGAGGCGCCTGAGCCCTGATTTCATTAAATTAAATAGATTAAACAGCCTGAATCAGTCTATCCCTACAGTCCCTCTAGGAGAGGATTAGTGCCACACCTGGGGTGAAGAACACTAGTTCCATTCTAAGTGACAAGTCACTGCCCAAATGGAAATTGATTGACTGATTGAGGGAAAATGGAAATCACCTGCACAAGTGACAGGTTACCAGTTTTCCTGTCACACTGTGCAGGAAAATCCTTCTGGGGTGTTCTGCTGTGCTGTGGGTGACAATTGGTCATAAAAAAATTTTTAAATGGCAATTATACTCTCACACACTATGGGCAACATTAAATATTAATCACCAGACTGTGGTATGATATAGATTTTAATTTAGTATATTGCTTTTCCAAAGAAATCGACGTTAGAGACTCTATATGAATCTAAATTTTGGCAGTATATGTTTAGTAATAAGATACTTCCTATCTCTCTTACACACACCCATATAAAGAGATTCTATATAATGGAAGATTATACTTTCACTATGTAAGAATAAAAAATGTGTGTGACAACTAAAGAAAAGGCAAAATCGTGTTTCGATTTTGACTTGAAGATAGGAAATTGAAATTATTTTAAAATGTCATTTGCTACTGAAGAAATCATGAGGAAAACCATTTTTAAGTAGCTTGAGTGTTTTGTCAATTTGAAAAGCAATCTTAATAAGAAAATGGTCCTAATTTTATTTCACAGTGTCTATAGCTATATACTTTAAGAAATTGAAAGCACTTTTCCTCTTGCAATCCATTTTTATAACAAAAATTTTTATTATTTTAATATTTGACTTGTACATTGTTTACTTTTAAAAATATCTCTGTATAATTTCTAGTGACCTATCTTTTACTAAAATGAAATCTAGATGAGATTTGTTATGGTAACATTCTTGTCATTTAACTAACTTTTTGAAACTTTGGCATAGCAATATCTATCAAACTAAGAACTATATTATTTTATAATTAAATCAGCAAAAACTTTATTTTTTTGTTCATTGGTGAAAGAATATGTATCGTTTGTGAAAGGATCTACATTGATAGTATATTTTATATGTTGTTTGATAAAAATGTAAATATGTAAATAGATATTCAACCTGATCATAAATATATTGATATAGAAAATTCCTGTTTTTATTAAGAACCTAGATTCACAATTCAGAGATGATTTATGTCTATTGAGGGGATGTATTTATATTTTCACATAATGTGTCTATCTTTATTTTCTACACATTATTTACTTTTCTTTGGGAGACTGGTAATCAAACTTGTTTCAAAATTATAATGAAACATAAGAGAAAACAGAATATAAATCAGAAGTCAGACTAATTTTACATATGTGAATTAGTTACTATTTTTAATAATCATATTTATATTTTATACTTAGCAATTAAAGCATTCTCAGATAGTTCTATAATTTTGCATGTTAAAATTTTTATCATTTAGTTTATGGAAAAACACTGATAGTGCACCTGAAAAAAATACATAGAATTTTGTGACTGAAGGATTATAAACCAGAGAAATAGCACACAAATGTTTTCTTTAGACCTACACACTGACATAATAACTAAATTTATATGATGGAGTTGAAAACATATTTTCTTTCCTTTAAATAAAACACATACCAAGAGTGTTTCCATCAGAATGAAGTAGATTACTCAAAAATATCATCTCCCTGAATAGTTTGCATATATTGGGGGTGAATGGGAAGAAAAGAGTACATTAAGTGAAAATTGTGTTTATGAAAGTCTAAGATATTCATTTTTGGAGGCAGATAAAATTAGAATTGAAGAGAATTACACATCACACACACACATGATCACTAAACTTTGTATACTCGTTGATTTTGTTCCTGATTAGTGAATCTAAAAGGCAAACATTTTCATACTGACTTTAATATGAAGTGAACTGAAAAAATATGAGAAATTGTATTTTTCAAAGACCAGTTTCTGGAAAAAGGGAGAAGGGTGTGTGAAAACTCAGAATCTCAAATTATGTGTTTCTATATTGACCATGTTTCTCTTATGTAATAGCTTTAATGTTTTGTTGATCTGCCTTTCGACCTCTTTTAAGAATAAAAGCACCATATTATATATTGTTGGGATAGAAATGAACAAACATGATTATGGTAAAAGAAAGTATTTATTAAAATAGTTTTATTTAGAAAAATGAAAGGAGAGTGAGATTGTAAAAGAAAGTGAGGAAAAAGCATTTTTGTTAATTTAAAAAATATTCTTTATAAATTAGTCATTCATGATTGGGTTCACTGCTTCAAACTCTAATCCTTTCACCAGTCCTCTTCCTTTCACTAATGACCTCCTCAATCTTATTTTCCTCCTATCCACCAGTTTCTTACTTCTATGAGAGGTACTTTAAAAAAATAATAAGCTTTAGAACTGTGATTTACAGTACTGTTAGTTTATCGGGTTCATAAAGATGAGAAATGCAGAGGATGCCCTCCAGGGGGAAATTCAAAAGATTTCCTATTTTGCATACTCGTTAAAATTTTTGTTGTTCTCATCAAATGATGAAATGTAAATTCTTGTTACGGTGAAGACTGTTTTCAGACAGTACTGCTGTAAAGCTCCATTATGTGTCAGTGTTGGGATCAGCTATATAAATACATGTAGCTATGATCAATCCACAATGATATTAATGTTTCTTTGTATTTATTTCCTTCGTCTGCTGAGATATCAAAAAATAGTCAGTGTTTATGACTTATTAATATATTTGATTTTGCTATATCTGACCACACCCAATGACTTTTGCCATGCATAATACAATATACATGGCTACATTAGACACCAGTTAATTATTATAATCTTATCTCTTCTAAATCAAAATAATGTACTGTAATTTCTGAACTCATGCTTTAGAGACCATGGTTTTAGGATGATGTAATGTAAGGAGAGATTAGTGGAAGCAGTTGTTAGAAAATTCTACAGTGTTGTTGGATGACCTAATTATAAGATAGGTTGTGCTTTGCTTTTGAGCTCTGCAAAACATCAACTGAAGACAAAGAAGCAGAAATACTCTAAATTCTGATCCATAGTTGCCATTCTACAATTATTATAGGAGAATAACTCAGCCTCCTAGGATTGTCAGTGTCCCCAGTGAAGGCTCAAGAACAACTAAATGATTCATTGAGTGAAAAGGATAATGAGATTTTTGAAAGTACAAAGAGGAAAGATCTATTATCATCTACATACCTCAGGAAAAGAATAAATATTGTACTCTGTTTTAAGGCTCTATTGGAAAGTAGCTGGGCATTCCTTTAAAAGCATGCAGTATACAAAACATTCTATTAGTATCATGGGATTCAGAGAAGTGAAATAGCAACCTGAAACCACATTTTTTAGATAACAGATATAAAGAATGGATGGGGGAGGGAGGCCACAAAATTTTGTGACTATATCAAGTGCTCTGTAGTGCTTTAAGAATATTTGAAAATAAAGTTTAGCTGAATAAAAGATTTGTGTGATTTTGTATGAGAAAGAGAGAAAGATAGAGAGACAGAGAAAGTATCTGTGTGTAGGGAAAGGGTATGCTAAATACTAGGAGTCAATGTGGATGGATGCCATGATAAAAATAGTCAATTTTCTTTCTTTCTTTTTTTTTTTTCTTTTGGTTTTTTTTTTTTGTTTTGTTTTTTGGGCCACACCCGGCTGTGCTCAGGAGTTACTCCTGGCTATCTGTTCAGAAACAGTTCTTGGCAGGCACGGGGGACCATATAGGACACCGGGATTCAAACCAACCACCTTAGGTCCTGGATCAGCTGCTTGCAAGGCAAACGCTGCTGTGCTATCTCTCCGGTCCCTAGTCAATTTTCTTGTTAGATATTTTAGATAGACTCAAGACACTGATTTAGGGACTAATGCAATTAAATCAATTCTCTATATATACAGAAGGGAAGACTGAATTCTCACTCTATGGCTTCATGAACTTTAAGCTGCTAGAAATTCGGAATGATATGGAAAAACTCTGAAATCATTCTTACACTTAACCAGATTTTGAAAACTTTATAGTAGAATAAAGAATAACGAGTCTCTCAAAACTCTACTAAACATTAAGGAGTACATATATGGCACTTAAAATAGTTAAGATAAATTAGATACTGTCCCTTTTTTAACCAACTCATTTAATCTTTATGGTAATCCTGTGTAGTATAAAATGGCTTTTTGGCCATGTTCCAGATGTAGAAATATAAGCCTCAGATAATTTAAATAAAAGCAGTTTTCCAAAATTTGTACATAATGGAACTTAAAGTCAGAATTTTAATTTATGGTAGTAACAATGAAACTTATATTCTTAACTAGTAATATGTCAAGCTATTTATATGTCTCCAAGGGAAAAAATATGGCAGTCATTCAGTTGGGCTAGTCACATCAGTTACATCTTACTCATTTTGGGTATTGATTATCCAGGAAGAACCACCCAAGGGTCAGGGGAACATTACTTATATGTGAAGTTTGACCTTCAGCCCTGAGTAACATGCCTTTGCCATGCCCCCAGAACTGCAGGCCAGAACTGTGACCAAGTGGTCTGATCACCTGGGCTGGCTATTGCCAGAAATAGCCTTATGCTACCAAAGCATTATTTGGAAGATCCAAGAAAAATAGTTTAAAAATAGATTCCAGTTTAGGCAATCAGGACAGCTGAAACTAGGTCAGGGCACATCACTGGGGGTTTGATTAAATCACTCCATTATGATCTGTGCAATGCATGCCTTGCTGTTTTCCTGTACAATAAAAGGCAAGCCACTATTCACTGCAGCCATTTATAGATTTGATCAATCTTGGACTGCTGGGACTAGGGAAATGACTTCATTGATAGACTTTATATATATAAGGTCCCAAATTTGATCCATAGAACTCATAGCATTCTAGGTTTGCTACCTAGCACTGTCCCCTATGTAATATTTAGAGGCAACATGTAGTCATTACTGAAGCAATTATTAAATAATGAAAAGTGCATAATATCAGCATTGACTTGAAATGCACACCCTGGACCTTCCTACCCTAAAACTGATGCAGAAGCCTGGAACCCAACAGCTTATATTATAACAAGTCCTTTTGAGTGATAACAATGTACAATAATGCCTGCGATTCAGACTAACCTGTTTTATAATTGTTTTTACTGTTTTCAATTTTATTATTTTCTCCATTTATTTTCTGATACTGACATATGTCTGCACACAAAATGATGAAACCTCCCCGATTCATTTATTATTCAACTTTTAGAAATATTTTCCTTTTCAAAAATTGTGTAATTTACCTGCTAATAATACAGTTAGTAGTGCTGATAGTTCTGCTGTTATTAATATACAATAAAACAAAGTGGCTTAGTATTTAGAATTTGCAATCAATTGAACAAGTATAAACCACAGTTTTCCACTTAGTAACTATGGAACAGTAGCAAGTTACTTAAACTAATTATTTTAATTTAGTTTATTTATAAAAGTAGAACAAAGGTAGTTTGTTCGATTTGGAGCCACACCCAGCTACCTTCAGGGGTTGCTCCTGGTTCTGCACTCAAGAATCACTCCTGGGGCCAGAGAGGTGGCGCTAGAGGTAAGGTGTCTGCCTTGCAAGCGCTTGCCAAGGAAGGACCACTTTTCGATCCCCCGGTGTCCCATATGGTCCCCCCAAGCCAGGGGCAATTTCTGAGAGCTTAGCCAGGAGTAAACCCTGAGCATCAAACGGGTGTGGTCGAAAAACAAAACAAAACAAAACAAAAGAATCACTCCTGATGGGTTCAAGAAACAAAATTGGCTCTGATTGAGTCACATTTATGAATGTATTTTTATCTCCAATCCTCCAAATTAAGACTGTTAGGTATGTTATTCATTTAGTGTATATGATGTTTAAGTTTCACAACCATCATCTTAAAAATTTGAAAGGATCTAGAACTATCTAGTACAATGGGAAGGGTGCTTTCTTTGCACATGGCCAATCCTGATTCGATCCTCTACACTCTGTATGGTATCCAATCACCGCCACTATTATTCTGAGAACAGAGCAAGAAATAATAAAGTAATAAAAGTAATATAGTAATGAAAATCATTTCTGGGTTGTCCCAGAATCCAAAAAAAAAGAGACTATTTGTTATATTGATATCATTCTCATACATTTTTAATATATTAGTTTAGGTTGTACTAGATTTTTTTTTCTGGATATTTTGTACTCAGGTTCTGTTAGCATCCCTGATTTGTACTTGAGGAAGCCTAGATAAATAATTCAAAGTCAGTTAAGTAATACGTGACTGACAAACCCTGAAACTAGACATTTGACTATAGAATTCCTGGTCTTAAATATTACATAATTGTCCTTTTTAGATAGTGGAATCAGAAACCTACAAAGCCTAAACAACTTCCAATAAATAGCTTTTAAGTGGAAAAGCTAAAATCTAAAAGAAAAAGAAAGTTTCTATCTTATTTATGCAAATAGGCATTGCTTTTCCTTCTCTTCCATAATTAATGATATTGGTTTTTATTCTTCTGCAAGTCCAGGCCATGGATTGAACCATAGAAACCCTGAATATTTTTGTCTTCCTTGTTTCATAGAAGGAAACAAAAGTCTAAACTAGAGATCTAAAAACGAATTTGTTGTTTTGTTCTAGTTAACTTACTATTTCACTTTAGGTATATCATTAATTATCTCTGATCCATTGTCTCTTATATAATAATCCCATTATATCCAAGATGATTGATCTTACTTTCGTAGTCCTATCTATAATTCCTTGAACTTTCCAAGAATCATTCCTGTTTATCATCTCATCTGGCATTTTTAATGCTTTGTGGGCTTGGGAACTACTTTCAGTTCAGTGCTCAGTGTTTTTGGGAACATCAAGCACCTAGGATCAAATTAGGATTTCCAGCATGAAAAGCTTGTGTTCCAACCTTTGAGCCAACTTCCTTGCATCCTCTCTGTTTCTCTCAATCTCTCTTGTTTATCTACCAAACCCCACAGTGCTCAGGGCTTATTCCACACAATATCCTCAGGGCTTTTTCCCAACTCTGTGCTCAGGGATAACTCTTGGCAGAGGTCAAGGTCTATATGTGCTGTCAAGTTTCAAAACCATGTTTGCTGTATAAAACACAAATGGTTTTCCATCTTTACTTACTCTCTCTTAGGTCCCCAAAATATTTTTTATTTTTCCCATTCATCTGATTGGCACATCCAATTGTTTTGGATGCTGCCCTAGTTTATAGTGTATAGTTTAATCTTCATTTCTGAATCTTTGCTGATTCCTTTTCTCGTTCAGAAATTGATAACTCCTCCTTATAGTCTTCCTTCAAACTTAGCTTTAAAGCCAATAAAAATCATCCTGCTCTATATTTTCTCCTGCTTTGCTACTCTTGTTACAGCCATTGGCATACATTTGTTTCTTGGCTACTTGCCTTGGTTTATCTCACTTTTACTATACTATAGGTCATCTTTCCTTTTTGCTTGATGCCTAGTGATAGTGCCATGCTATTAAGAAAGTCCAGATTTTTCATACCAGTAATTTCTGGATTCAAATCTGTTTTGGTACTTGCCTTTGCTCCCTGGAGATTCTCTTTGACTCTATTTTTTATTTGTAAATTGAGAAGAAAGTGTAACTCAGAAAATTGTTGTGAATAAGTGTAGGGAGATGAAGTACAATAAACACTCTGCATTTTAATTTTTCTTTCTTTCTCAACACAGTATCGTACTCAAAATATAGTCTCTCAAAGGTTAGGAGTGTGGATGTGTAAATAAATGTTGAGTGAAATTGCTATTTTAGTTTTGGTTGCATCTAGTTCAGAAAAAATATGTGTAAATAATTTTCATATAAATGCTAATAATCACTTGGCTATTGACTTAAAATACTTATAAAATTTTAAAGAAATGTTTTTTAAAGTGTTGTTGTTAGGTGGCTATAATATTAGTGACATCTGTGTTATTTGTCTAATGTCTAAATGTTGAATAATTTAGCACTGAATATAGTGGGAATTCAATAAATAGTTGATACAACTCTAAAGGTAGGTGATATTATTTTTAAATTTCCAAGGGACATTTGACAATGGCTAAAGACATTTTAGGGTTCTCTAAATTGGAGGTGTATGCTATTAGCATCTAATATATAATAGTAAGGTAGGCTGCTGACCATCATATGATATTCAGATCTCCTACAAAAGACAATCAACATGAATGCTCATAAATCTTGAGCTACAGAATAGGCAAAAATCAACTTCTTGAGCTTACCTAGAGATATCAGTATTTTCAAACTATTTTAAATAAAATTATTTTTAAAAGTTATATTTATAGACATAAATTTAAGACTTTATTAGGTGCCGGAGCGATAGCACAGTGGTAGGGCATTTGCTTTTCATGCGACTGATCCAGGTTGGATCTTGGTTCCATCCCCAGAGTCCCCCAGCCATTTGCGATTTCTGAGTGCATAGCCAGGAGTAACCCCTAATCATTACCAGTTGTGGACCAAAGTCTGAAGGGGGAAAAAAAAAAGACTACATATCGGTGATTTCATAAACCATCAGAATGGAGAAGTGTCATCCATACTATTTTTTTAAGACACACATTTCCAGACAACAAAAGCCTAAAAAATATGTTGATCAGATTTTAATACACATCGATAGAAAGAGGACATATAGATCAATGATAATGTGAATGAAAGTGCATATTGCTGATCACTGGAGAAATGCAAATGAAGGTCAGAGTGAGATGATGCCATATACCTGTGACAGTAGTTTACATCAAAAGCAGCCATAGCTTGTGAGCAAAAATGAAGTCATGCATTGTTTATGGAAATATAAATTTGTGCAACTAGAGATCAAGATATCAAAGTATTCAACAACACCAACATTGTAACAGTTTTGAAAGATAAAATATGAGAAAAGAATAGGTTTCTCTGTTTATTGGAAACCACAAAATTGGAGTGTCTTAATCTAAAATTTTGCTCTGAACTATGCAATTCTATAGTTTTAGTATCCCTTTGCCTTCATAGATGATGCTGTTGTTTTCAGATGACTGGAACCTTGTACATAAACCTATCTTCTCATACATGTAGCTGTAGTGCTGATTTGAGGTTGGTTGGACATCAGATTGTGGGACTCACTGTGAGCTAGCACTGAGCTCACTTGGCATTCTACATTCTTGTGTTGCTTGCATACATTCTGGTCGTGGTGCACACTGGAGGTCACTTTGGTGCTCACATTGTCTAGTTTTTAACTATTTGAAAGGAAAGGAAGCAAGAGTAGCTAAGTTAGAAACAGGATGGAGCCAGAAGTGGGCACTATATCTACACACTGGCAGTATTGATGAAAGACAATATTCCTGAGGTGACCTCTACCCAGCCCAAAACAACAACAGATCAAAGTATCTACTGTGTGATATTTAGCCAAGGCTTATATCTGTCCATAGAAAAGCTATCTGCTAGCATACAGGTCATATTTCCCAAAGTAGCTGTAGCATCAGGAAGCCTTATCTTCTGCATGAACAGACTTTTTCAGAAGATAGAATTTGTGATTAAGGCTCCATTTACCTTTTAAGCAACTTCAACCTGTAAGGAAACAACAGAGCAATGTGGGTTCTGCCCATTTCTGGTAATCTGGCGCCCCTGTCCACTACTTATCTCTCATTATAAATGTTCAGATCAGATGTTCCACATGTATTATGGGAAGCAAGTTTCTCAAGGCAGGACAAAAACAACAAAACAGCAAAACAACACAGCTATTCCAAGGTTAGCTGAGTCAGAACTCTCAGTCACTGCTACACAGACCGTTTGAAATTGGTTTAAAGGTATCCCATGATACTTAAATTATGGTTCAGGTAGCCAAATAAGTCTGAAATTGGCACAGATCTATCACATTCTATCACAGATCTATTGTGTGCTACTGTTCATTCTATAGGCCTGCTCAAATGTAGCACTAATTTGTATCAGGACACTAAGGGTTTTTATTATCTGATACTTGTACAGATTGTACAACCTCAGACCACAGACCTTACCAAATACAACATTGTGCCACATGTTGCTATCAAGGTCTGTTGAATTTGGCATAATTGCTGCCAGGTTCTAACAGATACAAATCTCCTAGTAGCTTTGGAGAACACTTTATTGAACAACTACTGTTTGTTGCATGTGACCATGATCTACAATAGCTAATAAAGCTGACTGGGTTTTGACAACACAACCTACTACCAGGAACCTAGTAACTGTCATTCCTCCTGTGTTTGACAGCTGATCTGCTTAGAGCACATTCATGAATGAAAATTCGCAGCAAATCTATCTTGAACTCCTGATTTATGCCCAGGTTGACTTGCTTTTGTATGTTCACCTCTAAAATGCATGCTGTATCGGGCAGACACAAACAATGAAAGAATTAATTCACTTTTAATAAGGATAAAAAGCTAGATATAGTAGTATCATGTTTAACTCCTGAGAAAGACTCTAAAGCAACAATGCTCTGACATTCATTACAATTAAAAGATGAATGTAAGAAACGTAAAGTTTATTTCTGAAATTAAGAATTGGTGCATTATTCTTTCATTGCAATGAAAGAATCATTGGGAAAAATGAATTTTCTATGAAAGAGTACAAATGAAGTACAAGAAATATACAAACAACTGAGCAAAAGAGTACAGAAACTGAACAAAAACCAAAATAGTGGGTGAACCAGGAATGGAAAAAATTGATAATCAAATCTTTTAACTCAAGAATCAAGAAAAAGAAAGCATCCAGAAAGCATAAGAAGGTCTGAGATTAGTTTAGGAGTCAAAATCACATACTGATCACTGGTATGCACAGGCAGCTGTATTCAAACTCTAGTACACATTTCTCCCTGAGTACCACTGGCA
The DNA here is from genome assembly GCF_024139225.1 of Suncus etruscus. NCBI lineage: Eukaryota > Metazoa > Chordata > Mammalia > Eulipotyphla > Soricidae > Suncus > Suncus etruscus. The sequence continues at coordinate 72,936,712 of NC_064856.1, forward strand.
TTCCTATGGTAACCTTTTCACTGCCAGGCTTCCACAGAGTGTTGAAGGGTCTGAACACATAAAAATAAAACATAATTGAACAAGTATTTTTGGAATAGCCCCAGAGTTCTATGAACACTATTTTGAGTCTATGCAAGTATAAAAAAGAAACTTAGAGTAAGTAAATTAATGAAAAAAAAAGAGATATATGAATGAGCATCAAGAGAGACAACATCCATATTTCTGTATTTCAGGGTTTTCAGGAGAGAAGATAAAAGAGAAAAATTGGGTTTTGAAAAAGTAATAACTAAGATCAATTTGAGAAAGGAGACATAAACTCAGGACCAGAAAACTCACTAACTTCTCAAACAAAAATAATTCAAACTGACTCTCCAAGGAAAATTATATTTTAAAGGGAAAAAATCAAAGATAAAGAAAAATATTAAAGGCTGCAAGATATCCACATATGAAGGAACTCCCATATAATTTTCAGTAGATTTATCAATGAAATATCTACCCTTTCATTTGAGATCTACCATTTCATTTGATATATCTAGTTTCATTTAGTATCATGTCACGTGACCAAAGAGTTTAATGAAAAGACCCTGTAAAGAAACCTCTTTTTTGTTTAGTTACCACATTGTTGGGAATAGTAAGTTTTACAGGCAAACAACAGATTAAGAATTTATCACTACAAAATATACCCTGGAAAAACTACTAAGTGGTCTTCTATAAAAGTAAATAATGCCCACTATCATTTTAAATTTATAATGATGGGAGGAATTCATATTTTGAGATATCTTTTGGTAAAATATGCCTAAAATGTAAAGTGTACTCTTTTATTTTTTAATATATTTATTTAAACACCGTGTTTACAAACATGATTGTAGTTGGGTTTCAGTCATAAAAAACCCACACCCCTTCACCAGTAAAACATTCTCATCATCAGTGCCCCTATCTCCCGCCCCTGCCTGTATTCGAGACAGGTTTTCTATTTCCCTCACACATTGACATTGGGTTTTTTTTTTTTTTGTTTTTTTTTTTTTTGGGTCACACCCGGCGGTGCTCAGGGGTTACTCCTGGCTGTCTGCTCAGAAATAGCTCCTGGCAGGCACAGGGGACCATATGGGACACCGGGATTCGAACCAACCACCTTGGGTTCTGGATCGGCTGCTTGCAAGGCAAACACCGCTGTGCTATCTCTCCGGGCCCACACATTGACATTGTTATGATAGTCCTCAGTGCAGATATTTTTATAAATGCAGTCACCACTCTTTGTGGTGAGCAAGTGTACTCTTTTAAAACATCTTTTAAAAGATGAAAACTAAGTGTACTTCCTTAATCCCCTGGGTAAGAAAATTAGGGCAAATCGTTGTAATGAAATACTATTAACTTATGAAAAATGAATTATTGTCATTTCCGACAAAGCAGGAATTCTTTTTTTTTTTGGGGGGGGGGTCACACCTGGCTGCACTCAGGAGTTACTCCTGGCTCCACACTCAGAAATTGCTCCTGGCAGGCTCGGGAAACCATATGGGATGCCGAGATTCAAACCACCGTCCTTCTGCATGCAAGGCAAACACCCTACCTCCATACTATCTCTCCGGCCCTGAGGAATTCTTGAGATAATTATACAAAGATATATTTCAGGAGTAAAAAGGGTTTTGCATGGTTTCACCTCCATGTATAATATAAGGTTATAAAATTGAAGTTCAGACAAGATAATATAGAAAGATAACCTATTAAGTGAATACTGACAATAGAACTTATTACCTAAGGAGAATTAGATAGGCATGTGTGGGGAAAAACAATTTGTATGGTTCTTTTCTGTTCATGTTGTATTATAAACTACAAAATCTCAATCAAGAAAAATTAAAAACACAGTTTAAAAATAATTTATTTAAACACTGTGTTTTACAAGGTTGTTCAATAATGCAGTTGTTTTTTTATAGTTGCAAAATTAATCATGATTGAGGATGAGAGAGAGGATAAGAAAGAGAGAATAAAGAGTAAAGAGCGCTCAAGAGAGAGTGTAGGTTTCTACAAAGGCCAAGAGAGCCCTGGTGCACACCCAACATGAAAGTAGGAAAGTTCACATTTCAAGAAGGGAAATGTGGGTGATGTGCTCAGACAACACATTAGACCAAATTTATTTTTTACCTGAGTAGAAAGAAATCACTGAGGACTGGCAGATAATAGAGTGCACCAAAACTCAAAATATTTGACATTGATAATGTTTCACAGAAAAAGTACTTATCTTCATTCATTAATAAAGTCATTTTGAACATTTTAGTAACAAGTTAATAAGGATAAGACCCTTTTTAGAAAATCTATATTTAATAACTACATTTATATATACCTATTTAACAATTATAGAGCTTCTTGGAGGTTCACTGAATTTAAGGGCCATATTTTTATGTATATTTAATCTAGTTGAAAAATATGTATAGAGCACATAGAACTAATTGTAAGATAGTTTGCCCAAACTTCTTTTAATCAAATACTTTGAAAGTGACTCAGTCAAGGGGTTATTTTTATTGCTTGGTATTTATTTATTTATTGCTTATAGATAGATTATTTTAATGATATACTGTATTTTTTTCTTGCAAGTCAATGAAAGTGTTAAAAACCATATTTCTAGGGAAAATTGAATTGTTCTATATGGGTATGCTACTAGCAGTATGCCTAAAATAAAACTCATACTCTCACCCACAAAATTAGAGCGAACGTGGGGCCGGTGAGGTGGCGCTAGAGGTAAGGTGTCTGCCTTGCAAGCGCTAGCCAAGGAAGGACAGCAGTTCTATCCCCCGGTATCCCATATGGTCCCCCAAGCCAAGGGCAATTTCTGAGCACTTAGCCAGGAATAACCCCTGAGCATCAAACGGGTGTGGCCCAAAGAACCAAAAAAAAAAAAAATTTAGAGCAAACAAAAACTACATGAGGAAATATATAAGTTCTTTATATTATAGAAACATGTTCAGAGATAAAATCATAATATTAATGAGACATTTAAGAAATAAATCCATTCATAAAAACTGTATACATATACAAATTCTAGTAAATTGTGTAATACCTATAACATGAGTCACAGCTCTATTCAGGAACTTAATACCTTTCCCAAACCCCCAATATCTACTATATATTGTATGCTGTGCTAAGTTATTATAAATATCACTATGTATTTTGTGAACAAAATCTTGTACTTAAGCAACATACATTTTATACTGACCAAAATCTTTACAGTTTTTCATTAAATATTGCGGTTTATAATTAGAATAATGAAGCAAACAAATGTAAGTTTAACCACATTGTTGGATCCTTCTTTTATCTTTTGTACATCAAATAAAGTAGTATTTCAAGATAGTCCAAATATCTATTTGCAAAGAAGAGAAATTAATTTATTATTTAAAATTAGCCTAGTAATTACAAGGCATAAATGACTTGAACAGAAAAATTTAGCTCTATTATCTTCTTTTATTTTTCAGAGTATTTGGAGCTGCCATACTTCTTACTTCTACCCTGAATATGCTCATCCCATCAGCAGCCAGAGTACATTATGGATGTGTAATATTTGTTAGGATATTGCAGGGACTCGTTGAGGTATGAACTGCTGACTGACTTTGTTTCATGGTTGTCATGCTCATAAAAATCTTTCTTGTTTTACAAGTAAATATATTTTACTAGGTTGTGTCTGCTTAGTCAGAAGTGGAAAAGTTAGACAATTAGATATTTTAGAACATGCCTGTAAATGATATGTGTGAGTGCTTACCTATCAGTTTCTCAGAAATTGAATGATATTAAAGACATTTAGTAAGTATTTGAACCTCTAAAATATAAAACAGAAAATAGGCACTTTTTAAAAGTGTTTGGGTTTGTCCTTTTCTGCAATAATAGTTAATTAACAACTCAGAGATTTTTTTTTGGGGGGGGGGAAGGTGACTCTAAAACAATGCTGAGGGAATTTAGAGATTGCTTTGTTACCTTGGTTAATCTAATTATCTCCAGTGTTAAACATGACTCATGAAGTGTTAAGAACAAATTTTTAGCCTTGTGCATGCAAAGCATGCCCTTTGACCATTAGTTATAAGCTCAGACTCCTGAGATTTAATGGGGGGTTAGGCTATCCCTAGCAGTTCTGAACCCTAGCATTACTCAGATGACCTTATGTGGTACTACAATTCAGTCAGGTTGAGTTTAAACAGTTACATGGTACTATTCTCTATTCACCTTTTTTTCCCTCAGAGTTTTTTTTTTATCAAGCTCCCATAGACTTTGCATCATGATTTGAATGTTCACTGAAACATTTTATTGAATATATTATTTGTATAATTCTAATAGTAGATGTTTAATCCATCAGTTTACACTTATTCAAGAATTCCATAGTAAACTTTGACATCAGGAACCAGAAAGATAGTACAGGAGTAATCCCTGAGCAATGCCTTCCCAGTACTTCCTACTTCCAGGAAAACACACACACACACACACACACACACAAAACAAAATAACCAAAGCTTTATAGCAGAGCCAGAGATAGTAGTGGAGGTAAAGTACATATATGATTTGCATATTGCAGATCCCAGTTGTCCATTCTTGAGTATGATGGGAGTCTGTACATTGGGTAGCATATGAGGGCACTTAAAACAATTCCCATTATCTCCAAAAATAAAGAAAAACAATAAGACAATAACACAAAGAGAAAAAGATAATTATTTTTAAAGTCTTAGGTACCTGATACCATGTTCAGGAAATTGATCAAAGATTTTACCATAAAAAAAAAATCCGCACCCTCTTCCATTCTCTCCTCTCTCTCTCCCCTCTCCTCTCTCCTCCTTTTGCCCCTCTCCTCTCCCCTTTCCCCTCTCCCATCCTCTCCCCTCTCCCATTTCCTCTTCCTTCCTTCCTCTCTTCTCTTTCCCCTCTCCCATCCTCTCCCCTTTCCCATTTCCTCTCCCTTCTTTCCTCTCTCCCCTCTCCCCTCTCCCATTCTCTCTCCACTTCTCTCCCCTCTCCCCCCCTCTCCCCTCTCCCCTCTCCCATCCTCTCCCCTCTCTCTCCCATCCTCTCACCTCTCCCATCCACTTCCCTCTCTCCTCTCCTCTCCCCTCTCTCCTTTACCCTCTCCTTTCCCCACTCCTTTCCCCTCTCCCATCCTCTCCCCTCTCCCCCCAAAAATAAAAAAAATTTCGCCCAAGTTTTTCAAACTGATGACAATTGCAAATGAGCCAAGGGTGTTTTTTGTTTATTTGTTTTTTTTTTTAATGCATTGCTCATAAGATTATTGAGGCAGAAGAAAGCATTGAAGGTTGGGAGGAAATTGAATAGGTCACTAAAAAGAGGCAGGTCTTACCTTTTCTGAGCTAAAATCATTTAAAATGTAGTTTCAGGAAATCTGCAAGGGTCCAAGTGTAGCAATTTTCTCTTATACCATATGCAGTTTCTGTAGAAAACAGCATCCTAGAAGGAAATGTGCTTGTTTTTTAACGAAGTTCGGTTTGGAATGGTAACATTTAGTTTTTCTAATTACAGGGTGTAACCTACCCTGCTTGTCATGGAATCTGGAGCAAATGGGCCCCTCCTCTAGAGAGGAGTAGATTGGCAACTACTTCCTTCTGTGGTGAGTGCTGCATACAGATGGTGGGGAAGAGCTAAGACACAGGTGAACATAGTTAACTTTCACTATAAAACAGTTTGAGGTATGTGAACGTGTGTATGAAATTATCATTTCCCCATTTTTTGTTTATTTATGGGCCATAACCAACTGTGATCAAGAGTTATTCCTAAATCTATTCAAAATCACTCCTGATAGTACTCAAATAAGTAAATGGGATGTCAGGGATCCAACTCTAGTTGAGCACATGTAAGGTCACTATGGCCCTTATCCTTTAATTGTTATTGGTGACTTAAATTCTCTATTTCTTCTTTTTTTTATCTATTTAATCTAGATTTAAAAAATACTTTGAGCCGGAATGATAGCGAAGTGATAGAGGTTTGCCTTGAATGTGGCTGACCTGGGACCCACCCAGGTTCAATTCCCGCCATCCCCTTTGATCCCCCACACCTGTCAGGAGGGATTTCTGAATGCAGAACCTGGAGTCATCCCTGGACACAGCTGGGTGTGGCCCAAAAACAAAAAGAATATTCATAAGTTTTAATTTGGTCTTTATGATAATATTTTATTATTTTTAAATTATTGTTGTATGTTGGATATATGATAGTGTAGTTTAGTCCAGTGTTCCTGGGTGAATAAGTAGATATATACATGCTTAGGGGTTGCCATACCTATGCCCCAAATATACAAGTCAAAAAGTTCTATTGATGTTACTTTTCTCCCATTCTTCCTCCTTTAGGTTCTTATGCTGGAGCTGTGATTGCAATGCCTTTAGCAGGCATTCTTGTGCAGTACACTGGCTGGTCTTCAGTATTCTATGTCTATGGTATGCTTCTATTTAATATAATTGAGTTAAATTGCAACAGAGCAGTAGTTCACTGAATATACTCTGTGTTTAACAACTTAATATTTACGTTTAAGATCCTTATATTCTAAAATCAAGGAAAATGTTCTATTTCTGATATTCCCTATATAAATGTTCCCCATCCCCCCAAATCATATTGCACAGAGAAACTTTGTGACACATTATACAAATTATCCTTGGTTACAAAGAAAAAATTAAATTAGATTATCAATCAAACTGATTAAGAAAAACAGGCTATATATTATCCAAATATCTATTTTTTTGCTATCACTTCTTTTTGCCATATTTCTGATATTCCTGCCTCTTCAAGGTTGAATTGGTTTAGAAACATGGAAGGCAGTCATGGTAACAATACAATGTAGTTTCATTAGAACTTACAAATCAGTTATCTGCAGCATGATTTAGTTATTGTTTCTTTAGAATTAAAGGAAACTAATCTCCTGGGGCCGGAGAGATAGCTAGGACAGTGGTTCGAATTCCAGCATCCCATATGGTCCCCTGTGCCTGCCAGGGGCAATTTCTGAGTGTAAAGCCAGGAGTAATCCCTGAGCACTGCCGGGTGTGACCCAAAAACCAAAAATAAAGGAAAATCATCCCACAAATGGAAATAAAAATGATGAAAATTTCTCAAACAAAAATTAATTTTTTATCAATTGAAAAATGCTGACTATTCTTAGAAAATTTTTTAAATTTTTATTTAATTATTTTACAACACATGGAGTTAATTAGGACTTAGTCCTGACTCTGCTCAGGTATCTCTTTGAACAGTTCCAGGGTATCAAATTGTATAACAAGAATTGAACCGTGGGGGCCGGCGACGTGGCGCTAGAGGTAAGGTGTCTGTCTGCCTTGCAAGCGCTAGCTAGCCAAGGAAGGACCGAGGTCCATATGGTCCCCCAAGCCAGGGGCAATTTCTGAATGTGTAGCCAGGAGTAACCCATGAGCATCAAACGGGTGTGGGCCGAAAAACCAAAAAAAAAAAAGAATTGAACCGTGGTGACTGTGTGCAAAGCAACCACCCCATCTGTCATACCATTTTTTAGTCTTCAAAAATATATTTAATAAGAAAATGAGAGATATACATCCCCTAACTTTAAACTATACTGAAAACTATAATAATTAAAACTGTATATGGTACTGGAAAAAATTATAAACCTGAAGACCAATGAAACAGAACTGAGTCTTACAATAAGCCACTAAAATTATGGCCAGATAATAACAATGAGTTAAGTGTGCAAATTGGACCAAAAAAGACCTTTTAAACAAATGTTAAAGAAAACTGGATAGCCAAATGTAAAAACAAAATGATTTAGAACCTTATCTCACATTCTTTACTTAAACAAATATCTTGAGATTAAAACATATCCATAAAATACTTGAAGAAAACAGGGACAGAATAGCTCTAGAGAACTGAACACAAAACATGTTCAATGAGATCACCATACTGCATACACTACAAAAAAAAATCCAGGAGATCATATCATACTATAAAGCTTAAAGACAGGAAAAGAAGCTCAGGTTCTAATAAAACAAAACCTACTGAAATGGCAGAAAATATTTGCATACAACACTTTTGACAAAGGGTGCTATCCAAATCCATAAGCACTCACTAAAATTACAAACAAAAATGCAATGAACCTATTCACAAATAATAAATAATAAGTAATGAGATGAATAGACTTCACCCCAACAGACATATAAAATTGTTTATTGTCATTCATAACTAGAGACCTATAAACTAAAAAAATGAAATACTATTTAATTCCTATGAGAATTAAACAAATCAAAAAAAATCTGTAAATAGCCAGTGTTGATGCAACTGGATGCAACTAGAGAATATTATACTGAGTGAGTGAGGTTAGTCAGAATGACCATATATACAAAATGATTCATTTCAAATGTGGCACTTAAAGATACATAGCAAGATAGCAATAAAGATTCAAAGGTAACATAATGGGAGATTGATCCACACAATTGAGTTAGGGGAGTGAGGAGGAGAAGAGAATTGAGTCTTAGAGAAGGAGATGTATGATTAATGTGGTTTGGGATTTATGTTCATAATAATCTATTACATTAGTATTATTAATATATTGTAAACCAAAAATAAATTAAAATTACATATTAAAAAGATTTTTAAAATATTGAAGAATGAGAAAAACAGAAAAGAAACCCACCTGATGTGATAACTGATTCAAAATGAAGCCCTGTGGTATATGACAGACAGTATGTGGTTGCTTCCAAATTTGTCCTCAACTAGTCCAATTATAAAATATTCTCAGAGGAACAAATTGCTATGCTTTCAGAATGCTTAATATTGATTAAGAATAAGTGTATTTATCCTGGTTCAAAGATCTGGATATTCTTTGGATCAATAAATGACACAAAGTATAAGCCATATATACATTGTTGTATATATTTTTCTGAGAGAATTTTTGAATATTTTAATCAAATTATTAATTACATTTAAGAAAAATTATATATTATATATTAGAGCATATATAATACTTGCTGAAATAGATATCCATTAAATTTTATTTTATTAATAAATTTTTTATTGAAGGTACCATGTCACTTTTGAGTATGAATACTAATTTCTTCAAATTACTTATGCATGTTAGATATAATTCATATTATATTTCTTAGCTAGTATACATTATTATGGATTAAATGAGATAATATGAATATAAAATTAGTACTTGATTTGTATAAATATGAATTTGTAAGGCACATATTTGATTATGTAATATTAGTATAAAATAGATGATTCACCTGTAGCAACTGAATTTATGACATGAATACATTTAACAGATTTTGCTTGATTTTTCTCTTTAAAAGTTTACAAATTATCTCCTTAAAAGTTTACAAGTACCTCTTCTTTTTTTTTTTAGTTTTTTGTTTGTTTAATTTTTGTTTTCTTGTTTTGGGGCCATATCCAGTGATGCTCAGGAGTTACTCCCTGACTATGCGCTCAGAAATCGCTCTTGGCTAGGAGGACCATATGGGACGCCCAGATCGAACTAGGTGTTCCTCGATCAGCCACGTGCAAGGCACATGCCCTATCGCTGTGCTGTCGCTCAGGTCCCCTTTTGTGGGCTCAGGCCACTTCTAAAGGAACTATTGAATCATTTTGTAATAGTTGCTTAGAAATATCTTCAGTTACTGATTGAATCATATTTAATGAGTGACACAAGGTGACATAAGTGACCTGGGAAAGTCTTATTCATTAATCACCATACTGTTCTGATATTTTTTAATTGATTTCTGATGGAACTGAGGGGTTACTTCTGGCTCTGTGCTCAGAAATAGCTCCTGGAAGGCCCAGGGGACCATATGGGATGCCAGAAATAGAACTGGGTCGGTCCCATGTCGCCCTGTGCAAGGCAAAAAATGCTGGCCCCTGTTCTGATTTTTAACACATTATCTGAGCCCAAATGTTGTTTTCTAGCCATTTAGTTATTAGAAGGAGCACAGTACAACTGAGGTTTATGATATGAAGACATATTAACTAGACTGAAATTGACAAACTATTACAAAACTCAATTTCTCTTAGTTACTTTAGGGAAAGGATATTAGGAGGCAAAAATAAAATGGCTGCTGAAGGAAACCAGAACAATCTCTTTAAAAGTATTCTATATTGTTTAATGATGCATATTTATCTGCATAGTGAGGGTCTGTTTTAATAATAAGAGATCTAAATAAGGAAGGGAATAGAGGGGACTCAGTACAAAAATTTGTAACTTTCATCTGAATGGGAAAATCAGTAGTTAATAGTATTACTGAAAAGTATATGGCGTTATATTCATAGACTCTATTTAAGAGTGATATAAATTATTTGATTCAATTATATTAGTCAAGAAGTCTAAACTTGGGGCTGGAGAGATAGTATTGAGGTAAGGCGTTTGCCTTGCATTCAGAAGGATGGTGGTTCGAATCCCGGCATCCATATGGACCCTCAAGCCTGCTAGGAGCGATTTCTGAGCATAGAGCCCAGAGTAACCCCTGAGCTCTGCCAGGTGTGACCCAAAAACCAAAACCAAAAAAAAAAAAAAAAAAAAAGTCTAAACTTAATTAATGGTTGTCAAGTATGTTAGAATGTGACAGTTTTCTTACTAAATATAGATGTGTTGAAATAAGCAGAAAATTATTATTTATTTTATATTAAAACCAAGGTAATTCCCATCAGTTTAGAGGTGACAATAATATTACATCCCAGCAAAAGTCTGTCAGAGCATATATTTTGTCTTTTTTATTGTATTTCTCTAAGTCAGGGGTCTCAAATTCAATTTACCGGGGGGCCGCAGGAGGCAAAGTCGGGGTGATCCTTGAGTCCAAAATCAGTAGTAAGCCTTGAACATTGGGGGGTGTGACCCAAACAACTAAAACAAAACAAAATAAAAAAAGATTTCTCTAGGGCAGGGCCACAAAATGTTGTATAGAGGGACACAAATGGCCCACGGCCATGAGTTAGAGACCCCTGCTCTAAGTAGTGTCCTGAAGGTTAAAGTGTTTAGTAACTGTGTGCTGACTGTATGGGTATATTCACAATCATATAATTTCATAATTATTTATTGTGAATTTCTGATGCATCAGCTTTACTCAATGACGATTTAATATCTGACAAGTCTTCAAGAATCTTCAAGTTTGTGACAAAAGACAAGAAAAGATGGATCATACTTGTTTTGTTTTCTATAGAAATTCTATAGAATAAATTCCATATAATTTATTTTTTATAAAATGAGTTTGCCATGGCATTACAGTTGTCAGAAGTGATCTATTCAATGGAAGTACTTACTCTGGTTTCTTTTAACTATCTCCTTTTAAACTTTTGCTTACAGGAAGCTTTGGAATGGTCTGGTATATGTTTTGGCTATTGGTGTCATACGAGAGTCCTGCAAAGCATCCTACTATTACAGATGAAGAACGTAGGTACATAGAAGAAAGCATTGGAGAGAGTGCAAATCTTTTAGGTGCAATGGAAGTAAGAACTTTATTATGGTGTATATCCTTATTTTTATGCTCCATGTCACCTTCTTCAACCTATCATACTATTTTACTTGTAGTAATATACCATTCAAAAAAAGAAATGTAGTATTAATCATGAACTCTTTATTCATATTCTCAAACTTATTGAGGAATATGATTGTTACTTCCTCATATTTTTCTTTTTACATACCCATTTCTTGAACATTTTCAAGTTTTCTATAGGTTATAGCTATGACTATATATGTAAGCAAGTTTCTTAATGTTTGTATATGTTCCATAATTCATACTAACTGAATCAATATTTGTAAATTTTAGATAATAAGAAATGGTAAAATACTCAACACTACCTTTAAACGACTCAGTTTGTATTTTGAATAGTCTAAAAGTAACTTTTATACCTATGTCTTTTTGTTGGATATTATTTTGTTAAAATATGTATTGGAATGCTACTCATAAATATCTGACATGAAAATTCTTAATATAGACCTCAAATTATAATTTATAAAAATTTGTCTAAACAAATTATTTTGTGGATAAAATATCATATAGTAGAGAATTAGTGGTATATCAATAAAATATAGTAGCTTATGTAACATAGCATATGAAATGTATTGAGAAAAACCATCTGATTCGGGCCGGAATGATAGCGCAGAGGTAGGGCATTTGCCTTGCATGTGGCTGATCCAGGACGGACTTGGTTCGATCCTTGGCATCCTATATGGTCCCTCAAGCCAGGAGTATTTCTTAGTGCATAGCAGGAGTAAACTTTGAGAGTCACTGGGTGTGGCCCAAAAGCCAAAAAAAAACAAAAAAACCCCAACCCATCTGATATTATTAAAGGAAAATTGATAAGCAGAAGTAATGCTTTTAGTACATTAAAGTAATTCATTTTTCTTATACTGAGTTGGAAGAAACCATTCTTTGAGCATCAGTGTCCCTTTTAAATTATGCTTCTTTTTCTTAAATAGATTCTTCCATCATTCTAATAGTCTTATTAGAATATAGTCTTATTATATTTATTAATATTTATTGCATTTGTTAGAGAATATCTGTCATTAACATCCAATCCTAGTTGAAATGGTCCATCATCCGCTGTTGCTAAAGTCATTTTATCCTTTATTTTATCCTTTAAAGGATAGGAAAAGTGTCTTTTACTGGGTTTACGAATTAAACTTTAGTTCTTAAGAAATCCTTACAGTGGCTGGAGATAGTAGTACGGAGGTAGTACACTTTGTTTTGTATGAGGCATCTCTGGTTTCATCCCCAGAATTCTATATGAGCTTCTGGGCAATGCCAGAATTGATTTCTGAGTATAGAGCCAGGAGTTATTTTAAGTATGACTTTGGATGGCCTCAAAAACAAAATAGTCAGGCCAGAGTGATAGTGCAGCGGTAGGTTGTTTGCCTTGCATGCGGCTGACCCAGAATGGACCTCAGTTCAATCCCGGCGTCCCATAAGGTCCCCCAAGCCAGGAGGGATTTCTGAAACCATAGCCAAGAGTAACCCCTGAGAGTCACCTGGTCAAAACAAACAAAAAACACAAAAACAAAACAAAACACAAAATCTCAAAATAGTCCCCAAATTCCCTAAAGTATAGTTGTACCATCATGGACTCCTGTTAGAACTTAAACCACTCATATGTCCAGAGAGTACAGCAGGTAGGGGGCTTGCCTTGCTCGCAACTAACTAAAATTCAATTTTTGTTCCCTTATATGACCCTTCTCCACCCAGCTCTCCAGTATCGGCTCCTGAACACAGTGCAGAGATATGCTGAGAAATACTGGGTGATCCCACCTCCCAAAAAAGCAAAAAAGAACTTACCCTTTCTATCCACTTTTCTTATTTAAGTGTACTGTAAATTTAAACCATTTCTTTCCATTCTCACTGAGGAAACAGTGGTGATTAGGGCAGGATGAATGTAGACTGTTTGCTCTGGTGTCCACCCCTTGCAGTTTGCTGTGGGCAGGTGCTAATTGTAAGCTTTTATGTTGAGTTTTGAACTTAACAGTATTATCTAATTAAAATAATTGGAGGGGTTGGAGTGATAGCACAGTAAGGAGGGCATTTGCCTTGCATGCAGCAGACCCAGGTTCGATCCCTGGCATCCTATATAGTCCCTCGAGCCTGCCAGGAGCGATTTCTGATCACAGAGTCAGTCAGGAGTAACCACTGACTAAATCTGGCTGTGGCCTAAATACCAATAAATAAATAAACACATTAAATAAATAATTGGATTAGCCTATATTTTATTAGGTAATTATGCCTTTTCCATCTTTTAAAACTTGAAAGATAAATCTAGATATGTAGTTATAACAATAGTGAGAAATGCAATGTAGTTCAAATAAGCAAAAGTGTATTACTAGGAATTACAACAAAGAAAACTGGAAAAATAGCATAGCTGATATTAAACTCCCCCTTTCATATATATATACTTTTCATTTTAAAGATAATATTTAATTTACATTGATATTATATAGTTTCCCATGGCCTTAATGTAAATTTAAAAATAAGGCTATCTGAATGAAACTAGTACTGTGTTTATTTATATTTTCTTACTAGAAAAAAATTCAGAATATGATAAAAGTAGAAAAAATAGTAACAGGTATAATATACCTACTGCAACTGTTCAGCAGTTGCTAGCAATTGCCTCATTTATTTCACTGCCTTATTTTGTTGAATGGTTTCAAAATAAATAAGATATATGCTATCATAGTATGAATATATTTCATGTGTGTTCAAATTTCAACTACCAAGTCAAAATAGGTTTCAATTCTTCATCTATACTCTCAAAACTTTTGTAGCTCTTGTAGAATCTGCTTCTTTTTTTCTTTTTCTTTTTTTATTTTTGGTTTCCAGGACAAACTCTGGTATTCACGTCTTACTCATGGCTCTGTATGCATAGATCATTCCTGGTGGGCTTGAAAGAATCGTATTCTGGAACCGGAGCAGTGGCCCGGTGGTAAGGCTTCTGCCTTGCCCGCACTAGCCTAGGATGGACCACGGTTCGATTTCCCAGCGTCCCATATGATCCCCCAACCCAGGAGCAATTTCTGAGCACATAGCCAGGAGTAAAGCCTGAGCATCACCACGTGTGGCCGAAAAACAAAAAACAAACAAACAAAACAAAACAAAACAAAAGAATCATATGGGGTGCTGTATTGAATCTGGGTCAGCTTCATACAAGGCAAATGCCCTACCTATCTGGACTATCACTTTGGCCACTTCTGGCTCTTATAAGGATCCTGTATTGTATCTGACAAATATTTTTATATATAAATTTTCCTTTGTAGTTAATTAAATATAAAATATTACATAAAACTAATTGTTCACAAGTAAAGAGCTTATTGATTTTTTCCAAACTAAGCACACTTCTGAAAATATTACTCAAATCAGTAAGCATATATTATAAAAATATCCTAAAACCTTTTGTGGCCCCCAGAAATTTTAAGGAATATAATTGGACACTTCATTCCTTGCATTTGATAAAGCATTTTCAACTTGATGAATGGCGTATTTTGAGGATATTATGCTAGTAAAAAAAATAAACATCTTACCCAGCAAGAAAATATTTCTTATAGCTGCAAATATCCTGTCATTACTTATACAAGCATGATATCCTGATTCAGACTGCTGAAGTTGGTAATTTATATATTTTTGAATTAAATATAGTCATTTTGCAAAATTAACCTAGGATGTGGTAAATTTAAAAAATATTACACTTTTATATCTACCTAGACTGCTGAGATTAGAAAATTTTATCTAAAGCCATCACATTATATTATTAACTATACAGATTTTAATCTTATATCTTCTTGTCATATGTATGTAACTACACATATGATGACTAGATATAATTTTCTACTCCTCTACTGTTTAAATGGCTTACTTATATTCACAATCAATTCACAAGTATAATTATAATAAATTTGTGTAAAACTGTTTAATTTTCTCTTTACAAATTTGGGAAAGCAAATGATTCTAAGTTGGCATTAAATGAAATTCTTTTAGGCATTTTATTAGCAAAATAGTATTTCAGAATTTAAAATAATTGAGAAAGTGGGAATATGAGAGACAATGAAATGTCTAAAAGTATTAGACTTTAAAAAAATTCCTGTTCTATATCTGGAAATATATAATGCTTATATTAAACTAAAAAACACAATTCTGAAGGTATCATATACAAAATCAATCAGATTTAAGTTGTTGATTTGGGACACCTTGATTGTATTATCATTTATGTTCATAGTATACTGGTTGTCTGATGCTTTAACAAAATGATTCCATGTGAATTTTATAAAAACATGTCCTTGAGTGTAATAGAATTAAAGTATGATCCTCTGACACCAAGAGGATTTATAGATAATGGCATCACTGGTTTTAGACACAATATAGACTATTGTTATTGTACCCTCCTTTTTTTAATTTACTCTTCTAATGACACTTTATTTTCTACTTCAGATAAAATATGTTGAGTTCTAACAAGATCAGTGAATTTGACAGTGACTTTTAACTGAAACATGGTGTGTCACGGCCACAATCATATTTTCAAACCTTCATTATAATTTGGGAATCCATTTTAATTAAATACGGAATCTTGTATATTTCAAAACTGAAACTCTTTAATCAGAAATAAAAACTAGCTTTGCTTCTATTCCAATAAGTTTCATTAAGCTAGGAAGAACTGGAAACCTCTAGCTACCTCCTACTCATGCCTCATCATTCTCATTCTGAAAATATAAAGTATATATTATTTCCATCGCTGTTAGAAATATTTAAAAATAGTTAAAATGGCTGTCCTTTTGAAATTTCAGAAATTCAAGACTCCCTGGAGAAAATTTTTTACATCTATGCCCGTCTATGCAATCATTGTTGCAAATTTCTGCCGAAGCTGGACTTTTTACTTATTGCTTATTAGTCAACCAGCATATTTTGAGGAAGTCTTTGGATTTGAAATTAGCAAGGTATGTACAAATATTTTATTTACTAGCCTCATACACACCATCCTGAATTTATCACATATGGTTATCCTGAGCACTGCCAGGAGTGCTTAGTGCAAACCAGGAGTAGCCAACCCCTGAGCGCCACTGGGTATGGTACCCAAACAAAACTAAAACAAAAACAAGAAAAATATATAGTTTGATTATATAGTAAAAATTATTTTACATTTTAAAATATTATACTATTACTACATGTATTTGTGTCTATGAAAATATTAACATTTTTAGATTTGTAAAGACAAAATGATCATAAAATCTAAAGTCTATTTATTTAGGGGTTTGAAGTTTATCTCTATGAACAATTTTATTTAGTTGATGAGCTAGGTTGTTATCATCGTTTCTATTGATCTGATTGGGAAATAAAACTAAGGAGGCTTACAAATTGCCTAAGGCTAAACTGATAGCTAATAATAGAATTAAAGCATTGGATTTACACCATTCAAATGTGTGTAAAGCACATATTCATTTAACCATTTAGTAAGTCTATATTTACTGCCATCTCAGTACTAAGCTCTTAGCTGAGTCCTAAATATATTTGTCTGTGCAGGCAAAGCACTTGGCATTTCTCTTTATGCCATTACATAAGTCCAGCTGGGCTCTCTATTCATATTATATTTCTACTTGAAAGACTACCTTTAACTGAAGGAAACCTGAGTTTAGGAGTAGCTATTCTAAGAGCTCTTTTGTAATCCCTGTTTCTAAGGAGACTGTTTCCTCCATTTCAAGAAGAATGGTTGTTTTAGACAGGCCTTTCTCTCTGGAACTGATCAAACATTGTAGAGAAGCTTTTAGGAACTCTGAGAGGTGTTACACTTTTCAATAAAGGCTACTGGAGGTGTGAGTGAAATTTTTAAATCTAGGACAAATTGGAAACAGAGAGGCTATTAATAAAATCACATCTCTCGGGGGAGAGTGAAGAAACCAACTGATGTTAATGAAACTGTCCATTGTGGCCCTGTAGCTCCAATTAATTAAAAACTTCAGTGAAAGCAATGGTATTTAGCATGACTATTTTTAGTAACTGAATGGGTTGATTTTCTCTCACAATTTATATTAGTTATGTTATATTATAATTAAATTCTTCACAGATTTCTTAAAGATTTTGGTTATATTAGTGGATAAAAATGATCTGAGTAAAAAAAAAAAACAAAACAAAAAAAACAAAAACAAAACATCAAAAATCATTCCCTAATGGTACTACCAACCTTTGAGTAAATTGCAGAACTCTTCTCTTATGCATTTCTTGAGAACATGGGAAGCCTGTGGCAAGAGAGATATAGGATTTAATTTTCTGTAGTCCACCTTTATACTCTGAAATATCTCTGTTTTTCCAGAAAGTTACTGCAAGTACCATGAGAAATTTTTTTGGAACTTTTCAAAAGCTTTCGTAATATTTAAAAGAAAAATGTTGTTTGTACTTTGGGTTTTTTGTTGGTTTAATTTGGAGTCACCCCCATAGTGGTCAGGGCTTACTCCTGGCTAGAGGGATTCTATGGGATGATGGAGATGAAACCAGGTCAGATACATGCATAGCATGCACCCTATATGCCAAATTATATTTTCAGCCCTGTTTATGCTTTACTATGAGTTATAATTTTTAAATGTCTTTAATGTCACAAAACATATGAGGAAAAGCTTTAAAATAAAAAAGATTAGTGGGGATAAAAGAGCATTGACTATGGACAGGGGTGGAAATGACTCAATCCAAGTTCTGCAATACATTGGTGCTAGTACATAATATTTGGCTAATCTTTTGTTAATTATTAAACTAAATAACTGTAAAAATCATTTTATCTGTGAAATTAGTTTTAATGCCACATTTCAGAAAGTCAGAAAAAAATCTAAGTACACTACAATATTTACATGGAGAATAGTTTTCTTCACCCAATATCATGTATTTCCTACAAAAATCATATATGAAATGACTTTGTCTTCACTCCAAATGAGCCTGTTAATTTAAGACAAAAGTCATTATATGCACTTATACATTCATATATTTATTCATATGTAACTTGATTTTCTCAAGGGGCCAAAAAGCAGTTACATTTGAATACATATATGAATGTATAAGATTTCACAGATTACAGAAACCAGTCAAATGAAAGGAAAATTCATCCCTTTGAAGTTCACATTTTGGGCAAAAGAGAGTTTTGTTGAGTGGATTTTTACCCTTTTCTAAAGTGAACATAAATTAGATGAGGAGAGATATAATGGAAATTGTGACTTCAACCCAAAGAAAAGCAACAAATTGGAGTCTAATGACCTAGGATTTCTATGAAAGCCAATCAACTATAAATCCAAAACAACTAGTATTCTTGCAACCAATGAGCATAATATGCCATTATTATAATTGATGATATCCTAAATATAATTTATCACTCATAATACAGCAAGTGATTAGTCAGCAATAATTGATTGTTATTTTGATACCTCTCTCAAAACTCAAATTATTATTGAATATCTCCTATAAAGTTATAAAACATTTATGTTTCTCTCTAGAGGTCACATACAGAATACATATATATTGCCCAATAAAAAGAGATTCATTTAACTCAAATGCTGATGCTAAAATATTTTTAAATATTTCAAAGCTTCTATTTCATGAAGTCATATATTGTTAAATCATTGCATTTTTTCATAGCGTTTTGAACACACACTTGTCAAAAGAAGAATGGCTTAATTATGAAAATAGCTTTATTCTTGGTTTATTCAAAGTAATTTAAATGTGTAAATAGATAGTAGATAGCAAAGCATGTCAATTTAAGAACTTCACCAAAGTCCTAATACTGGGCTTAAATTTAGGCCAACTAAGTAGATTTAGGAAACTCAGTTTGCTCTTAGACATTTACTTTGACTCTTAATATCAAATGCATAGTATGTAATTCAATATAATTCTACTAAGGTAAGTTTCAGAATAATTTTTGTTCACATGTTAAATGCTTTAATTATATTTAATCCAGTTAAGATTGAGGAATCAATCTATTTTTGTTAAATTCTATTCTGAAAAAGTAGTACTATTTGCCTTCTTAACAGTTTTTATATACCTGTATTCAGTTATTTATTGAGGCTCTGCTAAATACCATATTCTGAGCTAAAAATATTTACATACTTGCTTGTTTATATAAACCTAATTCCTAAAGACTGAGTTTTAGCCTCAAAATTGACTTTAACATGGATCACTTAATCTTTCTAAACTACAATTTCTTTGTGGATTTAATGGGAATACTAATGTGGAAAACTTCCATGGAAGTGATAGGAAAATAAATAAGTTGTACATGAAGTTATTTTAAGCTTGAGATTGTCATCTACTATCTCTGTTCACTTTACAACAAATCAGGTTCTTGGTGACAGCACTTTATACTACTGAAAAATAAAGTGGGTGGAATATTTTTTTCTATGTTTTTATTGAAAAGATATAAACAAATAATCATTCATCCAGTACCTGCATTTCATTAGATGTATATATGATAATATATAATCATAATGCATTTTATTCACACTTCTCACTTTCATAAAGCCTTGAGAACAAGGCATTGAACATAATTACTGTTCAAAATGTATATGGAATAGAAAAGTTAAGCTTTTGGCATATTAGTATAAAATTGTTATAGAAACCATCTATATAACATTGGGAAAGGATACTGATATTTGACATAGAATTATTAAAATTGAATAATTTATCTAAAGTCTATGGGGACCTTATCTATAAATTTAAAAATTAAATACACATATTTAAAAAAAACCCAATATTTAGTCTTCTAAAATAAAAATGCTTTTAAATATATAGCCTTATGCATGATTTAATATGTTTCTCTTCTCTAATCTTGTTTTTTTCATTTTGGTTGTCTCTTGACTCAAGTTGTTGATAAGGTTTTATCTATTTCTTTATAATGTAAATGTAGCCCACCATAAGTAATCTCTGAGCACTGCTGAGTGCAGCATAAAAATTAAAAAGGATATATGATGAACATACAAATAAAAATTTTTGCAATAATATCGAATATAATTTATAGATAAACTCGAATTTTACTGACATGTGACAAATAATAGAAGTATCCTTTTCTAGAAGATAAAAAAATTTGTTTATCTCATTTATTCAGTGGAACTGTATTGCTTATTCTAGAAATGGGTATTTGATCATTTAGAGCTAGTATTATTTTCTGTCTTTGACCATCAAGAGAATTTGAAATAGAATTTGAAAACAATGACCACTAAATTGGCCACATATATCTTTATTCTTTTTTGGTTCCTCACTAGGTTGGCATGCTTTCTGCTGTGCCACACTTGGTAATGACAATTATTGTGCCTATCGGAGGGCAGATTGCAGATTTTCTAAGAAGCAAGCAAATTCTTTCAACTACTACAGTAAGAAAGATCATGAATTGCGGTGGTAAGTTATATATATATATTTTGGGGGGGGCACACCCGGCGGTGCTCAGGGGTTACTCCTGGCTATCTGCTCAGAAATAGCTCCTGGCAGGCACGGGGGACCATATGGGACACCGGGATTCGAACCAACCACCTTAGGTCCTGGGTCAGCTTTTTGCAAGGCAAACGCCCCTGTGCTATCTCTCCAGACCCAAGTTATATATTTTAAGTATTTTTTTAATTCAGAAATTTTAAACTAAGAAACTATATGCTTATCAATAAAAATATTCAGCTAAAGCTATGCCTTCCTTATACATCTATAATCATGTTCTTATCTTTATATTTTAATAACTTATAACTTTAAATACCTGCATGTATTGGCCCTGATCATTTTTATTTGAAAAAATAAGCAATGATTAAGCAATATTTGCACATGAATTACTATTATTATTATATTGCTACTTTTGCAGAGGTCACTTAACAAGGTGGAGCAGGGCTGGGAATAATAAAAAATTTTGGTCTATCAGTGCAGGCTAGAGGATTAATGACCTGAGCAGCCAAGGCTATACCCAATAGTAGGGTAGAGGGTAATAAATGCTGCTGGCTTTCAAATTCTGGTATTCTGTTTCACATGAGCTCTTCCACTGAGCTATATAATTCCCATCCTGTGTTATATTTTATGTTAAAATTTCTAGAATAACCCCCAAAGTCCATTAACTGTTAGCGTTTTTTTAAAATGGCTGACTAGAAATTTTATACAAAATTTTTGTAATATTTCCTCATTTTCTTTCTTAAGGATTTGGTATGGAAGCAACACTGCTGCTTGTTGTTGGCTATTCTCATACTAGAGGTGTAGCGATCTCATTCTTGGTACTTGCAGTGGGATTCAGTGGATTTGCTATATCTGGTAAGATAACTATATATTATACATTTATTTGTACTTGTCTTATTCTGAGAAGCTGGTGATAAAATATATTATATATTTTTAATATTTGTCTTAAAATTTGACTTGATCATGTTTATACTGAAAAAATATATAAAATGAAAAAATCATTTTTGGATTAGTTATTCTTCAAGTTTCCTATTTACTTATCCTTCCTTCCTTTTTCCACCTCTCCTTCCTTCCCTTCTGCTTCCTTCCCTTCTGCTTCCTTCCTCCCTCCCTTTCCTCCCTTCCTTCCTTCCTCCCTCCCTCCCTCCCTTCCTCCCTTCCTCCCTCCCTCCCTCCCTCCCTTCCTCCCTTCCTCCCTTCCTCCCTTCCTCCCTCCCTCCCTCCCTCCCTCCCTCCCTCCCTCCCTCCCTCCCTCCCTCCCTCCCTCCCTCCCTCCCTCCCTCCCTTCCTTCCTTCCTTCCTTCCTTCCTTCCTTCCTTCCTTCCTTCCTTCCTTCCTTCCTTCCTTCTCTCCCTTCCTTCTCTTCTTGCTTGCCTGCTTCCTTCATGCCTCATTTGCTTCACCACACCAAATCGTGGCCATGTATTCCTACCAGGGATCTTAAACTCAATTTTACCTGGGGGCCGCAGGAGGCAAAGTCGGGGTGATCCTTGAGTGCAAAGTCAGTAGTAAGCCTTGAATATTGGGGAGTGTGACCCAAACAACTAAAACAAAACAAAACAAAAAAAGATTCCTCTAGGGCAGGGCCACAAAATGTTGTATGGAGGGCCGCAAATGGCCCTAACCCCTTTTCTTCCTTCCTTCCTTCCTTCCTTCCTTCCTTCCTTCCTTCCTTCCTTCCTTCCTTCCTTCCTTCCTTCCTTCCTTCCTTCCTTCCTTCCTTCCTTCCTTCCTTTTTTCTCTTTCTTTCTTCTTTCTTCCTTTCTTTCTATCGTTCTTTCTTTTTCTTTCTTTTCTCTTTCTTTCTTTCTTTCTTTCTTTCTTTCTTTCTTTCTTTCTTTCTTTCTTTCTTTCTTTCTTTCTTTCTTTCTTTCTTTCTTTCTTTCTTTCTTTTTTCTTTCTTCTTTTCTTCCTTTCTTTTTATTGTTCTTTCTTTTTCTTTCTTTTCTCTCTTCTTTCTTTCTTTCTTTCTTTCTTCTTTCTTCCTTTCTTTTTATCGTTCTTTCTTTTTCTTTCTTTTCTCTCTTCTTTCTTTCTTCTTTCTTTCTTTCTTCTTTTCTTTCTTTGTTTCTTTCTTTCTTTTCTTTGTTTTTCTTTTTTTCTTTCTTTTGGTCTAATCTTTCTTTCATTTTAAGAGAATATGTTAAATTAACTTATCTATAGAATGATAATTACATAGTAAATATTGTAAATAAAAATGGTTATTCTATCCCCTATATATCTTTGATCTAAATTTTCAGAAATTACTTAGGAAACATTAATATGCTTACTATGAAGGATATGGTGAGTATGACAGAGCACTATATTTTATAGGCACTTTTTAAAAGAGATTTGTAATTGCCAAATAAAAACTTGTATATACATTTCAGGTTTCAATGTTAATCACTTGGACATTGCCCCAAGATATGCTAGTATATTAATGGGCATTTCGAATGGTGTTGGAACATTATCAGGAATGGTCTGTCCTATAATTGTTGGTGCAATGACAAAGAATAAGGTAAGAAAAAATAAAGCTTTTAGTAATATAAGATTCATACTTAGATTGGGAAGTGAGTTACTATACTTTCTTTGGCATTCTTATTTTTCTGGTTCAGTTACAATAACTCTGAATAATAGAAATAATTTAATTTCATAACAAAATAGGAATCCCCAAGAAGTATCCTTCCCATCTAATAAGCAATATGCTTTTCAAACATTAAATAATTTTGATGATTCTTATTTAGTTAACAAAAGAAACACCTTGTACCTAAATTATTAGGATGGGCAGGCAGAAGTAGTTTGTCCTTTATTTGTAAACCTCAATTCAGACTCTAATTTTCAGTGCAACAATATTATGGTCAGCTATTTGTCCTAAAGAATAATGTACCAGAATTAAAAGATAAAAATAAGTGAAAGAAAAATAAGTAAATCAATGAAAATTAAAAGGAGAATTTGTTAGTATTTTAAAATATTACACATTAAAATATGGTTAAAGTTTTTATTTTGCAGATATTTATGTTTGTAAAATGTCTAATGCCAGAGAATTGCACAGGAAGTAGGGAGCTTGCACTGCATTTAGCAGAACCAAGTACAATCTCCAGAGCACAATGTGATTCCCTTAGCTACACCAAAAATGATCTCAGAGTACAGTTAGGTGTAAGCCCTGATCACTGCCAGATGTGACTCCAAAGAAAATTTATTTTAAGTAATGCTGCAGTGTTTTAGGTATTTTTGTAATATTATTAACGTAAAGAGGTTTCTTCTGAAAACAGTGTTCTATGAAAAGCTTGATGATGCAACATTCAGAAGTGTTAGTCTTTTCAATCAGAGGATATTTGCACTTATTGGGCCCCTTCTTGTCACCACAGTCACGTGAAGAATGGCAATATGTCTTCCTGATTGCTGCCCTTGTGCACTATGGTGGAGTTATATTTTATGGAATATTTGCCTCAGGAGAAAAACAACCCTGGGCAGATCCTGAGGAAACAAGTGAAGAAAAATGTGGATTTATACACGAAGATGAACTTGATGAAGAAACAGGGGACATTACTCAAAATTATATAAATTATGGTACCGCAAAATCTTATGGTGCCACAACACAAGCCAATGGAGGTTGGCCTAATGGTTGGGAAAAGAAAGAGGAATTTGTACAAGAAGAAGTTCAAGACTCATATGCCTATAAGGACCAAGATGATTATTCATAACAAAGCTAAATTGCTGGATTAAATTTTGGTGTTTGTGATTAAATTAATTGTGATTGCACACTAAACAAGTGGTGTAAATGTGAATATATCAACCAGGCAAGTCTTGCTGTAAAAATGAAATTCAATCAATCCCATGAAGTTACCATCAAGTGCAATCTGTAGACTTTGTGTGATGTCATCCTTTCCATTCAGGTCACCTCTTCTTGCATTTGTGATTTAAAGGCTGACTGATGAAACTGTAGAAGCAAGTAGTTACTCATTGGTTTCATATGTGCTAAACTTCACTACCATTTAACAAAGCACAACTAAAAGAGTTGGCTCATTCCATCCTATAAAGGTTAGGAAGCCAAAGCTACTTGATACTACAAAATGCACTTATATATTTGTTATACTGTATTGCAAGATATTATGCAAAGATCTATTCTAAAAAGTTGTCATGTTAGTGGCATTGGGTGGTGAATACATCTATTGGATGTAAATCATGAGGTTGAGATACATATCTCAATCAGCAAAAATGTTGTGGGCTTGCATCTAGCAAGGCATCTAAATAGTTAATGTTCTCACATAGTGTGGAATATTTTGTTGGTTTTTCAAGAAAGATATCTTGCAGTGTTTTATATGAAATGCTTGGACACATATTCTTACATCAGTGAAAGAGAATTTGTAAAGTGAGGGGTATGCTTCATGTTCTTCCATTCACTTACCTAACAGTATGAGACATTTCACTTTTCAGTAAAATTTGACTTTTCATATAGCATCTCATATAATTTTTTTGCAAAAAATACAAAATACTAATAGATTCTATGTATTTTTTATTACAACTTTGTACTGGTTGTAACTTGCATTAGAAAAAGAGATACATACACTTTAAAGAATCTAATGATAAATTTACTATGGAGATATAGCCCTTAAATGCAATATTAACAACAAAAGAAATAGAAATGATTTAGATATACTTCTTCCTTTATGAATAAATACTATATGAAACTTGTGCCACAGAGCTATATATAATATAAAAAATATAAATGTAATAGATTTATTGTAAGTAGAAAATTTTATTATTTAAAGTCCCATTTATAAGATATTTGTCTTAAATATATAGGACAATAAATTATATTAAAATTATATATATGTATATCTTACACATATTCATACACAGAAACATAGTAACACCTCATATACCTATACACACACAAACCAACCAAATAAAGCATACACCTAATGGTGGGTCAGGGGACTGCAATTTCTACTTTCATAGAGTCATAGAATTTTAGATGGGCAGAGGCATTTTGCTTGTCATTTCTTAATATAACTTAACAGGAATTGCAACATTTGTGTACCAAGCAATAAGTGCAATGCATACAACTTACTGTCTGTATATTATCTTCATTTTGCTCGTGGTAGCTTGTTTGGGTGGTTGGAATGATTTTTTTTTCTTTGACAAAAGAAAAACATCAGACCTCTTTATAATGTACTAAATGATTATGCACTTCCCAATTCAACTCAGAATATTATCGGTGTATTTAATAGTCTATTCTGGATATTTGATCTGTTTATTGTATTGTGCTAATGACTGGAGGTCCTGCTACTGCCAATATAAAACACAGTTTGTTTAAAAATGCAATCCATTCTTGACCTTTCAAAAATAAAAATACCTTTTGCTTTGTGTCTCAAAGTGATATCATGTGACCATAGCTTCTGTCGAGTCTAATGAAAAATGTAGATCGCCGTTTTGTTGCCACAAAAGCAAAGTGTTAATAAAAAAAAAAGCTCTGTTTATCCTTTTATACAAAAACACAATACATTAATTTGGATTTATTTTACTTAATTTTTATTTATATTGTGTGATTCAAGAAAAACCAGCCATTTTTTCCTCTTAAGAATTAATAGAAATAACTACACAGAAACTACCATAATCATGTGAATGAATGAGGGAACTGGAAAGCCTGTCTGGAGTACAGGTGGGAGTGGGGTGGGATGGAGGGAGATTTGGGACATTGGTGGTGGGAATGTTGGATTGGTGAAGGGGGTGTTCTTTACATGACTGAAACCTAATCACAATCATATATGTAATGAAGATGTTTAAATAAAGAAAAAAAGAATTAATAAAAGAGGGGGCTGGAGAGATAGCACAGCAGTAAGGCATTTGCCTTAGACGCAGAAGGACGATGGTTCGAATCCCGGCATCCCAAATGGTCTCCCGAGCCTGCCAGGAACGATTTTTGATAATAGAGCCAGTAGTAATCTCTGAGTGCTGCCAGGTGTGACCTAAAAACAAACAAAAAAATAGGGAAACACATTGGGGCCTGAGAGACCATGGAGGTAAGGTGTTTGCCTTTCATGCAGAAGGTCATTGGTTCGAATCCCTGCATCCCATATGGTCCCCCGAGCCTGCCAGGAACAATTTCTGAGCATGGAGCCAGGAGTTATCCCTGACCCAAAAACCAAAAAAAAAAAAAAAAAAAAAAATTAATGAAAGATGAGGCTGGAGCTGTGGCTCAGTGGTAGGGCATTCGCCTTGCACGCCGCTGACACAGGAGGGACCAAGGTTCGATCCCCAGGCTTTCCATATAGTCCCCCAAGGCAGGAGCGTTTTCTGAGTGCAGAGCCAGAAGTAACCTTTGAGCGTCACTGGGTGTGGACAAAAACAACAAACAAACGAAACAAAACAAAATGAAAAACAAAAAGAATTAATGAAAAATAATGGCATTATTTGGGATTATTTTTCTGTTGAAAGCTTTACATTAAGATATAGGAGGATTGTGCACTAGTGAAGGGATGGATGTTGGACATTGTTTGAAACTCAATCATGAACAACACCATGATTCAATTACAATTTTTATGAAGAAAGAAAAAGAAATGCATGTCAAAGACTAGAGCAATAGTGTAGAGTGTTGGGCACTTATATTATATGACACCTATCTGGGTTGAATTTCTATCAGTCTATGTGGTGCTTCAAGCCCCTCCAGGAGTTGTTCCTGAGCTCAGAGCCAAGAGTAAACTCTAAGCATTGCTGGGTATGGCCCAAAACCAAAATAACAAATAAATAAATAAGTAAATAAATAAATAATGAAGAAAGGAAATATAGAAAAGAATAAAAAATCTTTCAATAACTATCTTCCCAGATTCTTCTAGACTTAAAAAATGTGGGCCAAATCTCAAAACTTATCAGTTTTCAAAGACGAGACCTAATTTGGGTTGCACATGCACTATGTTCTGGGAACTGCCTATAAATTCGGCAATTGTGTAACTCCATAAATTTGCTCCTCATCATATCATTTACAGCATCAAAGTATTAGTATCTCTCCTTTGCAACTCTTGAAACCCCTCTGCCCTCCTATCCACTGACTTCTCTCTACTGTAAAGTTCGTCCTCCGGTTGTCTTATTCCATTGCTGTTTTTATTACCTAAAAATGAGTATCAGCATCCAGTATTTTACCTTTTAATTTTACAGTCTCCTCCAGTTCAGTTTATTTTGTTACAAGTGGGAATATTTTCTCATTTTTAACTGAGTCCATTTTGACTATATAAATATATACATATATTATCTTTTTCATGATGTTGGACAGATTTTCTTATATCTTGAACTATAACTAATGCAACAATGAATATAGAGGTACATATAGCTTCATTTTTTTTTGTTTTTTTCGGGCCACACCCTTTTGATGCTCAGGGGTTACTCCTGGCTAAGTGCTCAGAAATTGCCCATGGCTTGGGGGGACCATGTGGGACGCCAGGGGATTGAACTGTGGTTCTTCCTTGGCTAGCGCTTGCAAGGCAGACACCTTACCTCTAGCACCACTGCGCCGGCCCCAGCTTCATTTTTTTCAATATTTACTTTTGATAAAATATTTTTTTTCTTTGGATAGGTTAGTAGGAGAGAATAAATAGAATCATGTAGTATATGTTTTGGATATTTTGAGAAATGTACAGACTGTTTTCTACATACCAATTCCTAATAAGGTTAACATGTAACCTTTGTATAACTTGATATTAGAAATAAATGTTTTCAATATCAATTCTATAACTTTCTCAGTTCTATAATACAGGTGGTACAGTTATTGTAATAAAATCATATTTTGCCCCCACCACCCTGTTGTATCAAATAATTAACGATGGGGCTGGATGGTGGTGGATGGCATTCCAGGCCACGTGGTTCCACAACCCCATCCAGCCGGCGGGTCCAGGCCCAGGTGATTGGCGTAATGAAGACTCACTCACAGGCAGGCATTAGGTAGCATCAGCTTTATTCATGCCCTATCCACCACATGTGTGTGGCCTACTCATAACCTTTCAAGCACAGCAATACTTTGCTAGCCCTGCATCTTATCTCCTGTTAGCCATCTTCCCTTTGGG
The DNA here is from genome assembly GCF_024139225.1 of Suncus etruscus. Classification (NCBI taxonomy): domain Eukaryota; kingdom Metazoa; phylum Chordata; class Mammalia; order Eulipotyphla; family Soricidae; genus Suncus; species Suncus etruscus. Next base: position 72,965,603 of record NC_064856.1, read on the forward strand.
CTCCATGCTGGTCAAAGACCAGAACACAGAGGCCCAAAAGCCAGAAGCGCCCAGCAGCGCAGAAAGGGGCCCGAATCCCCTTCGTCCAAGGCTTATCTAACTTTTCCAAGACCCCTCCCAGGAATGGGCGGGGTCTTGCAGGTAAGGTAACACCTAATATTCAGTTCCCAAGACCCTTCCCAGAAATGGGTGGGTCTCAGGTAGCTACATTCAGATCCAGGGTCTCAGGTACACTACACCACCCATAAAATCATATTTTTATATCTCAAAATACTACCACTGGACTCACTTTTTCTTATAAGAATCATGCCAATTTTTCCCTTTAATATGATTGACCACTTTTTTAATTTCAATTTCTTTTCTGGAATCAATCTTTATCTTTATAAATTTGTTATCTAATTTTCAATTTAAAAATGTTCTACCGCATTTTATACACAAAACTTTTATAAAACAAAAATACAACATGGTCAGATTTGTCTATTTTTCAAGTAAGTTAACCAGTTCTAGAATTTCTTTAAGATTCTCTAAGCTTCTGTTAAATGCGTAAATCAGAAGAGGAAGGATAAATGCAAGATGATGTTACGTATAGATGTTAATTAGAATAACAGCATGAAGAAATGCTTAAATGGAAATTTACAAGAATACCCCAAGCCCCAGAATATAGAGAAGAGAAAGAAAGAAATTCTGTTGTGGATAATTTGGGAAAATATACACATACATTTACGCATACCTTTAACTTTTTTTAAATTTTTAAATTTTTTTTATAATTTTTTTATTTTGAATTATGAGAACAAAAGATGCAAAGAAGGAGGATAAGGTAAAGTTACAGTGGAAGGACAATCACCCATAACATAATTCTCAGAAGAAGTCCCCTTCCTGATATCTTAACTTTGAACTTTCACCAAAGAAAGTCAAGATAAATAAAACAGAATCCATGTGCAATTACTTTGTCCCTCAAGTTCCCAGATTGTAGCACATTATAATATTTCTTAACAGTACACAAGGCAATCTAAAGCCATCAAACTTACATAACTCCTTAAACATTAGAGGCATAGTATTTTTTACATTTCCATGTACATGCATATTAGCTTAAGTTAACCTCAAATTTTAAGTGGGTGCGTTTTAAGGATTAGAGTCAAAGGAGCACAGTAAAAACGGTGTTAGAGTGGCAATTGTTGTTTGCATAGGCCCACCAAAATATGAGAGGCATGGAAAGGAATAACCTTGGCCTAAATACAAAGAGATCCTACACCTGAAGTTTCCTGGCATAAGACCAGCTCTAGGCCGCAGGCAAGTTATCGTTCGATCAAATGTAGACAAAGATTACCAGTGCCAGCCAAACCTCCTCCTGCTAGACTCCCGGCTCCCAGGAAGGAGAGATCCTTCAAGAAGCTGGGAGACCAGAAGTTCAGAGCCCCACCCAAACCCTCCCTAAGGAGCTGCATGGATAGTGGGCGAAGGCCTAGGGTACCTTCAAGCTCCACCAAGGGACCCAACTCACCGGCTTGCCCAGGCATGTGGCCCGGGGAAGCCCTGGAGATCTGGAGCAAGGCGGTAGAGGGGTGCTGGGGTTACCCAAGTCCCGCACCCCACTAGGCCTGGTCAAGCAGGCCTCCGGCATGGCAGGGGCCTGCCAAACCTCCTCCTGCTAGACTCCCGGCTCCCAGGAAGGTAAATTTTTAAATTTTAATTTTTTTAATTTTATGAAGGCAAAGATGCAAAGAGAAAAGACAAGGTGAAGTTACAGTAGGAAGACAATCACCCATAAACAGAACTCTCATTTTCAGGCAAAAATCATTTAAAAAATAAAACAAAACCCATGCACAATTACTTTTTCCCTCAAGTCCCCAGATTGTAGTACTTTATAACATTTCTTAGCAGTACACAAAGCAATCTAAAGCCACAACATTTATGTAACTCCTTTAACATTAAAGGCTATTGTATTGTTGACACAGTTGATCATAATAAATTATTTCATTAAGGATGGGTCAAAGGAGCACAGCAAAGAAAGTGTTAGAGTGGCAATTGTGGCAACCTTTAACTTTTAACCATAATGAACACATAAATTTTCACCTGCAGTTTATAAATTTTATATTGCCTTCTATTCCAGTGAATGCTGCTGGCAGTTGCCTTTTCCTGTATTAAAATAAGTTCACTATGTGGGGCCTGAGCGATAGCTCAGCGGGAAGGTATTTACCTTGCACACAGCTGACCCAGAACAGACCTCGGTTCGATCCCAAATGGTCCCCCAAGCCAGGAGCAATTTCTCAGCTTATAGCAGGAGTAACCCCTGAACGTCACCGGGTTTGACCCCAAAACAAACAAACAAAAAACTTCACAATGTTATTAGACATCAACATCATTTAAGTTATGGGAAATATAATAGTGAGAAAACAGTTCCTGCTCTTATAAACCCTAAGGTCCAGTCTTTCCCTAAGCCAGTGTTTTTCAACCTTTTTGTGCAAAGACACACTTTTTTCATGGAAAAAAAAAATCACGGGGCACACCACCATTAGAAAAAGTTAAAAATAATTTAACTCAGCCTATATTGACTATATATAAAGTAATTCTCTTGAATAGGAATCAAAAAAACACAAAGAAATTATTTTATAATTACTTTATTATGAAATAATAAAGTATTTTATAATTGTTCATATTTCTGTTCACTTAGTGGGAATCCTGGGCCTGCTTGGCTGAACATAAAGCTGTACTCTGGCAGGAATTGAAGAAAGATACACACGTAGCTCTTCGTTAACAGCTCTTAGTCTCTGTCTTTTGTTTTTATAGTCCATAACATGTGCTTCGACTCACAAATAGGCCAATCATGCCAAAGCCCATGTTACGGATGGAATTGGAATTTTTCCACTGCACACCAGACAATATCTCACAGCACACTGTGTGTGGCACAGTGGTTGAAAGATGCTGCTCTAAGCTCTTTATAGAGGCTCTGTAAGACATATAGGTGTGATAGATTAAAAAGGACACTGAAAACTTGTCTTTTACAATTTTACCTGAGGAAAAAGATTTTTCTTATTTTCCCAAACTCCCCAAATTTGGCTGCCTTCAAAGTGTTCTCATACCATTTTTCCCCTAAATTTTCAAGTGAGGAAGTTTTTCTCAGCCACAAATAACCCCCACGGTCATGGAGTTTAGAATATAAAGACATACCAGTTTAATTATGTCCATTGCTTGAATTCTTTGTTGAAGGAGAAACACATAGATTGAACTTTGATTTTTTTGTGGTCTCAGGCTTGAACCTCTCAAATGGCAGGCAGACTTGCTATCAATAAATTATGTCACAAGGAGCCTGAGTGATAAAACATCTGTAGGGAGCTTGACTTGCATGAAGCTGACACAAGACAGACCCGGGTTTGATCTCTGGATCCCATATAGTCCAAAAAGTCCAAGAGCAATTATTGAGTACAAAGCCAGGAGTAACCCTTGAGCGCCTCTGGGTGTGGCTCAAAAATAAACAAAATCAATCAATCAATCAATAATATCACAACACTACAAACTATATTTTAAAAAATGGATTATATTTGGCACACACTATAGTAAAAAAGTAAGGTATACAGTGTATTTCTTTAATATATTTATATATTACATTATGATTTCCTTTTAGCTATATTTATCATACTGAATAATTGTAGTACAATATTGTCCAAATTCATTAGGTATGATTAATCAACCATTTTTGCTCCTATATCACTCATTTAAAGTTAAAAATTTATCTTATTTTATACCTACATTCCATGCTACCACCATTTTATTCTCTTATTTTTTTATGTGTTGAATTTTTCTTGTTAGATTCTATATATAGTGAGATCATATAGTACTTGTCTTTTTTTTTTTAACTGAAACCCAACTACAGACATGTTTATAATCATGGTGCTTAAACAAAGACACTATTATAAGTAAAGAAATTAAAAATAAATCTTAATTTTCCTTTTATTATTTTTTATTTTTCCTTTTTCCCTTTTTTCATGTTTTTGTCCCCCAATTCACAATAAAGACCAGACAAAGGGCATGGGTTGAGGTAGATATGGGGTGCCTTTACTGTACCTCCACTTTTATACAGTCAGTGTAAAGAACACAGCCTGTGATAAGAATTGGGAGGACTTTTCTTTTTTTTTTAATTTTTTAAATATATATATTATATATATAAAATATATAAATCCTTCACCAGTGCAACATTCCCATGACCAATATCCCAAGTGTCCTTCTGCCCCACCCCACACTGGCCTGTATTCTAGACAGGCTTTCTACTGCCCTCATTCAGTCACATTTTGTTATGATAGTTCTCAGTGTAATTTTTTCTGTGACTGCATTAAATTATCCCTGTGGCGAGCTTCATGTCAGGAGCTGGACCCTCCAGTCCTCCTCTATTTTGTCTCTGAGAATCATTACACAAATGTTTTCATTTTTCTCAAAACCCATAGATGAGCAAGACCATTCTGTGTTTATCTCTCTCCCTCTGACTTATTTCACTCAGCATAATAGATTCCATATACATTCATGTATAAGAAAATTTCATGACTTCATCTCTTCTGATGGCTGTATAATATTCCATTGTGTATATGTACCATACTTTCTTTAACCATTCATCTATTGAGGGGCATCTAGGCTGTTTCCAGAGTCTGGCTATTGCAAACAATGCTGCAATGTGTGTGAGAAAGGGATTTTTGTATTGTATTTTTGTGTTCCTAGGATATATCCCTAGAAGTGGTATAGCCGGATCGATTGGGAGCTCAACTTCCAGCTTTACTTACATGATATATTTTTTTCATTTTCCATTTTCCTAAGCCAATGTAATATGAAGCACATAATATATAAAGTGCCTAGCATATTACACTATTCACAAGAAAGTATTTAATTAATATCATTTATCATTTTATTTCCCCGGATAATCTTTAGATATTTGCTGTTTTAGTGTGATACTGTGTCAAATTCATTGTAATGTGGTGTTGTGTATGTAAACATTTTATGGGATTATTATGTTACTGACCCTACCCTGATCGGTGATTGCGCCAAACCCTAGGGTGTGACCTGGCATTCTGCCCCCACCCTAGGGTGGTACCTGACTCTGCTTCCACCATTGGGTGGTATCTGGTCCCACCATTGGGTGGTACCTGATTCTGGGGGATACAAACAAGGGTCTGTGGAAGGTGAAGAGCTTTTTGGCTGGAACTGAGGCTGAGACTTTGGACTTCAGTCTTGTCCACCAAATAAAGCTAATATTTCCACAAGTCTGACTGTCTGTGAGCTGTTTACCTGCCGTTTCACCTCAGAACCGTCGGCTGAACAGGGTGGCAGATGCGTGCTCTGAGCTGGAGGGAAAAGACCTCATCCTTCATCCCTCCATCAGTCAACCTTTTCAGGGGCTGACTTGCAACAATGTGGTACATGTAAATAAATTAAATCAAGTCATTTTTGTTTGTTTTGGTTTTGGACCACATCATCAGTGTTCAGGGGTTACTTGTGGATTTACTTTTAAGGATTATATCTGGTGAGCTTGGGGGATCATACAGGATGCTGAGGATTGAACTTGGTTCAGCTGCATGCAAGGCAAACAGTCTAACTCATGTGTTTTTTCCAGTCTCTCATTTATTTTTATAGCTAAAAATTTAAATTATGTAAATGTTATGCACATGGACTTAAAGAATTAACACTGTTAAAATGATCATATAGGAAGCATTCTACAAACTCCTATCAAAATTCCAACAGAATTCTTAGAAAAATAGAACAAAAGTATCATGAAATGTGCTTTTAATTTCCAGAACCAAATAGAAAAAGCAATAAAGGAGCTCCTGGGACTGGCCAGAGTGCAGGCAGGAGGCCCCTGACTGGAGAGAGCAGAAGGCAGCCATTCAAGGGAAACTTGAGTTCCTGGGACAGGCCAGAGAAGGGGGTGGTGATTGACTAGACTTGACTGGAGGATGAGGGAAGGTCCAAAACTCAGTGACATCACCCAACATATTCAAATAGAGCCACACCATGAGAAGGGACCCATCCTCACACCACAGGTGGCAAAAGTGGGCTGAAACCTGAAGGCAGTGCACTTCAAGCCAAGCCAATAAATGCAAAGAAAGATGGGTGAACCAAGGAAAACTTTAACAACAGGGAAGATGGAGAGAAATCAGAACAAGATTCCAAGTCCACCAAAACGCACAGACCCAAGAGAGGAAGACCTAAAAGCAGGCATGAGAATAGAATTCCAAGCCGTGCTAGAAGAAATGAAAGACACACTGGCCAGAGATTACAATAAATCAATAGATGAACAAATGAACCAATTTAAACAGGAATTCCTACAAAATATGAAAGACTCCATACAAACAGAATTAATAGAAATTTGTAAAACCGTAGAAAGCCAAAAAAGCAGAATCGCACAGCTTGAGAATCACATAGAACAACTCAAAGATAAACTGCAAACAAAAGACAACAAAGAAGCCAACAAAGAAATAGAAGGTAAAGAACTGAAAGTAAAAGTCCAATATTTAATGAACAAAGACAAAAGAAACAATCTAAGAATTGTAGGTATACCAGAAGGGGAGGAAACAGGGAAAGGGGAGGAACAATTAGTCAGGGAGATAATAGCTAAACATTTGCACCTGAGCAAATCCAGGAGGTGAAAAGAGTCCCCAACAAAATAGACCCTAACAAACCAACTCCAAGACACATAGTAATTCAAATGGTAAGAAACAAAGAGAAAGGCGACTTACTTAAAGCAATAAGGGAGAAAAAAACCCTCACATACAAAGGAAGGAACATTAGAATCAAACCAGATCTCCCATATGAAATACTTTAAGCAAGAAGACAGTGGAATGACATATTTAAACAACTGAATGAAAAAAAATTTCAACCTAGAGTCCACTATCCAGCAAAGTTTTCATTCATATGGGAGGGAAGACTAAAATCATTCTCAAACAAAAATGAGCTTGCACTATTTATGCACACAAAACCGACTCTAAATGACCTACTCAGAGACAAATTACACAATCCAAACCCTCAATTATAACAACCACCCTAAACAACACAACTTCACAACAGTCCTCTCTGTCAATAATCTCCTTAAATGTTAATGGACTAAACTCTCCCATTAAAAGACACATAATAGAGATCTGGATTAGAAAACATAAATCTGATTTTTGCTGCCTACAAGAAACATACCTACAAGTAAAAGATAGGTACAGGCTTAGAATAAAAAGATGGAAATCAATTATCCAGGCCAAGGGAAATAAAAAAAGCAGGAACGGCCATTCTTATATTAGACCAAATTGCATTCAGACTCAAGAAAGTGATGAGAGACAAAGAGGGTCACTACTTACTGATCAAGGGAACACTAGACCAAGAAGTGCTAAAACTGGTTAATATCTACGCACCTAATGCTTAGCCAGCAAAATATGTACAGCAATTGCTTGCAAAACTAGAGAAACACATGAAAGGAAATGTGATAGTAGTAGGAGATCTTAATATTCCACTATCACCACTGGACAGATCCACCAGACAGAAAACTAACAAAAAAATAAGAGCCCTAAATGAAAAATTAGAAGAACTAGGGCTAATAGACTTATATAGGGCTCTCCACCCCCAGAAAGCAGAATACATATTCTTCTCAAGTCCACATGGAACCTTCTCCAGAATAGACCATGCCTTAGGATACAAATCTAACCTGCATAAAATCACAAAGGTAAGGATCATTAGAAGCACCCTGTCAGATCACTATGCAACAGAGGTCAAAATTGACTGTAAAAAGAAACAATGGAGAAAATCCAACACCTGGAGATTAAACAACATGCCGCTCAAAAACAGCTAGATCAAAGAGGTACTCAAGGAAGAAATAAAAAGATTCCTGGAGACAAACGACAATGAAGAAACAACTTGTCAAAACTTGTGGGACACAGCAAAAGCAATAATCAGGGGGAAACTCATATCAATACAATCCTATGTCAGGAAAGAGAAAAAAGACAAAATTAGCAGCTTAAAGGACCATCTTAAGAAGCTGGAACAACAGCAACAAAGAAACCCAAACACAACCAGAAGACATGAAATAATAAAAACCAGAACAGAAATAAACAACATAGAAACTAAGAAAACAATACAGAAAATCAATGAGACCAGGTGCTGGTTTTTTGAAAGAATAAACTAGATAGACAAACCACTGGCAAGACTCACCAAAAAAAAATAAATAAATAAAAAATAAAAAGAGGGAAAACACCCAAATAAGCAAGATCACAAATGAAAGGGCAGAAATTACAACAGAACCCCAAGAAATCCAACACATCATGAGGACATATTATGAACAATTAGAGATCCCAGAAGAAAATGATAGAGTCTTGGAAAAATACCAGCTTCCAAGACTAGAAAAGGAGAATTTAGAAAGCCTAAACAGGCCAATCACCATGGAGGAAATTGAAACAGTAATTAAGAAACTCCCCAAGAACAAAAGTCCAGGCCTTGATGGTTTTACCGGTGAATTCTATCAAATATTCCAAGAAGAATTACTTCCACTGATCCACAGGCTCTTCCAAACCATTAAAAAGACAGGAATCCTCCCCAATTCCTTTTATGAGGCTAATATCACTCTGATTCCCTAAGAGGGCAAAGATACCACCAAGAAAGAAAACTACAGACCAATCTCACTAATGAACATAGACGCAAAATTACTCAACAAAATCTTAGCGAACCGAATCCAGGACTACATCAAAAAGATTATACACCATGACCTAGTGGGTTTCATTTCAGGGATGCAAGACTGGTTCAACATATGCAAATCAATCAACATCATACACCACATCAATAATATAAAGACAAAAACCACATGATCATATCAATCGATGCAGAGAAGGCATTTGACAAAATCCAACACACATTTATGTTGAAAACACGAAGCAAAATAGGTCTGGAAAGAACCTTTCTCAAGATAGTTACAGCTATCTATGAAAAGCCCACAGCTAACATTATCCTTAATGGTGAAAAACTGAAAGCATTCCCACTAAGGTCAGGAACTAGGCAAGGATGTCCACTCACTCCACTCTTATTCAGCAGAGTCTTAGAAGTCCTAGCAATAGCAATCAGACAAGAGAAAGGAATCAAAGGAATTCAAATAGACAAAGAGGAATTCAAAATATCTTTTTGCAGTTGACATGATGATATACATGGAAAACCCTAAAGAGTCCACAGTAAAACTCCTAGAAACAATAAACCAATACAGCAAAGTGTCTGGTTACAAAGTCAATACACAAAAGACAGTAGCATTTCTCTATACAAATAACAAAGTAGAAGAGAGATTAAGAATACAATTCCATTTAAAATAGTATCAAAAAACACCAAGTATCTAGAAATCAACCTTACAAGGGAAGTGAAAGACCTATACCAGGGAAACTTCAAAACACTTCAGAAAGAAATTGAAGAGGATCTAGAGAAATGGAAGAACATCCCATGCTCATGGGTAGGTAGAATCAACATAATCAAAATGACTATCCTACCCAAACTCCTATATAGATTTAATGCAATACCCATCCAAATTCAAACATCATTCTTTAAAGACTTAGAACAATCAATCATAAAATTTATCTGGAACCACAAAAGACCCAGGATAGCCAAACACATACTAAAAAACAGGAAGCTGGGTGGCATGTCTTTACCTTACCTGAAGCTATACTATAAAGCTATAGTGATCTAAACAGCATGGTACTGGTACAAGGACAGAGCCTCAGACCAGTGGTTAGAACAGAATTTCCAGACATAAGCCCTCAGATATACAGTCAACTAATATTTGACAAAAGAGCCAAGAACTTGAAATAAGACAAATAAAGCCTTTTCAACAAATGATGTTGGTACAACTGGAAAACCATTTGTAAGAAATTGAAAATTGACCCATACCTCACCCCATGTACAAAAGTCAACTCAAAATGAATTAAAGACCTTGAAATCAGAGCTGAATCTAGAATGTTTATTGAGAATAAAATAGGCAGAACACTCGAAGACCTAAATATTAAAAAAGTCTTTGATGATAAAATGCCAATGGCAAGAACTTTAGCATCAAAAATAAACAAATGGGACTACACCAAATTAAAAAGCTTCTGCATGGCAAAAAAAAAAAACAAACAAAAAACAAAAAACAAAAAACAAATAAAACAAAACCCTACTTACCACAAAAAGACAGTTAACTGAATGGGAAAAAATTTTGTACTCAACATGTCATGATAAAGGGCTGATATCCAGAATATGCAAGGCACTCAGAAAGCTGAGCCCCCCAAAACCAAATAAAGCTATAGAAAAATGGGGAGATGAAATGAAAAGACACTTCTCTGAGGAAGACCAAAAGATGGCCAACACACACATAAAAACATGCTCACCTTCACTCATCATTAAGGAAATCCAAATCAAGACAACAATGAGTTACCACCTTACACCAGTGAGGAAGGCTCACATCAAAAATAATGGGAACAATCTTTGTTGGTGGGGTTGTGGTATGAAAGGCACTCTCATCCACTGCTGATGGGAATGCCCCCTAGACCAACACCTATGGAGAACAGTCTGGAGAGTGCTCAAAGATCTCAGAATTGAGCTGCCATTTGACCCAGAAATTGCTCTCCTGGGTGTCTACCCCCAATTTGGAAGGACATTCATTCCAAAGTATGTGTGCACCCCACTATTTATCATAGCACTCAGTATAATAGCCAATTCTTGGAACCAACTTCGATGTCCAATAACAGATGAATGGATCATTAAGATGTGGTATCTATACACAATGGAATACTACATGGCAGTCATAAATGATACAATCACAGACTTTGTGGCAACATCGATGGACCTAGAATATATTATGTTAAACGAAGTAAGCCAGAAGATGAAAGACAAACACAGAATGATAGCACTATTCTGAAGCACCTAGAACATACACTTTATACACAACTAATACTCAACAATCAAATAATATTTTAACAGGGTAGAAACTCCAAACTCTGTAACAGTCAACATATACCGGAGAGAAGTGCCCAAAACACATGAAAGATGTACAACACAAACTCTTGACTACACATTATACCACAAAGAAACCAGCAACAGCAGAAATAGCAGCATAGAGAGAATGGGTATGTAATCAGCCTTCTACTACAAAGGCCCATAATAAACCTTTAGGGATCTTATACAGGATTACAGGTATAGAATACCATGGGAAATAACTGACTCCAATGGAAGCATTTCATAACAATTTGTTTTAATGCCTTAATCTTACTATATTTAAAATAACCTCTCAGCTTTCCTGTCCACAGGCGTTCTCGGATGCAAAGGGTGGACAAACTAAGATGGCATCTCGGGGCTCACTCACACGAGATACCATACCCAGCTTGCACTATTAGAATTTCCTGATAAAACCCTTTAACATACCCTTTATCTCTAGGTTATACCTTCTTTTAGGGCCTGAAACATGTGACCAGCCAGACCACCGAAGCAGCGGCTGTGACCTACAGACTTATACTACAGGCCCTACTCATCAAACACAGTCAAGCAAACTAGCATTCCCATGTTCTTTTGTCCTCTCTTATCACTACTTTCTTTTTTTATTTCTATTTTTCTTTTTAATTGATTTAATTGTTGTTATATGGAAGGAGGTGGAACATCACAACAGTACAAAAAGAAGTGTCAAATAAAACATCCAGTGAACACTCCAACAATAAAGATAAGCAACACAGAAAGGCCATGGTCTTGAGATAAAAAAACATGGCAGAGAACATAAAGGAAGAAAAGAAAAGAAAAAAAATATGAATGGAGACAACAACTTCAATAACCACACCAAAACAAATAAATCGGCAAAAACTAGATAAATAAATTTAAAAAAATGTGTGCCTTTTTTTCCCTTTTTTTTCTTCCCTCCTGCACAGGCACAGTAAATATTGGGGTCATTCGAAAAGGAATTCCCTTGGTCTAAGAGAAACAGGGTTTCTCCACCCTTGAAGTATTTTGTCATGGGATTAACTATAGACTCCTTTCAGGTTCATTTACTCTCCCCTTGGTGCTTTTGTGGTTATGGAAGATTTCTGCTCCATCCTGGGTGATAAAATCAGATCTCTGTATCTAGAGATCTCAGTATCTGCACAGGTCAGGGAGTGGAACTTATGATGAAGTCTTTCTTTGTGGTTCTAGAAGTTCTGTTCCCTCCTTGTCATTTTAATCCATTTTCTGTGGTTGGTGACCTTGGTCTTTGCGCTGATTCTAGGACAGGGCCTGGGATAGAGTCTTTCGTTATGTTTCCAGAAGACCCATTCTATTGCACTTGTCTCAGACAGACCTCTGGAACTAGAGGTCATGGTTGTTGTATAGGTCATAATTGAAACCCTAGACTAGGGCTTTTTTATTGGTCCCAGGATACATACAGTCCAGTCATGGTTCTATTAGCCAGTCATCTGTAAATAACAATCTTGGCATTTGGACAGACCAAAGGGTGACTAGACTTCTGATTTTGTCTTATCATTAGCTGGTGAGGTAGGATACCCTGATCTTAGGTCAAGTTATTATCAGTTTCCTTGTTGTCAAGATATCATATTAGAGCTGACACTTATTGATGTCAGAGCAGTATTAAAGATGTCCCAGATGGGATTTGTTTCCTGTGGCTGTTGTGAAGAACTGTGTCATTTCTATGTCTGGGTTCCAGTGTTCAAGGCTGGACGGTTGGTGTCTAATCATCTGAGGTCTAAGTTGGGTCCACGTGACATATTTTCTAGGTGGGAGATGCCCCTGTATTGTAAAGAATTATGAGTTCTTATCTCTAGTAGATAAGAGCTCATTTTTATACATAAGATTTCCTCATTTTTTAGTATGCCTTTGCAGGGAGAAATGGTGTTATATTATATTGCCAGTGCATTTGAGGGTGGAAAGAGAAGAAAACAGAAATAAGTCACACACCCAAAAAAGATAAAAATAGAAATAAAAATATATGTGCTCATATATAAATATATATTATATATAAAGAAAAAAGATTTTAAAAAATAAAATAAAAAAAGTGATTAAAGGAACAGAGTGATGCAAGAGACTACCTTACTTTTCGGGAAAAGCAGGTAAAGAGGTGGTGTAATACAGATCTTATACTTATGATGGAAGTATAGGTTTCCCTATTGTCTTTTGAGATTTTCTTGTGGTGTGTGGGTTCCCGGGAGCCATTTCATCACACAACTTTACCCTTCTGAGAATGGCAAAAGATTTGCGGCAGGGAGGTCCTGGGAAGAGTTCTTGTATTGGGGATACTTTTATAGCTAAGTCCTGTTTTAAGTAACAGTCCACGTTAGGAAGGGTTGGTAAGGAAGACCACACAGCATGAGTCAGCAGGGAAGTTGGTTGCCTTTTCTTGCAGGGGACGAGGTGTGGGTTTGACTGGGTACTGTTTCGTTGGGGTAGGAGGTCAGTCTTGATGCCTAATGGGTTAAGAACTGAGGGTGAAGAGTTTTAATGAGGTGGAAAATCTGGTTGGTATTGAGGGGTGAAGGGATAGTCGGATATCCAAAGGGGGAAAAGTATATATCTCAAAACTAGGATGAGAGCTTCCAGAAGGACTCCGCCCACTTTCAGCGTATTTGATTTTTTTCCCAGTTTATTACTTTTCTCTTCTTCAAACAAATTCACATACCTTGAACTATCTAGTCTCGCCTCCCAACTAGAGCGGGAAATAAGGGAGGTACCAAGACCAAACAGGTGTAGGACCACTAAGTAGTTAGCTAGGCAGAGGGGACCACTTATTCTGGCAGCCCCGGGGGGTGAGGGAGGAGGATATGGAAGGTAGGACGAGAACGGAGGTGGATGAAGAACAATTTGGTGATGTGAATTTCCCTGATTTTATGTTAATATGTACCTAAAATATTATTGTCAATGATATGTAGGTCACTATGATTAAAATAAAAATTATATTAAAATCTAGAAAACACAACAAAAATAAAAGAATAATGCACCTTGTCTTCAAGTTGTATTAAAAAGTTCATAGTAATTAAGCAACATGGTACTGGAATACAAAGGGGTACATAGACAAATAGAATAGAATTGAAATTCTGGGCAAAGAATATTCCTTAAATCCCAAAACCTTCATGGCCTATGAAAGTGAGTAACTGATGAGTCTAAATAACAAGTTAGTAGAAGAGAGGTGATTTAGAAGTAAATAATTCATTGCAATGATTTTAAGGAGGATAAGAACTCAGTAAATTGATCAGGCAATAAAAATTTACTGATATTTACATAATATATTCATGTATTGTTCAGTAGTTATTAAAATACAGTAAAAAAACAATAGATGGTTTTACCTTTATGGAATTCTTAACAGATTGAGGAGTGAGAGTAAGGAAAGTAAAAAAAAAAATTATAAATTGTGATAGGAACTAGTAAAAAAAATAAATGTTAATTTTGATGTTTAAAAGAAGAATTGGACCTACTCTGGTATTGAGGAAATTTCTTCAGAATATAACATATAATTTGAAACTCAAAGGAGAGTTTAACCTCTACTGGGAGAATATCAGGGAAAAATATAACTTCAGAAAGAAAAAACGGAATATGTAAAGAACTTCTAAAAGAAAGAAAATGGTATTTTAGTAAATCTGTGCTTTCACTAACCAAATGTTCATAGTTATATACATAAAACTATTGAGTTTATTTATTATGTAAAAATATTCATGAGTGTTGCATAAATCTAACATAATAATACATTTTTTAAGAGTCACCTACTTTGCCTTTCATATATTAAAAATTTGGTAAGTAGATGTATTAGGCCTATTCTGTGGGGATACAAAACTCAAACATTTTAACTATTGAAAATTCTTGCTTTTGAGGAGTGGGATATAAATAGACATAGGTATAAAATATCAGCAGAGAAACTAAAAGATGAGTTAAAGTATGTATATTCTTTCATTTTGATATCACATACTGCATATTTATATATATCATTATCATTACATAAATATTCCACCATATTGGAACATTTTTATAAGTTTAATCATATTTTAATTAAAATTTGATTTTTTAGCTTTATTATATATTCCTCTCACTAATCCAAAGAAATTATGAATCATATATTGTAAATTATATCATTCTCTATGTTTTATCCAAGGACTATTAGGAACTCTCTGTTTTATTCAAAACCTTATCTATTATTCAAGGTCTATTAGGAAATCAACAAATAATAAATTGAATATATGTTTTTATGTGTGATATTCAAAGTACATTTTGAAGAAAAATATCAATCTTATTATTAACTTAATTATTTTAAGAAAGGAAGTCAGAGAAAAATGTATCTTTATTTTGAAAGTAATTTTTTTTTTTGATTTTTGGACCACACCTTGTGATGCTCAGGGGTTACTCCTGGCTATGTGCTCAGAAATTGCTCCTGGCTTGGGGGACCATATGGGATGCCAGGGGATCAAACCTCGTCTGTCTTAGGCTAGCACGCACAAGGCAGATGCCTTACTCCCTGCGCCCCTGAAAGTAAAATGTTTTGTTTATTTTTTTCACCTTGAAAATAGAAGAAATATATATTATATATAATATAATATAAAATATAAATATAAAAATATTTTATAAAAATATAAAAATAGAGAAAATATCATAAATTTACATCGTGGAAACATTTCTATTATGATATATTGAAATGTCTTGCATGTAATTTGCTATCAGGTTTATCAAGGAGCCTGAATAGGACAAGTAAGATGAATTTTGCAGTATCTTAGGTGTCAGATAATGGTGCTTATTTACAGCTAAAGGAAATTTAAGTGGAGCCTTCAATGTTCATATCTGACCAATAGAGTATTTCACAGGATAGGGAAGAGATTTGAAGCAGTTTCTACTTTAGAAATCCAAGGATAGGGGCCAGAGTGGTGGCATGGAGCAGTATCTTTACCTTGCCGTTCTGCCTTGTGTCCCATTTGGTCCCCCAAGTCAGGAGCGATTTATGAGCACATAGCCAGGAGTAACGTTACACTGAACATCACAGGGTTTGGCCAAAAAACAAACAAACAAACAATAAATGAAAAGAAAGAAATCCAAGTATAAGAGTGGAAAATCAATGTGGTCTGGTATCTTTCCAGATCTCAAGACAAAATATTTACGGATTCATACCTTCTATATCATCCTACTCACCACTCAAATATTAGAAAAGGATGTGAATGATTAAAATATAACAACAAATACAAGTCAGGCTTTCTATACCTAACATAATGATTCTAAAGCAGCGTTCCTTGTCCCTGGCTTCTACAAATTCTAGACAGAAAAACCACTCAGAATTTATGCAACAAGTTTTCTCTGTGTTCTCTTTCTAAATGTAAAGATTATATACAAAGAGCTGTAAAGACATCTCAATTTAAACTTTTTCTTTTCTCTGTCTTTCATGTGTAGAGATATATCTATTTTAGAAATAAAATTAGTCTCTTCCTTCTAAATCTATGTCCTTATCTAAGAAACAAGAGAAATAATAACGGTAGACTCACCTAAAGACTTAACCATATTCCCATCATTTGCCGTGCTGTTTCCATTATATTTCTTTTTTTTTTCTCACAGAACAGTACTTTGAAAAATCTTGATTTACTATTGAAGGACACTCAAGTCAAACTCATAACAGTGATGAACTTGATAGTTGCCTCTGCTAAGGATCTATTTCAAAACATACCAAAAAATCTATCACAAGGGCAAGGAAATGAGAATTGGACATGATTTCACATCACACAATACTTTTATGAACAAACTGCTGAATTTCTCTAATATGTGTTATCTAGTCTCTAAAACGCACATAACCTAGGATAGATAGTTCATGGGAACTTGGTAAATGATTATTTCATTTGAAAGCTGTAAAATATATATAAATCTTCAAACAAATAAAATATTTCATGTTATCCATTTGTGTAAAGATAATAGTTCTAAAGAATCTCCTGGTTAAATGAAAATACTAAAATGACATAATATATTAGCTTATTATGAAATATGATTATTTTATAAAATATTTTCTAAGTGCTTTCCAATATTGTTTTATTTTTATTCTCACTTAATGGTAAGCAATATAATATGAGGTTATTTTTCATATTTATTTAAAATTAAGCATTTAAGGTCAAAAATTTTTTAACCAACACTGGGTAACAACTTGTGTTTATTTAGATACTTAATTTTTGATGAGATAAGCTCAAGTCAAATTAATTGTTAGACTTCTGGTAATCAGAGAGAGCTGTTTTCCTGGAATGTTGGTTCAGTGGGGACAGCATTGGATGGGTGTGTAGAGGAACAGTCTTGTGATGTGAGGAAACTATGAAGTCAAGAGAAATAACTGAGGGGGTGGGTGATGGAAATGGAATAATCTAGTGTGTTCCACTTTTCTATGATCACCAATAGCAAGTTACTTTTATTTTAATGGATCCCTCATTAATTGCTTCCTATTTGTGTTCTTTAGCAAACTGACTGAAAAGAGGAATCATGATTTAGTTCTCCTCATTTTCCCAGAAATATGCATTCCATCAAATTAAAATAGAACTGCTTGAAGGAAAACTCAGAACACTTATGCATTAGTATTTTTAGTGTTGTTATAAAAATACACACATATAAAAATATACTGAAAAACTTAAAACAACTGAAATTAATTTTCTCATATTTTTGAGATCTGAAGTTGAAAATTAAGGGATCCAAAGGATCAAGGAAATAATCTGTTCCATTTTTTACTCCTTAAAATATCTTCAGTTACTAGCTGTTCCTTGACTTATAGAAGAATATCTCTGATATTCTTTATGTGGTATAAAGTCTGTCTCTGAAAATGGCATTGTTTTACTAAAGGTATCAGTGAATTAGGAATCTAATCTTAATCATTTATTTCTCAATGATACAATTTCTAAATAAGGTCACTTTCTGGGGTGGGGAAAGGAAAGGACTTCAACATTAAAATTTGCTGGGAATGTAGTTCAATCATAAGACATTTTCTTGCACTTTAATAGATCCCACCATGCCCTGAATTTTTCAAAGCAAGGTTAATTAGTGACTAAACAACAGTTATTCTTACTTATATAACCATTTCTCTCTTACTATGAGCAATAAGATACTGAAAAACATCTTGTAACACTTGATTTATTATAGACATTGGTTTTCCAGGATTTTTTTTTAAGATATGCAAAAGCATGACCCTCTGATCCTACCACACAGAGTTAAAAAATGAGAGTAAACACGTATTGTGGATAGCAAGAGAGACATCAAAGACATGCTGTATGGCTTTTCTGCTGACAAGAAGTCAGTCTGACAAGACATGTTGTTGATCCCCACAAGGATCAAATGGCAGAAGTTCTCAATCAAAGGGCAACAACTAAAATGAGCGCTGAAGACAAGGGCATTGAACAAGTGTATTTCACTGTGTGACTGGTGTGACAAATCACTTGAGTCTCATTTCTTCTTCTTGGCATCTTGTGTCTAGTCTATGCTTAACATCAGTTAAAAAATTCTGCGAATCTCTTTCACATAATGGAAATATCAGCAACTTCAGGGAGTAGAGATCTTAATTAAAGTAAGAATTGGCAGCTATGTATATCTCAATGTTACATCTACAGAGAATATAAAACTAAAATATTACTTAAAATTTTAATTAGAAATCATCTCAGTCATTCTGCTTCTAGGTTACAATGAGGTCATGTGACAGTTCAATCTGAAGTTTACTTCAATTTGAAGTTTACTTCAGCTTGAACATTATACATCTGTCTCTTTGACTTTTATTTTGGGGTTCTTCCATTGGCAGTCATTTGTATGAGTTACTAATGTAATCTCCTATATTTTGTGTCAGGTAAATAAACAACCCTTGGTAACTACCAGTGCTACAATTAGAAGTTCTAGTTGGGTGGTATGAGCGATAGCACATTGGGTAGGATATTTGCTGGGCATTTGCCTTGTATATAGTTGACCTGGATTCTATCTCCAGAATCCTATATGGTCCCCTGAGCCTGGCAGAAATGGTTTCTTAGCATAGATCCATTCTTAGCATTAGATCCAGAAAAAACCCTGAGTAGTTCAAGGTGTCCTCCCAAAAAAGTTCTAGCTGGGGTTCTTGCTGCTGCAGCTATTCAGGCCAAGTTGTTCTTATCGTCATAATTCATTTTCCCCCTTCAATGTTCCTTACCTCATTCCCCTGTTCCCCTCATTGCACCCATGAGTCTGACTCTACAAAAGGCACTGTTTTCTATTTCCATTCTGTGGTTTACATACAGGATTTTATGCAAAAACACTTTACCACCTTTCAGTACTATTTTCTCTTCCAGATTGCATACTATTTTCCAACTAGTCATTATTGCTCTCTTTCTAATGTCACTTATGATGACACTCTCAAGCATGATGCTAACCAGATATAGCAGAAAAATACATTATTTTATCTTTTCTTATGCCCAAGTAATATTCCATTGTGCACATGTACCATAGTTTATTTATCCATTCATCTGTCCTGTATACTTAGGTTATTTCTAAATTTTAGCTGTTGTAAATAATGCTACAAGGTACAAAGGGATGGGGCTGAAGCAGTGGTGCAAGCAGTAAGGCATCTACCTTGCCCGCGCTAGCCTAGGACAGACTGCAGTTCAATCCCCCAATGTCCCATATGGTTCCCCAAGCCAGGAGCAATTTCTGAGTGCATAGCCAGAAGTAACCCCTGAGCATTCCCGGGTGTAGCCCAAAAACCAAAAACCAAAAAAAAAAAAAAAAAAAATAGGAACAAAGAGGTGTAAATGTCTTTTTTTCCTCCATTTAGTTTTTGGGTTCCTGAACTATATTCTAAGAAGAAAAATTTCAGGGTCAAATAGAAACCCAATTCCTAGCATATTCATTTTAGGAGACCCCACATCCTCAGTGCTGAGTTCCTAGTCAGATTCAGATATAATTCCCACTTGTTCTTTATTGTAAGTCTCAGTGATAGATAACATCTTTTTCACTTCACCTGCAGTACTGCTTATAAACATCTATCTAACTGCTTCAACACAGTGGCAAAACTCAAGAGATCAAAGTTCAAATGAAAAAAATATTTTCTCCTCTTACCTTAATTAAATGCCTGTATTCTGTTCTTTCCACAGATATGGAGTGTGTTATAAATAGATAGGCTCCATTCTAAGCATATGTATGTATCATGTTACTTCATATGATACATAAGATAAATGTTTAAATATCATACATATTTTAAGTGAATAAAATATTTCTTCAGAGAAAAATGCCAGCACATAAATAAAATATAAGAATAATGGGATAGAGGAGATGGTTAGAAATATGGAGTTGGGGCCAGCGCGGTGGCGCTAGAGGTAAAGTGTCTGCCTTGCCAGCGCTAGATTAGGACGGATCACAGTTTGATCCCCTGGTGTTCCATATGGTCCCCTAAGCCAGGAGCGACTTCTGAGCACATAGCCAGGAGTAACCCCTGAGCATTACCAGGTGTGGCCCCAAAACAAAACAAAACAAAACAAAACAAAAAAGCAACAAAGAAATATGGAGTTATATTATTGAGCTAGTTGTCAAGAAAGGCTTTCAAAAAGAGAATCCTAATAGGAGTAGGGTTTCCAACATCAGAGCCTCTAATGGGAATTATAATTAAGTATACTTAATGTTTGTTGTGATGAGATGCAGAGAAAGAAAAGAAAGGGAGGAAGGGAGGGAGGGAGAAAGGAAGGGAGGCAGGGAGAGAGGGAGGAAGGGAGGCAGGGAAGGAAGAAGGGAGGACAGGATGGAGTGAAGGGAGGTAGGGAGGAAGAGAAGAAAGGAGAGAGGGATGGAGGAGGAGGTAAAGAGGGAAGGGAAATGAAGGAGTGTAGGAGGGAGATTAGGAGGGCTGAGTTGGGCAAATATGTGGTTTCAGATTGTGTCACTTCAACTGGCCCCATATTGACTTCAGAGGGCTGACCTTCAATGTCCCAATCACTGAGTTTTGGGCTTTAGTGTGCCCTCTGGTGGAGGCAGCATAATTTCCTAGGCAAGGAGACTGAAAGAACTCTATAAAGGTGTGATTGTGCGTTGTTAACATATCAATGAATTCAACAGCTGGGAATAAGTGCACAAGCATAGAAATGGTGAATTAAAAGCACCAACTTTATTCATTGTAGTTAGGGAACAAAAAGAGAATAGGTGAGGAGAGATTAGGGAAATGGCCCTAAGCAAAAGAATTCCCAATATGGTAATTACCATATGGGCCCCTAGGTGGTTTCTGGTAACATAAATGACAGAGGCCTCATTGGGTCTGAACACCAGAATAGAATCATTTCAGCATCCTCTCTCCTGTTTAACTACCAACATTCTTGGAAAAAAAAGAAATGCTTACTCATCTATCTTTCTTAAAGGGTGTGTATGTGGGGACAGGCTTCATCTTTTCTCTGAATCCACTTTAGGAGACATTTGTTGTTGTTGTTGTTGTTGTTGTTGGGACACACCCGTTTGATGCTAAGGGGTTACTCCTGGCTAAGCACTCAGAAATTGCCCCTGGCTTTGGGGGGACCATATGGGATGCCGGGGGATCGAACCAAGGTCCTTCCTTGGCTAGAGCTTGCAAGGCAGACACCTTACCTCTAGCGCCACCTCACCGGCCCGGAGACATTTTTTTTTATAATCGGAATCTCCCTGCATTCCTTCTGCTTCTTTTTCCTAAAGAAAGTATTTTCCAATTTTGGTTAATTTCTATCTGCTCTCTCTCTCTTGCTTTCAATTTGAGTTCTTGAAAACAAGAACCTAATTTCCTCTGCCCACAACAACACTAGAGGATGATATTAGTTTATAGACCTGGATGCAAGAAACTGCCAGTCCTGCAAATCAGTGGAAGTATAATTTAAGCAAAAGGAAGAAAAAATGATTACCATCATGGGAATAATAATGATTTTTTTTTTTATTTGTTTGTGGTATTTGGGTGATTCCAGACGGTGTTTAGGGCTTACACTTGCTTGACTGCACTAAGGGATACACTCATGGTGTGGAGCCATGAATGAAAATCAGTCAACTGCAAAAGCAAACACTTCATGATCTTTATCTCTCTTGCTCTTGACCAATGCTTCTGCAGATCAACATAAATGTGGAATATGAGATGATTAATGTGTAGAGAGAACCAATATGTGAATTTTATTACAGATGCTACAGGAAGCTAAATTTAAAATTTATAAATAGGTAGTGACATGATCTAAGAAAAATTTCAGCAAAAGATCTGAGGTTCATTTCTGGAGTATAAATTGTTAAGAAAGCAAAATTATAGACAAGAATTCAATTAGGTTACTCTAGTCTCCAGCTGAGAGAAATTGGACAAATAATAAGACAAAAGATATGGTAAGAGGAGAAGCTATTTGCACTGACATATTTTGAAGGAGAAGCTAATTTGGATTAGGATTTGCTAATGGATTATTAGAAGATAAAGGTAAAAGGGGAATCAGTTATGACCTCTGAGATAGTTGGCATTTTGGTAGATAATGAAGCTATTAACTTACTTGAATTACTAGTATACACAAGAGAAGAAGGTTTAATGTGAGAAAATTAATAATTCTATTTTAATATGTTATGTATGGAATATTTATCGAGTGTAGATATTACCTAAAATAGAAAAATAAATAAAAAACTCAAAGTGAGGTCAGATTTACTAATATAAATTTAAGAGTAATAATTTAAGAGTAATGGGGGACCATATGGGACGCTGGGGGATTGAACCACAGTCCGTCCTGGGTCAGCCACGTGCAAGGCAAAGGTGGTACCACTGCACTATAGTTCCGGGCCCCATTTTATTTATTTTTATAATGGGGGGGATGAGCCTTGGCACAAGCAGTAGGACTTTTGCCTTGTACACGGTTGACCCAGAACAGACCATTGTTCTATCCCCCAAGTCACATAAGGTCCCCCTAGCCCGGAGCGATTTCTGAATGCATAATCAGAAGTACCTCCTGAGTTTCACCAGGTGTGGCCCCAAAACAAAACAAAACAAAAAACAAACAAAACCCCCAAAATCAAAGAAAAAACAGTGTATTACTTAAGTATGAAAATTTTAATATATTTTTTATTTAAACACCATGATTACAAAGTTTTTCATAATTGAACTCTGAGCTTCAGTCTTACATTGCATGCCACCCTTCACTCATGAGTGTTTCCCACTAACAATATCCCAGGTTTCTCTCTCCTCTCTCTCTCTCTCTCTCTCTCTCTCTCTCTCTCTCTCTCTCTCTCTCTCTCTCTCTCTCTCTCTCCCTCTCTCTCTCTCAAACGCCCTGCCGCTGTGCTATCACTCCAGCCCTTTTACCCTTATTTTACCCTTATTTTTTATAGCTGTTTTTCTCATAAACAAATGTATAATGGCCACTATGTGATACATTTTCTATAAAGTAAAAGCAATGAAGAATTACAGGTTGAGTTAATTTCATGAGGGCAGTGCATAGATGATTTTTCAAAAGACAGTAGAGATATTACTAATAGATCTAAAAAGCAAGTGTTGGATAGCAGAAAAGTTTAAATATCTCTCTTGTCACTATTATTTTGATATTTATCAACTTTTATATATAATTAAGTTTCTGAATTTATAGGTTTAGAGTAGAAAATTCTTCACTATTTGCTAATGCAAGAAGAGAGCAGAAGCAAGAAATGAATAATAAAACAAGTTAGAAATTTAATAAGTTCTGAAACAACAGAAATGAAAGCACATTTGCAGTCTCTTTTGACATCAGTAATAGAGGAGAAATTTGTGTATATTTTAATGCCACCTTTCATATAATCTTAGTTCAACTCATCATAAAAATTTTGCTTGCAGGTAATAATGTAATTTTGATTAGTTAATTTTTCAGTAAAATAAAATCTAATGTCTTATGAGGGATGATTTCTTTAGTATGTGTATGGTTCTTCAGTTTTCTTGCACGATTTTGAAGAGACCATATTGACTTTTGTGAGTTACTTAAAAGCAATTGATAATCTGAAAGGGTGTCTGTTCTCTTCTGCTCTATCTAGGTATAGTATTTCTATATAATGTACATTATCAGGATTACTTTGACTTTATATTAAGTCACGAATAGAGATGTTTTGAAATGTGCTTTAAACTAATTTCTTTTCATTTTATTACTCTATTATAGTTCACAATCCATGTATTTCAGGTTTGGCCTAATCAATTAATATTAGAAAAGTAACTTTTGTTGATCAGTTTGGGAAAATTTGCATCTTAATTTTAAACTTTCTTTTTGTGAGCATAAATAGTATTTTATCATTCTTTACTATCTATCATAAATATCTGTTAATTTTGAATATATTGTTATTTCACATGCTTTATAGACAAAGATCAGAATTTGACATTAAAGTAATAAAAGGAAACTATTTTTAATTTTAAAATACTATCTCTTTAAAAAAGAAATAAAATTTGTTTTTCACAATATGTACCATGTTTTAAGTGATGTAAGTTAACCCATTTATTACTATACCATTTTTATATTCCATAGTTTCTTTCTATGCACTATTAAATACATTACAAAACTATGTGTTCTTTTATCTTGTCCATATTTACAATACTTTGCTAAGCATATTTTTATCCATTTTTTGGCCACACCCGGTGATGCTCAGGGGTTACTTCTGGCTATGAGCTCAGAAATTGCTCCTGGCTTGGGGGGACTATACCGGATGCCAGGGGATCGAATCACGGTCTATCCTAGGTTAGTGCATGTCAGGCAGACTCTATACAGCTGTGCCACCGCTCCAGCCCCCCCCTTTTTTTGCCCATTTTTAAAATTATAAAAAAAACAACATGTTTTTGTGTCAATGATATGTTTTCTGTGTCCATCTTCATACACACCTTCTGTAAAATTGAGAAACATAGTTGCCAGCTTAGTGAGAGGTTATATGTTTTCATTTAATGTATATTTCAAAATTTGTCAAATAAATTTTGTTATTTTATTAAGATAGTCCCAGTTAATGACAATAGAATCAAGAGATCCAAACCATAACAAGCTATATGCAAAATGGACCTGTTACACTAGCAGTTGACAGGACTAAGGGTGGAGGTATGGAATACAGGCTAGGAACTATGGTGGAGGGAAGTCGACTCTGGTGGTGGGAATGGTTCTAATTCATTATGACTATGTGCCTGAACTACAACTGTGAAATACTTGTAATTCACATTGCTCCCGATAAAAAAATTAAAAAATATATTTCCGCTATGTCAAACGTATTATAGTGGGTGCAGCAGAATTTTAAAAAATCTTTTTTAAATTTTAAAGGCAGAAAGCCTATAACCCAAATTTTTGATTTTGTAGCAAAATTAAAAGATTCTGGTATATGAGATAAAATATATATTTTTTAATTTTGTGTAAGAGCAAAATAAAGTTCAGTAGTTAGGAGGCAGGCTTGCTTATAGTAAGAATAAGATGTTCTTTAATCGTGACTTTATATGCATATTTATAGATTCCTCCACTTTCGTATGCCCATCTAAAGAAAGATGGATAACCCCAAAAATTCACTTTGATCAAATTTCATTTGCTTAAACTTTTGCAAGAGGCAGTGGTAGTGGAAGAAAATATATACTATAGCTGGATAACCACATATGCATTAAAAATGTTCTTTAAAAGAAAAACTAAAGTAAGAATTGATTCTGGTAGTTAACAAGAATTTTAAAATATGTAGAAAAATGTATTTTAAATGACAACTACAAAGCATAAAGAATCAAAAAGAAACACTTAGGATAGAAGAGTGGTAGAAAAAAATAAATGTAAAATGAAATCTATTGTCTTTAATATTTATAATTTGTCACATATAGATGCATGAAAATTATTTTTTTAAATATTTTTCCAAATTCTTTATTAAATTACCAGTAAGACTTCTAAGAAGGATTGCCATTTTTCAGACAGGATCTTTTCTTCGACTCCAAGAAAAACTTCTTGAAGAGACTGCACTCAGACTACTCTTTATGGTTCTGCAAGCATGAACTTATATAGGAATTATATTGATTTCCTTCTTTTATTCATCAACTCTGAGTGTCAGTCATTGATCTGAATGTCTTCCTGATGGCTCTGCTATTTCCCTGTTATAAATTCTTACTTTGCCTTTTTTCCCTTCACCCACTTATAATATATCTTGGTGTGACCTTTTGATAAGCTTAAAAACCAAAGCTTTATGTGCTTTTAAATACTAGAGAGGATCATATTTTCTTAGAAAAAATGGTTTGGTTAATAAGACAGTTTAAAGTTAAATCATTTTTAACACACCTGATGTGAATGGTATTTATTTCTTTAAATGGTATGATAAAGAGAGATTTTATTATAAGTTTATTGTCTTTTCAAGTTATCAAACAGTGGCTTCTTTTTTCTAAACAACTGGAGTACAAAAGAGAAATCTAGATATAACTGGGAAAAATATTTTATAATTAAGAATTTTGATTGATTTCTCATTATGATGAACTGGTAAGTGTCTTTTGAATCTATGAATTAAAAAAATATTCACTGGTTATGTTCTAAGCACCAGGAGAGAGAGAGCCAGTACCTAGGTGAATCATTTGTCTTGTCAAGAAGATAAGTGCTCTTTTCTAGTTCATGTACCTGGAAAAAAACTTTTTTTCTAGCTTTAGCAAAAATAAGTTTAGAAACCTCAATCATAAAACAGGGATAATCAAGTTTCCATCTGATAGTAGTTATGAAGAGCAAGTGTGAGAAAATTCACAAAGAATTTAGGGAGGGGCCTAACAAACAACAGGAACTTGGAGTATTACTGTATTAACATCAAATGGTACTGTGACTTGGAGATTTTGTGATAACAGATAAAATTTGGATTTGGGAGATTAATTTGATAAATGTCAATGAATAACACACAACAATGGGTTAGTATTAGAAAAACATTACTGAAGGTAGAATTTCAAGTTCTCCAGTTAATAAAATCTGAATGATAAAAGTTAAAGAGTGGGTTTTGAGAGAAGTTTGAGAAAAAGAGATATTAGGCACACAACGTGAAAGTTTGAAGTAAATTTGAAGTGAGAAGACATTGTTACATTTACAATGTTTGTGAAGACCTTATATGAGCCTAATTATGTCAGTAGTTTCCTCTGATGTCATTTTCTCCCCAAATTCTATCAGATTCTATACCTACAAAAAATATCAATAATCATATAACTACACAAAATATTGAGTTTGTAAATAAGTATTAAATAAAACAAATAATTCTTTAATGCAAATATTAGACACATGAAGATATATGGAAATAAAATAATAAAATACAATAATATTTAATAATCATTGCAATGTCAATGCTTCTGACAAATAGTGTTATTTATATGATATTTTAGAGTTTAATATCCTAAGGTGTCAGGACTGATATTAGGGCAACTTACTATTTGGTGGAGGTTCCCAAGCAATGATCCTGAGTCTCAAGAATATTCCTAAATCTATGGGTTTTTAAGAAAAATGAAAGACATTCTTGCAATAATAATTTTCAGACACAAAAGAGAAAAGAGCTGGATGTTCCAGCTCACCTCAGGAAGCTCACCACAAAGAGTGATGAGTTTAGTTAGAGAAATAACTACATTTTGAACTGTCCTAATAATGAGAATGTATGAGGGAAATGGAGAGCCTGTTTAGAGTACAGGCGAGGGGTCGGGTGGGGAGGAGGGAGACTTGGGACATTGTTGATGGGAATGTTGCACTGGTGATGGGTGGTGTTCTTTACATGACTGAAACCCAAACACAATCATTTATGTAATCAAGGTGTTTAAATAAAAAAAAGAAAAAGAAAACAGTAAAAAAAAAAAAAGAATATTTCTAAAGTGACTCAGACAACCAAGCTAATCATTTTAATGCTGATTATCTGCCAATATGCGTTGCTTGAGGTCAGTAATTCTGGAAACCACCAGAGCCAAACAGTGCATGGAGCCCTATAAGACCTCCTCCTGAATTGTTTAGGGGCATCCCATGTGATGCTAAAAATCAAACTGTTGCATGCAGAACATATTTCCTTGAATCCTGAGGTTTATTATTTATAATAAGTTTTAAATTTTGAGTTATCATGCCCAATTTAGAAAGTCAAAGTAATATCTTATGAAAGCAATTATTTATAAATATTTTAATTTTCTATTTAATATATATGTAATTAACTATTTTTTAATTAACTATTTTTTATACATAGACTTTTTTGGTTCAGAAAGCCATAGAATCATAGTAACTAAATGTAAGGAGTTTAGTGTAGAGTTTATTTTCAAAGTATGAAAACAATTGAAGAAAACCAGGAAGAGATGTTGAAGCTCTCTATCTAAATTCCCATCAGCATTTCTCTTAATAAAATGTATCTCAACAACAGAATTATTTAAAATTGACTATATGAATGGTCATTCTTAAACCATATGAGCTTATCTCTTTTATTAGAATGGAAAGAACAAAGTAGATGCCTAAACCACAGGAAACTCATTTATGAAAAATGGAATCTAAATCTGTCTTTTTATATTACTGTTTGTTTTATTTTAGTTATTTATAAGATTATAAGATCACTGGCAGTTATGGCTAGTTCAGTCACTGCTAACAACAATCTTTAGACGCAGAAAACCAGAGGCCTTGAAGACAATAGAACAGGTGTACACAGGAAATCTGAGATCACAGTTCTGGGTTCAGAGTGGGAAATAAAGAGTCTTCCCACGTTTGAAATTCTTAGTTGCAAATAGCTTTTGTGTCCCCACCCCACTATCTCCTCTCCTTCTTGGCCTTCCCTTTTGCCTTGCTTCTTAGCCAAGTTGATAAATTCCTGAGTTTGCTCCAGTAGCACTGATGGAAACTCAAATTGTGGCCTGTCTGAGAATTTTTTCCTTTCTGTAGCTGCACCTCCTAAGTGAAATCAACCCCCTAACCAAATACCTTTCTCTATTTTCTGCAGCTGTTTGGAACTATTTTATGTCTTTTATTCAACTCAAACATTTCTATATGAGTACTAATGATTATTAAATCTTTTCATATTCTTTTGATCTGTGTTTGATATTATCACTCTCATCATATAAATGAAATTTTTGTCCACATCTACAGTAACCAGGAGTTTCTCTTTGTTCTGCTCTGAGAAATCACTCCTGGTGGACTCAAAGGACCATATGAGAATTTAGGAGATAAATTTGGGTTTGCTGTGTACTAGGCAAACACCTTACACACGGTATTATCTCTCCAGACTCAAAAACTAATTTTTAAACAATGATCTATTTGGTTTCTTTGAGATGACCTTAAAAATAAAACAGAGAAAGTGTGCATATGTGTAAGGAAGAAAGAGATATGAAGAGAGAAGTATTTTTGTTCCTAAATGCCTGTGAGATTATTCCTTACTTTCTGGTTCTAAAAACTATTTTACTTGGGACCAGAGAGTGGTAAAGCATTTGCTTGGCATGCGGTCGACCCAGGACGGACCCGAGTTCAATTTCCGGCATCCCTTATGGTCACTGGAGCGATTTCTGAGCGCAGAGTTGGGTGTGGCCCAAAATCAAAACAAAAAAAACTATTTTACTTACATTAACTTAAAGTATTTTTCTGTTTACAGCAATCAATTGATCTCTGATTATGACACCTCAGAATCTCTCCTCTACGGGATCCTACATCCCTGGTGAAATATTGATGTCTTTTTCCATGGTTCATAACTGGGTTTGATTGATTTGATTTTGATGAATTTCAATTCTGGGAGACTTAGTTTCTGCAAATATAAACCACTAATTATTTGGGAACATATAAAAATAATCACTACTGGACTATAGATAAAATTAAGTCACAGAAAATATCTGACTTATAAGTTTCCAGAGCAGAGTGTGAAAAATGATGAGCCCATGTCTCTGGGACTGAAATGGTGCTGCCCTCCTGGGGAAACAAGGTAGAGTCATTACTTTCGGCTGTCAAGGTTGTTGTTAATTTTGTCTGCAATTGCCAGCAAAGTGCAGGAAGATGTATGAGGATGAATTATTGATTTTCACTTGCATTCTGATTGGTCCAGGTTTGCAGCTTATTTCCAAGTAACTGTTTCATCTTCATGGCAATAAATATAAACATCAGTTTAATTTATCTCTTTGAGTTAGCACCTTTCGTGGTAAATTGCATTTGTAAAACACGAGCCATTTCATTATTGTAATCAGAAAATGAAGAACTACATCTGAACAGATTATTTCCTCATATCAACATTAGAACTAGCATCTCTTAAGTAAAAGACCAGATTTCAAGGTGAACACAACAGCATCAAGAATCTTTTTAATGCAGTAAATCCTACGGAATTGAGAACTTCCTGTGAAATACTGATTTAGCAGTGATTGAGGAAAATGTTCCTTTATTCACACTCAATCTCTCATATTCTGACTACTTTGATTTAGCGGTGTTAATCCTCTGTGCTAATGTGATTTCTTCTCTTCTCCCATCCCCCTACGAAGCAAAAAGAAGGCCTACATCAATGCATTTTGAAGCTTAGTAACACTACATGCAACACTCATGCTACATACCTTTTTTTTTTTTACTGTGCTCTCTGTGGTGTTGAAGAGCTCTTGGCCTCTTCCATCCATCTGCTTCAGAGACAATGCATTCAAAGGACAACTTAGATGGCGATTGGCAACAAAGCAGGCCTCTCACTGCTTAGCAGCTGTTTGAAACATTCTATCCCTAACCCACACGAGGATTTGATATTTCAGGGTTTTGTTTAATGAGGATAGTGAAAGATTCATAACTTCAAAAGTTCACCTGCCCAGAGTTGGTACATTTTTTACAGCTATCCTAATAATTCAAAACCATTTCAGTTTGGTCTTCACAAAAAAGAGATGCTGTCTTCTCTATCAAACTGAGAAGTGAGGCTCACCAATGCAAAAAAAATAATAAATCCTAGCTGTAGCTCATTTTAGCCTTCATTTCAGTGGCTTTTTCCTTTGCAAGAGAATATTTCTGGGGGAGAAGTTTAATTAGGTACAGTGCATGTTCATTAAAATTTTATTCATTTAAATATCATTCTTTCAACTTTCATACTTAGAAGTTAAATTTAAAGAATCACTAGTATAATTATC
This sequence comes from Suncus etruscus, assembly GCF_024139225.1. NCBI lineage: Eukaryota > Metazoa > Chordata > Mammalia > Eulipotyphla > Soricidae > Suncus > Suncus etruscus. Next base: position 72,996,552 of record NC_064856.1, read on the forward strand.
TTAGATTTTATTGACTTTATTAAAAGTAAACACTTTTGATGTTTGCTAGATATGTAATTGTTTTTGAAGTAAAAAATATGATGAAAACCAATTTTCAGTAGTAGAAAGTCAAATATTAAAAAAAAGCTTCTGTTCCTGATGATTAAAATGGCAGTAAGAGTAAATTTAAAGCCAAAAATTTTATGAACATCTTTTAGCATTATTTCATGATTTTTTTCATGCTGCAGGACAGCTATATGACGGTTCAGAATATTTAAATTATCTTTATGTGTTATGTTTATTTCTCTCCCCAATTAGAGCAGAACTGCAAAGAACTAGAGGAGGTAAAGAAGAGAAGCTGCTAAGCTAAAGGATGGTTTGTGTTATATTATAAAATATGAATATCAAACTAGGATAAAAATGATTCTGCCTGCCAAATTTATCTGGATAAGAAAATTAGAGGTTTTATTGGGTGGGGAGGCAGAGGAAAACCTCTACTTTGTCAAAATCTGCTCTTTATTTCATTCAAAAAATCATATAAAGTATAGGAGGTAAAGCAATTGCTTTATATGTGGAATACTTTGATTCTATTTGATCCCTAGAACCACCACAGAACACTTATATGGGTCACCCCTAACTATAGATCCATAATTAAACCTAGAACACTTCCAGGTGTGAGCACTTAAAAAAATGAAAACACACATACAGGTAATATAGGTAGGATATAAAATTTTGGGAGGCAGCATGTGTTATGAGCAACAGTGTTAGGAAAGAGGCATCTCTCATACCTTTAGTTATATTACTGTGTCATGGGACACAGAAAAGAAGAAACATTTAGGAAAGAAACAGAACATGTGTCTGGCTCTTTGAGTTAAAAGAAGTTTCCTGAAAGAATGATAATATACTTTCAGTTGAAAAACTAAGAGAAATTAGATGAAAGGGGAGAAGAGAAGAGAAGCTACAGGAAAGCACATGATGAATTGAAAGGGAAAGCAGAAATAAAGACTTTGTCTTAGAAAAAGAATGAGCGATATGATAGGGACTAAGGTGCTTTCAAATGTAGGCTAGGGTTTGATGCCTTGTATGCATATACTATGTTAAGCACTCTCACGGTTAACTCTTGAACACAGTGCAGGAATAGCTCAGCCCTGAGCACCCATGAGTGTCACCCTAAATACCCATTTCCAATAACAACAACATAAGAATTGGATGTAAGAGTTCTAAAATATTATAAGTCATTCTGGTTTTAACATTTTTTACAGATTTGTACTTGGGTGTTGTCATCCACATGTAAAATTAATGTTCTTTTTCCTTTCACCATTTCTGATTTAATTAGCATTCACTCAGGTGATTTATGTTTTTTTTGGATACATTTTTTAATTTAAACAACTTTATTACATACATGATTGTGTTTGGGTTTCAGTCATGTAAAGAACACCACCCATCAGTGCAACATTCCCATCACCAATGTCCCAAATCTCCCTCCTCCCCACCCAACCCCCGCCTGTACTCTAAACAGGCTCTACATTTTCCTCATACATTCTCAATATTAGGACAGTTCAAAATGTAGTTATTTCTCTAACTAAACTCATCACTCTTTGTGGTGAGCTTCCTGAGGTGAGCTGGAACTTCCAGCTTTTTTCTCTTTTGTGCCTGAAAGTTATTATTGCAAGAATGTCTTTCATTTTTCTTAACCCATAGATGAGTAAGACCATTCTGTGTCTTTCTCTCTCTCTCTCTCTCTGACTTATTTCACTCAGCATTATAGATTCCATGTACATCCATGTATAGGAAAATTTCATAACTTCATCTCTCCTGACAGCTGCATAATATTCCATTGTGTATATGTACCACAGTTCCTTTAGCCATTCATCTGTTGAAGGGTATCTTGGCTGTTTTCAGAGTCTTGCTATGGTAAATAGTGCTGCAATGAATATAGGTGTAAGGAAAAAATTTTTGTATTGTATTTTTGTGTTCCTAGGGTATATTCCTAGGAGTTGTATAGCTGGGTCCTATGGGAGCTTGACTTCCAGTTTTTGGAGGAATCTCCATATTGCTTTTCATAAAGGTTGAACTAGACAGCATTCCCACCAGCAATGGATAAGAGTTCCTTTCTCTCCACATCCCCGCCAATACTACTTGTTCTCATTCTTTGTGATGTGTGCCAATCTCTGTGGTGTGAGGTGGTACCTCATAGTTGTTTTCATTTGCATCTCCCTGATAACTAGTGATGTGGAGCATTTTTTCATGTGTCTTTTGGCCATTTGTATTTCTTCTTTGTCAAAGTGTCTGTCCATTTCTTCTCCCCATATTTTGATGGGATTAGATGTTTTTTCCTTGTAAATTTCTGTCAGTGCCTTGTATATTTGGAGATTAGCCCTTTGTCTGATGGGTATTGGGTGAATAGTTTCTCCCACTCAGTGGGGGGGCTCTTATATCCTGGGCACTATTTCTTTTGAGGTGCAGAAGATTCTCAGTGTAATATATTCCCATCTGTTAATCTCTGCTTTCATTTGCTTGGAGAGTGCCATTTCCTCTTTGAAGATGCCTTTAGTCTCAATGTCCTGGAGTGTTTTACCTATGTGTTGTTCTATATATCTTATGGTTTCGGGTCTGATACCGAGGTCTTTCATTCATTTGGATTTAACCTTCATACATGACGTTACCTGGGGGTCTAAGTTCAATTTTTTGCAAGTGGCTATCCAGTTGTGCCAACACCACTAGTTGAAGAGGCTTTCTTTGCTCCATTTAGGATTTCTTGCTTCTTTATCAAAAAATTAGGTGATTGTATGTCTGGGGAACATCCTCTGAGTATTCAAGCCTATTCCACTGATCTAAGGGCCACTCTTTATTCCAATACCATGCTGTTTTGATAACTAATGCTTTGTAGTACAGTTTAAAGTTGAGGAAAGTAATTCTTCCCATATTCTTTTTACCAATGATTTCTTTAGCTATTCTAGGGTGTTTATTGTTCCAAACAAATTTCAAAAGTGCCTGATCCACTTCTTTGAAGAAAGTCATGGGTATCTTTAGAGGGATCGCATTAAATCTGTACAATGCTTTGGGGAGTATTATCATTTTTATGGTGTTAATCCTGCCAATCCATGAGCAGGGTATGTGCTTCCATTTCTGGGTGTCCTCTCTTATTTCTTGGAGCATATTTTATAGCTTTCTTTGTATAGGTCCTTCACATTTTTAGTCAAGTTGATTCCAAGATATTTGAGTTTGTGTGACACTATTGTGAATGGGGTTGTTTTCTTAATGTCCATTTCTTCCTTATTACTATTGGTGTATAGAAAGGCTATTGATATTTGTGTGTTAATTTTGTAGCCTGCCACCTTGCTATATGAATCTATTATTTCTAGAAGCTTTTTTATAGAGACATTAGGGATTTCTAGGTAGAGTATCATGTCATCTGCAAAAGAGAGAGCTTGACTTCTTTCTTTCCTATCTGGATTCTCTTAATATCTTTTTATTGCCTAATCACTATAACAAGAACTTTCATTGTTATTTTGATTAGCAGTGGTTAGAGAGGACAACCTTGTCTTGTGCCAGAATTTAGAGGAAAGGCTTTCAGTTTTTCTCCATTGAGGACAATATATGCCTCTGGCTTGTGGTAGATGGCCTTAACTATATTGAGAAAGGTTTCTTCCATTCCCATCTTGCTGAAAGTTTTGATCAAGAATGGGTGTTTGACCTTATCAAATGCTTTCTCTGCATCTATTGATATGATCATGTGATTTCTATTTTTCTTGTTGTTGATGTTGTGTATTATGTTGATAGATTTACGGATGTTAAACCATCCTTGCATTCCTGGGATGAAACCTACTTGATCTTAGTGGATGATCTTCTTAATGAGGCATTGAATCCTATTTGCCAGGATTTTGTTGAGGATCTTTGCATCTGTATTCATCAGCGATAATGGTCTTTTTGGTAGCATCTGTCTGGTTTAGGTATCAAGTTGATGTTGGCTTCATAAAAGCTATTTGGAAGTGTTCCTGTTTTTTCAGTTTTATGAAAGAGTCTTGCCAGGATTGGTAGAAGTTCCTCTTGAAAGCTTTGAAAGAATTCATTAGTAAATCCATTTAGGCCAGGATTTTTGTTCTGGGCAGATATTCGATAACTGTCTTAATTTCCTCAATAGTGATGGTGTGTTTATATATGCTACATCCTCTTCATTAAACTGTGGAATATTATAAGAGTCCAAAAATTTATCCATTTCTTCCAGGTTTTCATTGTTAGTGGCATAGAGTTTCTCAAAGTAGTTTCTAATTACCCTTTGGATTTCTACCATATCAGTAGTGATCTCTCCTTTTTCATTCCTAATATGAGTTATCAAGTTTCTCTCTCTCTCTTTCTTTGTTAGGTTTGCCAGTGGTCTATCAATCTTGTTTATTTTTTCAAAGAACCAACTTCTGCTTACGTTGATCTTTTGGATTGTTTCTTGGGTTTCCACTTCATTGATTTCTGCTCTCAGCTTTGTTATTTCCTTCTGTCTCCCTATTTTTGGGTCCTTTTGTTGAATACTTTCTAATTCTATGAGCTGCGTCATCAAGGTATTCAGGTATGTCCCTTCTTCTTTCCTGATGTGTGCTTGCAAAGCTATAAATTTTCCTCTCAGTAGGTTCTGATAGTTTGTATCTCTATTGTCATTTGTTTCTAGGAAGGTTTTGATTTCCTCTTTGATTTCATCTTGGACCCACTGGTTATTCAGTATTAGGCTGTTTAACTTCCAGGTATTAAAGTTTTTCTTCTGTGTCTCTTTGTAGTTCACATATAATTTCAGGTCCTTGTGGTCAGCGAAGGTTGCTTGCAAAATTTCTATCCTCTTGATATTATTGAGGTATGTTTTGTGTGCATGCATGTAGTCTATCCTGGAGAATGTCCCATGTACATTAGAGAAGAATGTGTATCCAGGCTTCTGGGGGTGGAGTGTCCTATATATATCTACTAGGCCTCTTTCTTCCAGTTCTCTTTTCAGGTCTAGTATATTCTTGTTGGGTTTCAGTCTGGTTGACCTTTCAAGTGTTGGTGATGCCGTGTTGAGGTCTCCCACAATTATTGTGTTGTTATTAATATTATTTTTCAGATTTGTCAACAATTTTATTAAATATTTTGCTGGCCCGTCATTCGGTGCATATATGTCCATCTTTGTCTCTTACAACTTTCCTAAGTATATAGTTTGCATCATCTGATATTAGTATGGCTACTCCAGCTTTTTTATGGGTGTTGTTTCCTTGGATGATTTTCCTCCAGCCTTTTATTTTGAGTCTATGTTTGTTCTGACTATTCAGGTGTGTTTCTTGTAGGCAGCAGAAGTTTGGATTAAATTTTTTGATCCATTTAGTCACTCTGTGTCTCTTAACTGGTGCATTTAGTCCATTGATTTTGAGAGAAAAAATTGTCCTAAGAGTTAATGCCATCTTTATATTTAAGTTTGGTTTGTCTGTTGGTCAGTCTTGTCTTAAAGTAGGTCTTTAATTTTTTCTCTTAAAACTGGTTTTGAGTCTGTAAAATTTCTGAGCTGTTGTTTGTCTGTGAAACCATGTATTGTTCCTTCAAACCTGAAAGTGAGTTTTGCTGGGTGCAGTATTCTAGGTGAAGCATTTATTTCATTGAGTTTTGTCACTATGTCCACCACTGCCTTCTGGCCTTGAGTGTTTCCGGTGACAGGTCTGCAGTAAATCTCAAGGATGTTCCCTTGAATGTAATTTCTCTTTTCGATCTTGCCACTTTCAGAATTCTGTCTCTATCTGTGGGATTTGTCATTGTGACTAGGATGTGTCTTGAGTTGTTTTTTCTAAGGTTTCTTTTAGTTGGTACTCTTCGGGCATGCAGGATTTAATCTCATGTATTCATTAGCTCTGGTAGTTTCTCTTTAATGATGTTCTTGACCGTTGATTCTTCCTGGAGATTTTCTTCCTGAGTTTCTGGGACAACAATGATTCTTAAGTTGTTTCTGTTGAGCTTATCATAGACTTTTATTTTCATCTGTTTCCATTCTTTGAGTAATTTTTCCATTGTTTGATTATTTGCTTTAAGGCTTTTTTCTAATTTCTTCTGCTGTATGGAATTGTTATTCATCTCATCTTCTAGTGTACTAATTCTATCCTCAGCTGCTGTTAACCCGTGGGAAAGCTCAACCATGTTTTTCTTAAATTCATCTACTGAGTTTTTCAGACCTGTTATTTGACCTGAAATTTCAGTTTGGAGTTTTCTGATTTCTATCTTAATATTCTCTTGATTCTTATTAGTTTTCTCTTCTATACTTTCTATGAGTTCTGTGAATATCTTCCATATTGCGACTCTAAACTCCTTATCTGAGAGACTGACTAGTTGTTTGGTCATGTTCACGTCATCAGAGTTGCCATTGTCATTCTCTATGTCTGGCACTGGCCTGCGTTGTTTTCCCATTGTTACATTTGTATTGTGGGTTTTTCTACGTGTTGTGGTTGTATTCATGGCTAAATGATGTGCATGGCCGAGAAGTGAAGCGGAGTGGCTGTGCTCCTCTGGCTCCACCTTTTCTGGGCTCGTAAACTCACCTCTAGGGAAGGCTCCAGGGAAGGCGAGCCATCTGCAGATGGGCCACATGCAGGATGAAATCAGGCCGAAAATGGAGCACAGCACAGAAGACAGGCAAATAGGGGTGCTGGCATCTGAGTTCCAGCAGAGTTCCAGATAATAATAATTTTCAGCATTACTGAAGCAAATGAAATAATACAAATCAAGTGTTTTCATTGATTGCAACAGATAGAAACTTAACTTGAGGAGGTTTAAATTATAAGGTCAATGAATTAGAAAATTTAGGAATGGGGCCAGTGAGATAGCATGGAGGTTAGGCATTTGCCTTCATGCAGAAGCATGGTGATTCAAATCCCGGCATCCCATATGGTCCCCTGAGCCTGCCAGGAGTGATTTCTGATCATAGAGTCAGGAGTAACCCCTGAGCACTGTCGGGTGTGACCCAAAAACCAAAAGAAAATATTAGGAATATGCCATTGAATATTAATCCTTCACAAATGTTATCACAGATCATCAACATTAAGAAATTCCAGTGTCATCAAGACATAGTTACTTTTTATACCAATTCTTCTTACCTAATAAACACAAGAATTTTATTCATGGCAAAGGACCATTGTCTCCTCAAAAGTGATCTTCTGAAGGTTAAGTCTTTGGAAGAAATTACTGAAAAATGACCTATCTTAGTTTCAGTCCTCAAATATTTTACTAGTTATATGCCTAATACTATACAATGACAAGTATATTCTGGAATATATATTCTGGAAGTAATGTTCATCATGGAAGTAGAGCTTCCTTCAAAAGATGTAGGGAGCTAGAGGCAGTTCAATTCCCTGTTCTTCAGAAAACACATTAAAGCTATATGTCTTTGATGCACTTACTCTGTTCCAAAAAGAATTTATAGAGTTCTAGATGTGATATATTATTAAATGTCAAAGTGATAATGTAGGTACTCTTACTATCTCTATGTGACCAATGCAGATATACTAAATTATAGAAAGGAAGGTACTCTCATGTTTCACACAATAAGTGGAAAAGTTAGGATAAAAATTGGGTTTTCTTGACTCTAAGTTTGTGCTGTTAAAATTATAAATATTTAATTTGATAAGGTTATTGAGTGATAGTTCAGACTCCTTCTTCTCCTTACCAAGCAAAAGAAATCTGAATATACTTTCTGCCTCTCTCTGGGTTCACAGCCAGTAAGAGGTTCCAGCTATTCTTCCATGAACATGAAAGTCAGGCCATACCACAAAGGCTGAAATTTTTAGATGTTGTAGGTCACACTACTTTGATGTAATCCTGTTACCTATGTCTATGTTATCTCTCTATTTCCAACAGAGCATAAAATAATACCTCTTTCATGCTAAAAATGATTTTGACATATGAATGCTGATTTTTCTTTGACAGAATAAGTTCCTCTACACTATAGATCTCACTGGAAATGAAAGAGATGTGATTCTGTGACTCTAATATTGAATATGAAGACATTCTGTTAAAATAATAAAAATGTGTGGTATATACATATATATACACACACTCATTTATACACATATATCTCTAATACCAGCAATTTGCCACTGACTTGGAATGAATTAGGTCTGATCTTATCAATGTTTTTCCGGTTAGTGTTCTATAATTATTGAATGGTATTATTTCACAGGTTAGATTAATTGGAACATTCATCTTGGTTTCTTCATGTAAATGTGCAGATTTTTTTCAATTCTTTTTTATTTTGGTAGTGGATAGAAGAAATTAGAGCTTCATTGGAGGGTATTGAAAACATTATTTGTCATTAGTTTATGTGGCCAGCAAATAAGAAAGGTGTTAAATATATACATGAAATTTAATTTTTATTACATTTATTGTGCTATAGGTGTTTCTACATCTATTTAAAAATTAAATCAAATATAGCCAAAGATTATTTGTTTAAAACTTATTGTAGATACAGTGGTATTTAATTAAAATTCAAGTCTTTAAATTATATAAACTTGGTTGGGAATGAAGAATAAGAGCATAAGAAATGTATAAGAACTAAAAATACTTCATTGTGCTTATTTCTTTAAAAGCATTATATTCTATTTGTGCCCATAAACCCTAATATGTCATCATTTTGTGTGTTTCAAGACTGGCTACAGATAGACTTTTCCCCTTTATATTTGGCCAGTGCTAGTTGTACATATTGAAGCTAGAAATTAAGGAAGGCATAGATCTTTGAAAATTCTCTCACTTCAACTAAAATTAGAAATATACTGTTTGAATTGTTGTCTTGTATTCTTAATATTATTAACCATAAGCTTTAAGCATGAAGTATAATTTATTATAGAATTTCACTTTAATTAATCCTGATATCTAAAACACGGGATACTTTTTTTAAATTAAACTTTCCATTTGCCAGTTAGGGAATTTTTTTTACATGTTATCAAAAGTGAAATCACTATGACTCTAATAAAGGTCAAATTTTAAAACAATGCTTATTGTATTTTCCAAGATTCATATCTCATTTGGTACTTGTAAATTTTTGTAGGGCCTCTTATCTACCTACATTTGATATTATGTAAATATGCCTGATATAAATATCTTATATGGGAAGAGATAGAAAGATTGAAACATGGGGGCCAGCGAGGTGGCGCTAGAGGTAAGGTGTCTGCCTTACAAGTGTTAGCTAAGGAAGGACCACAGTTCCATACCCCAGTGTCCCATATGGTCCCCCAAGCCAGGGGCAATTTCTGAGTGCATAGTCAGGAGTAAACCCTGAGTATCAAACAGGTGTGGCCCGAAAAACCAAAAAAAAAAAAAGAAAGAAAGATTGAAACATGGACAGATTGGAAGGAAGTTGCTTAAGAAAGAGTTAGGGATATTACAGTGAAGGGTCAGAACTCCATTTTGCTCAGGAAATCCTAACTGTTACTTGTAAGGCAGTCATCTAGTAGAATAAATTTTACTTAAATTATTAAAGGTTCTATCTTTTTTACTTAAAGTAAACTAATTGCAAGTATCAGATTATAGATGTGCATTGATTTTACAGCAATATCCAAAGTAAACATTTTCCTAAATAACTGAATACCATGGCTTAACAAAGTTGACACAAAAAATTAGCCATCATTTAAAGTATATGCTCAGCAAAACTAGTACTATGGATAATATTATTTTTATCCATTTTAGGGTCATATTATAATGAAATTTTAGAAACCTAGAATTTAAAGGTTTTTATAAATATTTAATAATAATATCCATAAAAATAAATTAATGAAATAAGGAATTAATGAGCTGATATATGTATATATATTCACTATCAAAATTATGTGGGCACATCAAAATGTCTAGAAGAGTTAACTCCAATAAGTTTCAGTGAAAAACACATCAAATAATAAAATATTCATGAACTTTAAGTTTTATTACATTTATAAAGCATGGTTTGAAATCTGAGTTTTTATCTTCATATAATTATTTACCTTTCAGTGCAGTTAGTTTTTATATATGCTTTCTTACTTAACATGCCCTGACTACTGTTTTAAAAAGCATTGAAATATTTCTCAATTGTACTGTTAACAGTTATCATTCAATCATCTACTTTTATGTTCCTAACTTTTTCCCCACATTCAAAAATGTTAGTTCAATTTTTACTTTCTAACACTCTTGAATATTTTTTTAATTCAAAGGGTGTTTATTTTTCACAGGAGAGTTACAGACTGGGAAGTGGCAAGCAAGAGAATTGTCTTAAAATGTAATAAATTCTTCTTTGTTATATGTCAGAAACTTGTAAAGAAATAAGACAAAATGGATTAAAACAAAATGATTTACTTTTCTTTTATTGCTTTTCTGCGCTAACATAGAAACCAAATTCTTCTTGTTTGTCTGTATTTTTAATTAATAAAGCTGTTTTGGAGGTCAAAGATGGAGATTGTATTTATATGCCTTGAATCCCAATCTTTACTCTGCAGCTAGTCTTAAAATGATTCTTTCTGGCAACATGCGTGCTCTTATCAATATGCATTTACATTTATTTCACAGCACGATCAGTTGAGACTTCTTACCATTTCTTGTGAGTACTTTGTGTTTCTGGATTGTTATGTACATAGATTAGACACTTGCTAAGTGTTTGGAGGCCTCTGGAGTTTTACATATTTCTAATGACTGAAAATAAGGCAAATTTGATTTGGAGAGATAATACTAAAGACTTGAATATTTAATTTGCATGCTGAGTTTAATTCTAGCCACCATATATTCCCTCAATCACTGAGGCAGGAGTAACTTTTAAGCACTGAGCTTTGAGGAGTCCAAGAACACTAATAGGTGAACCAAGCCTCCTTCTCAAATGTATTTATCACAGTTAATGGTGGCATGGTTAAAGATAATCTACTTAGAGTAGAAGACCAAAGCTTTTACAGGATAGATATCTCCCACTTCTCTGTAAATTGATGTAAATTCTGTAAATTTTATGTAAATTAATGGTCCTGAAGATAGAAATGATAGATTTTTGGTGATTTTTAATTAATTTCCCCTCTCAGGAGTATTCCTTATATTCTTTACTTCTACACAACAAGGACCTCTACAGTCCTTCATGACTACCATCCTTGGACTTATACAGCTTTATAGAGATAGGTCCTGGGCGCACTCTGGTTCAATTAGATTTTCTCCACAGGAATTTGAAATTTTAATTTTATGTATTAAACTCCAGTGGTTATTTAAATTTACATAAAGCTGAGTAGAGATAGCCTGTGTCAAAAAACTAGGGAGCTTATCTGCAAAGAGAAACCAAGGAAGATGCAATTTTGTGTTACTTAGTTATAATAAACAGTACTTGATTATTTTCTAATGCCTCTTTCCAATATCCTAGAAATTTTTGCAATACTTTGTGTGAAACAATAAAATTAACACTTTTCTCAATTTATCAATTATTCTTATGTTTACAGTATTTTTATAGTTCTATTTTACTAGTCACTTGATTAAAATATCTCATTAAACATATACTGATCAATGTTAGTTTTATGGGTCTATCATTTCTGAAAACTGTTAGATCACAAGGAAGCAAGATATAAAGAATACTAATTGTAGATAATCTCTTCAACAAATGGTGTTGGAACAACTGGATAACTACCTGTAAGAAACTAAAGGTTGCTCTATATCTCAAACTTACACAAAAGTCAACTCAAAATGAATAAAAGACTAAGAAATCAAACCCGAATCTATAAATTTTATTGAGAAAAAAATAGGTAGAACACTTCAGGACTTATATCTCAAAGAAGTCTTTGATGGGGGCTGGAGCAATAGTGCAGTGGTACGGCATTTGCCTTACCTACCGCTGACCCAAGATTGACCTTTGTTCTATCCCCTGGCATCCCATATGGTCCCCCAAGCCAGGAGCTATTTCTGAGCCCATAGCCAGGAATAACCCCTGAGCATCACCAGGTGTGGCTCCCAAATAAAAGCAAACAAACAAACAAACAAAGTCTTTGATGATAGAATGCCAATAGCAGAGTTATAACATCAAACCTAAATAAAAGGGACTATATCAAACTAAACAGTTTTTCATGGTGAAAGAAACTCTGGTTAAAACTAGAAGACAGCTAACAGAATGGAAAATTTTTTTTTTGCTCCTCAACATGTCATATAAAGGTTTGAAATCAAGGATATAACAAAGCACTCAGAAAGGTTAGCTCCACAAAATCTAATAAAGCCATAGAAAAATAGTAGAAGAAATGTATAGACACTTCTCTGAGGAAGACCAACAGATGGCCAATAGACACATGAAAACATGCTCATTATTACTCATGATTAGGGAGATCCAAATCAAGACAACAATGAGGTACAGTCTCACACCAGTGAAGATGACACACATCAAAAATAACAGGACCAATCTCTTTTGGTGGAGATGTGGTAAGAAACAAACTCTCATCGACTGCTGGTGGACACTGCCTGCTCCAACCCCTATGGAGGGTGCTCAGTAAACTTAAAATTGAGGTGCCATTTGACCCAGAAATTGCACTCCTGGGTATCTATCCCCAAGACAGAAGGACATTCATCAATGTATGTATGCACTCCACTATTTATCGCAGCACTCAACACAATTGCCAAAATTTGGAATCAACCTCAATGTCCAACAACAGATGAGTGGATCTTGAAGAATACTAATTATAATGAAGAGATTAAAAATAAATGTGTAAAGTAGCTAGAATGTGCCAGGTGTGTTGCAATTGATTTGCCTTTTTTTCCCTCAAAAACCCATTAAATATAAATAAATTAGTCTATTATACAAGTTTATTTTTACCTCCCTTTGTTTCCTTTATTCAGATATAATACTAGTAATAAAGTAGCAAAAATATAGATATACCTTCCACACTTAGTGGTTTTATATTGTATAATAGATTCATATAAATCCAGAATTTTAAGTAGTACAAATATTATAAGGGAAAGTTAAAGTAATGCAATGCAATCTAAGGAGAATTATATATAGACTTTTTATAGAGAGTAGAAGAAGCAGTTTATATAACTAGGGAAAAATAGAGGTGAGTCCTAAAATATATGACCAATCCCCATAAAACAAAAAAGCATATAGGTTGAAAAAACATACAAGTATAAAAGCATGATACAGAATCAGAATACCTATTTTCTAGCCTGTGCTCAAGCAGTAAGAAAGTAGATGACCAAAGTGGTGAACTCCAAAGCAGAAGGTAACACTGGGAAAGGATAAGCTCATGATGTAAACCAAATACAACAAAAGATGTTCATGATTACAAGTTATGTCAAATAATATGAAGGAAAACTATGGAGAAATTTGTGAACATAGGAGAGGGGTCTCATTTTGATGGTGGTTGTAATCAGAGAAAGCCTCTTCCAGAGTTACTCTTAAACTCAGACGCGACTAGAAGGATTAGTGGGGGTTATTAAGGAATAATCTCTCTGTGCCTCAATTTCCACATCTATAATATGAAGGAGCTGTCATAAAAATCTCTTCCAGATCTAAAATGAATTATTCACTAAATTTAGAGATAGGGGATTTAAGTTTTACTAAAAAACAGATGTGGCCATTATTCATGAAGTGGCTGGCTTTTACATTATAAAGATAGTTTATTATAGAGTTTAGTGGAAAAATATTTAAAACTGGTATTGAGTGCACAATATTTTTTCAATATGCTCAAATCAATTTGCTTACATTAAGCTGAGCTTTTATGAAAGTTTTATGCTATCTTTTAGATTTTATTAAATGTAAGCACAGATTATATAATGGCTTATAACCTTTGTTTTAGACTAAGAGACTAAGAGAGTTATTTCTTTTCCATATATAACCATCATTTCAAAAGAAAATGTGTTTTAAATTAGGCATCAGTCCATGAATGAGTGCACAGTGATGTTCTATGTCAATATGTAAAGGTATAAAAAATAAAAATTGTACATTCTGTGTGTTTGTGAAAAACTTTGGATTCAATATCTTTGCAAATATTGGTATCTCAAATCATATTTGAATGACATGTTTTCTTTTAGCGTCTATTAGTTTTGACATAGAATAGAAACTTTAAAGTCTTATTTAAGTCTGTGAATAAAGGGTTCTGAAACTGTTGATACAGCAAGTTGTTCATCCCTGAGTCAAGCTAAAGCAAGTGAGCAATGCTTTTTTTGAATTAAGTATTGACTCAAATTTGAAAATCTCTTCAAATACACTTATTAATTTTTGATACTTTCAACATTTTTTACAAAACTATATTAATGAGAAAAAGGTCATGTGGAAGCTGGGAACTGGAAATTCATGTTCGGTTTGAGTCTCTCAACCTTGAAAAACCAAGAATCATAAATTTAAAGCAAAAATTTAGTCATGTTTTTCTTAAACATAAATTTTTCATATAAGATAATACAATCTGTGAATGTTTTATGTTATAGTATATAAGCACACAAAAATGATAAAATTCCATGAACACTCCAAAAGTTTCTCCAAATAAAACAAAAATGAACCATCATTTTAGTTTATAGAGGTCTTTAAATTCTAATGTAAGCCAATCTTAGAATTGGCATGTCTAGGAGATCACTGTTATTACTATGAATATTATAGGCAGTGATATTAAGACACAATGATAATTATTTGGTTCAGGTGTATACTAAAACAGTCAAAGTAAATATAATATTCAGTAAATATCAAGGAAACAATTTTAATGAAAATTATTGAAAACATGTCATTCATGTCTTACCAAATTCAGTATAGTTTCTATGATAAAGAACTAATCATATATTTGTAAGTGGTGATTAGAGTAATTTCAAAATGAATTAAAACTTTATCTGGTCTCTCTACCTTTTCATTCTTCCTGAAGAAAGCTGAAGATAGGATAGGACAAAGGGGAAAATCTCCTGGGAGATGCATTGGAGGCCCGTCATAAACAACAAAAGAAAGAGAAAAATTAAAGAGGATCTGCCTTTTTTTGATCTGTCAATTCCTAAATGCCATATCAGGAAGAGTTTAAAAGTTTTAGAATGTGAATGGACAAAATATCAGAATATTCAACTGAAGAGTGATGATAGAATGTCTTGCATTCCACACATGTTAGTTCTTCTCCCTGGCATCATATCTGGTTCCCTGAGCATCACCAAGTGCCATTCCTCAATACAAAGACAGGAATAACTCCTAAGCACAATTGGGTGTGGCCCACCGTCACCACTCCAAGTTAAAAAGAAAACAAATAAATCAGGAATACATGAACAAGAAGTTATTAATCTCTAAGCATAAAATTTTTCCTTGTACAATATTTGTATTGATGACCTACTTGACAATTGTGCAGATCATGCTATGAGAAAGAGAAAGGAGAGGGGGGAGGGAGAAAGAGGGAGGGAGGGAGAGAGGGAGGGAGAGAGAGAAAGAGAGAGAGAGAGAATCAAATTGCCTGCTCTAGAAACAGGTGGAGGTTGGGGATATAAGGTGGCAGGGAGGGTGCACTAGTGTAGGATGGTGTATATTGTATGACGAAAACCCAACAATGAACAATTTTGTAACCATGGTGCTTAAATTAAAGAAAAAAAAATTTAAATGACGATAAAAAGACAAAAAAAGAAAAAGGAAGAAGCAATGCATTAGTGGGGTGGAGTGAGAAGAGAGTTGTTGAAGACTAAAACATTTTTTTCAAATGTCTCTATGTGATAAAGAGTATTATTTTCCAAATAAGGTGTTTCCACATATATTTAGAAAGATCTTTGGATCAGGGGCAGAGAGATGGCACGGTGGTAGGGCCTTTGCCTTGCACGTGGCTGACCCAGGACAGACTGCAGTTCAATCCCCCAGATTCCCATGTGGTCCCCTGAACCAGGAGCGAATTCTGAGTGCATAGCAAGGAGTAACCCCTGAGCATCACTGGGTCTGACCCCCCAGGAAAAAATACAAAAAATTTAAAAAAAAAGGAAATGAAAAAGAAAGATCCTTGGATCAGTATTTTGAACAGTGATACTTTTGTATAAGTTCTCTGCCATTTGAAACCCTGTTAACTGGAACTCTTTATCTAATAATATTGATACAGTTTTATCAATGACAAATATTAATGTAAATGATGACCATATAAACATATTGTATCCAGAATTATTTCTTTTTTCAGATATCTTTATTTAAGCACCTTGATTACAGACATGATTGTAGTTGGGTTTCAGTCATATAAAGAACACCCCCTTCACTAGTGCAACATTCCCATGATTTACGCACCCACCATCTCCTTCTATCCAATCCATGAGCTGTGTTACAGACAGGCTTTCTACTTCTCTCACTCATTGACATTATTATGATAGTTGTCAGTATAGTTATTTTTCTAACTGTGCTCACCACTCTTTGTGGTGAGCTTCATATCATAAGGTGGTCCTTGCAGTCTTACATCTCTATTGTCTCTGGGCATTATCACAATAATATCTCTTATTTTTCTTAAAAATCCATAGATGAGTGAGACTATTCTGTTTCTGTTTCTCTCCCTCAGACTTATTTCACTCAGTATAACATTGTTTAGTTTTTCAAGTAGATAATGATAAGATAGTTTTTAGATAACATTTGTATTATAAAGAATATTGTCATGGGGTGTTTTACTTACATGTTAAGATTAAAGGCATCTTCAAGGAGGAAATAGCACTTTCCAAACAAATGGAAGCAGAAATGAACAGGTGTGACTATATTAACCTGAGAAGCTTCTGCACCAAAGGAAATAGTGCCTCAGATACAAAAGCTACCCACAGAATGGGAGAAACTATTCACCTAATACCCATCAGATAAGAGGCTAATATCCAAAATATACAAGGTACTGACAGAACTTAACAAGAAAAAAAACACTTAATCTTATCTAAAAATGGGGAGAAGAAATGAACAGATACTTCTTCAAAGAATATATACAAATGGCCAAAAGACACATGAAAAAATGCTCCTCATCACTAATCATAAGGGAGATGCAAATCAAAACAACAATGAGGTGCCATCTCATTGTGGCCAGTCTCATCTCAGAGAGAAAAGAACTCTCATTCACTGCTGATGGGAATGCTGTCTAGTCTAGCCTTTATGCAAAACAATATGGAGATTCCTCAAAAAACTGGAAATTGAGCTCCCATGTGATCCAGCTATAACACTTTTAGGGATATACCCTATGAACACAAAACTACAATTCAAAAACTTCTTCCTCGGGGCCGGAGAGATAGCATGGAGGTAAGGCATTTGCCTTTCATGCAGGAGGTCATCGGTTCGAATCCCAGCGTCCCATATGGTCCCCGGTGCCTGCCAGGGACGTGCCTGAGCCTGGAGCCAGGAATAACCCCTGAGCACTGCGGGTGTGACCCAAAAACCACAAAAAACAAAACAAAACAAAACAAAACAAAAAAAACTTCTTCCTCACACTTATATTCATTGCAGCATTTTTTACAGAACCCAGATTTGGAAGCAACCAAGATACCCTTCAACAGGTGAATGGCTAAAGAAACTGTTGTATATATACACAATGGAATATTATGCAGCCTTCAGGAGAGATGAAGTCATGAAATTTTCCTATACATGGTTGTACATGGAATCTATTATGCTGAATGAAATAAGCCAGAGGGAAAGAGATAGAAAAAGAATAGTCTTACTCATGTCTGGGTTTTAAGAAAAATTAAGGACATATTTTAATAATGCCCAGAGACAATAGAGATGAGGGTCAGAAGGGCCTGCTCACAATATGAAGCTTACCTCAAACTGTGATGAGTGCAGTTAGGGAAAGAACTACACTAACTACTAGCATTACAATGTTAATGAGTGAGAGAAGTAGAATGTCTGTCTTGAAATACAGACAGGAGTGGGGGGGGGGGGCATCAGTGGTTTGTTCTTTTTATGACTAAAATCCAACTACAATCATGCTTGTAATCATGGTGCTTAAATAAAGATTATATATAAAAGAATATTAAGCCTATTATTTGTTTAACCGGAGCAACATGTCTAAAACTAAACTGAATATATTAGATTAAAATAAGCTGTAGTTCTCTAATTTCTAAATTATTTATGGTTTGATTCATCAATACAAACATTATTGGATGCAAAATATATTCAAGGTACTGTCTAGGAATTCCAATTTAAACTAGCCTCATTTTCTTGGGAGGGATTTAATATGAATGAGCTTTTACAAAATTCTTAATTAGGTTTTATAAGAATCATAAAAAATAAAAACAGTTACATCATGAAACAGGAATTATACTACTTGTTACGTATTTTGAGGACAGAAAAATGATTTATTTGAAAATTATAATAACATCTTTGGTCATTGCAACACTATTTACAGTAGCCATGATCTGTGAACAACCCAAAGGCCACACAACATAAGTATAAATAAGAAAGATGTGGTATTTATATACAGAATATTATACATGTATAAGATAAGATGTTTTCACTCTTTTTTCAATGGCTTGCATGGAATTAGTAGAAAGAAGTAACTTTTAAGAGAAAGTAGAAATGATTTAAATATAACATAAATTATTCCTCTATTTTTATATGTAACATATGTTTATATATGATATATTAAAAATTTTCTATTTCTAGGTGACTTGAATTATGTAAAACTGTAAAAATATTTAACCTGAGAATGTTGGCCTGGATAATAACCAAATTAACCTATTAAATATATTAAGTTAAATTAATTAAATAAATTAAGCTAAATTAATCAAACATTAAAATAATAAAATTTAATTTATCAGATTGTATTATGTGTACATATATGATTTTTATTAGGTCTTCAATTTATGACTGACATTTATCTCAGAATTGTTAAAATACATGTATTCCAGAAAACATTGAGAAAAAGCATAATCTTGAGTTTGAATTTCATCTTTTTTTACTCTTCTTGGTTCCATAACTTTGAGAGAGAACTAAATTGTTTATGTAGAAGCATAGGATTGTTTTGAATTGGAAATAAAATAAAACAAAAGAAATGTTTTTGCTTGGTTTTGAATTGTGTGTTAACAATAACTTTTTACTTTTTCAAATGTGCTATTTTGTATTTTAAAGTTCTATTTGTTATTAAGAATAATAATGAATTATTTTATTTACTTTGTGGACTACTATATTTTACACTTCTCTTTCTTACATTCCCTCTATTCAGTGTTCTTGTGATGTTTGAGTATTTAAAAGATCTAAAGTATGATACCTTGTTATTACCTGTCCTTTAGGAATAAGACTATATGCTAGACTTCAATCACTATAAAAAGTTATATACATTAATCTAGTAAAATCAAAGTTAAAGAAATTTGATAGTGAGCAGTTTTTACACTTAGGCATAATTTTAGAAAATTGCATTCTGACAGAAGGAACATATATTTGAACATATTGTATTTCAAGCAATAAAAGTAGTGCTAGCAAACATTTTTTATGTGTGTATGTATGGAAATCACAGTTTTTCTGGAAGTAATTTGGATATTTTATAATTTAACTAGTGAATTTTAGGATTTGATAGCTTTTAATATATTCAAAGATTTGTGTACCTCACTATATTTGATTTTATTATCAACTTATTTTTCAAATAAAGAATAGGTGGTATAAGATGATTTATTGGCTAAAGCACCTAACTTGCAGGTGTGCAGAAGTGTGTTGAGTTCCCAGTGCCACCAATGCACTTGCGGAATATGATCATGGCATTTCTGCTATTTGTGGCTGTTGTTCCTACTCTCTAAAATTCATAATACTCTAAGATTTTTCAGTTCTGATGAGCACATGTGTAAGGATTGGTGGAAATAGGATACCTGAAAAACATTATAGTTTTGGGTAGGAGCACCACTAATGTTTGACCCCAAACTACAACTTTGAACTCTACAACTAATTGTATGAATAGATAGCATGCTACTTTCATTTTTTGTTTGTTTATTTGTTTGTTTTTGTCTATTTTGGTCACACTCAGCAGCACTCAGGGGTTACTCTTGGCTCTATGCTCAAAAATAGCTTCTGGCAGGCTCAGGGGACCATATGGGATGCTGGGATTAGAACCATAGTCCTTCTGCATGCAAGGCAAACACACTACCTCCATACTATCTCTCTGGCCCCATAATATGCTACTTTCAATTAACATAACATCAATAGGAAAAAGGGAGTATGAATTTTAAAAATACACACACTTAAATGAAATAAAAAAGGATGCTATATGCATGATACTAGGAGTTCCAAAATATGAATATGATGAAACTAGGTTTAAAATTAGTTCCTTGCAAAGACAATTTGATAGAATGGATGAAGAACCCATAGCTATAAGTAACTGAGAGGCACTAATACAACAATGACAAGGAACTTTCAAATACACTTATTTACCTAAAATTAATTGTTTTGGAAGAAACAGCTTAGTTGGCTTTTTTGATCAACAGTGATTATAAAAAGGTTACAAGAATAAAAATAGGCTGGTTTTACAACCTCACATAGATTGCATGCTATGTGGGAGAAAATTGTTCTACAAAGTGGAATAACATGTTGGCAAAAGACTAGGCACAGAGACCTAAACCATAAGTATTTTCTACCTAGATTTTTCCATGTTAATTAAAAATAAAGTAATATTGGAATTATTAAAGTTAGAGATCTGCATAGATATTTGCTTTTTTGCATAGTGTTGTTTTCTACTGGAGACCCTTCATTGTATTTAGTATATTAACTTAGGCTCACGTGAGACCCACTCTCTTGAGTTTCCCTACATAATGACAACAGTTTTACAGAATTTAACTCATATGAAATCCCTCTACTTCCTTTATTTATTCATTCTAAGCCCTACTGGTTACATTTGTGGCAAAATCCCAGGAAATCCACCACATGAATTTTAGGTTTATGTACTATATGAAAAGGAGAGAGGAAATAATAATCTAAACCATGCCTTCTTAGCACCAGAGATTTGAAATTTTTCTTATGTTTATCTCAAAATAGATTGCCAACTGGATGAAGTCGTCATTAAATTCTCTATGGTGCCTTTAATTCCAAGATTCCATGCATTCCAAACTGATTAGTGAATTGTTACATGTAGACAGAAAACTCCACAAGGAGTCACTAGATATCTATGGGAACTTTGCAAAACTTCCAAGAAGAATCCTTAGTTTAAAATTCAGTAACACTAGAAAACACAATATATTTTTGATATTTAAGTGAACCCTTTAGTAGCCTAACCTCACTGTGTAATTATAATGTAGAAAATAATTTTAGTGAAATTTGTACTATTCCCTTACAACTAGACATCAGGACAAGAGATGAGTGGGGATTTACCCTTTCTTCCTAAGTGTTTCATTTGCTATTTTTGAGGATAAATTATATTATTTAAGAAGTATGTCAAAAATAAATCTAGATTTCTCCCTCAAATCACTTCTCAAACTCAACAAGAGCAGGATGTGTGATGAAAATGTGCCCTGGATTCCACCCCCCACAAGAATATATCAAAAGACAATGGGGAAGCCTATATTTCTTATATATGTTTAATACCTCTATAATACTATATAATACTCTATAATACTATCTCTTCTTAACCTGTTTATCCCCAAATGTAAGGTAGTCTCCTGCATCACTTATTTCCCTTAATTAATTTTTTAAATTTTATTTTTATTTCTTTCTTTATATATACATATATCTGTGTGTGTATACATACATACATATATATATTTTTTTTACTTGTTTTTTGTTTTCTACTTTTTATTAACTTCATCTGTTTTGCTTCTGGTTGGGACAAAAAAAACTACAAGAAAAATTCTTGCCTGGGATAAAAACTCAGGTTAAAAACAGGGCACAGATATGATGGAGCCTGACACTCTCACCCCCAAATGCACCAGCAATATAATATAGCACCATTTCATTTTACAAAGGCATACTAAAAAGGGGGAAATTTTACGTATAGAAACAAGCTCTTATCTCCTAGGGATAAGAACTCATATACTTTACAATAAAGGGGTGCCTCCCACCTTGAATATATGTCAGGTAGACTCAACTTAGACTTCATGTGATTAGACAGCAGCCGTCCAACCCAGAATCCTAGATCTCAGACATAGAACGACAGAGTTCTGCATAATAGCTCCAGGAACCAAACTCCCTCTGGGGCATTCTTGATACTGCTCTGACACCAACATGTGCAGTTTTGATATGACATCCTGACAATGAGGAAATGGCAATAACTTGAAGTAAGAGAAGATTGTTTTGTCACCTAACGATAAGATGAAATCAGAAGACTTGCCCTCCTTTGATCTGTGCAAAAGCCAAGCTCGCAATCTACAGAAGACTGACTGTGACAACCATGACTGGGCAGAACGTAATCTGGGAGCAAATAGGAAAGACCCTAACCTAGGCTTTGGCCCATGATCTGTACAACAACCAAGATCTCTAATTCCAGAGGTCTGACTGAGACAACTGCAACTGACCAGATCTTCTGGAAACATAATCAAAGACTTATCCTAGGCTTCGTCCTACGATCAGTGCAAAAACCAAGACCACCAACTACAGAAGATTGATTACAACAACAGTGATGGAACAGAACTTCTAGAACGGTGAAGAAAGACTCCATCCTAGGCTCTGCCCTATAACCTGTACAAATACCAAGATCTCTAGTTACAGAGGCCTGATTTTATCATCAACTACTGAGCAGAAAGTTTCCAGACACCACAAAAGGACCTAGGGAAGAGTAAAAGAGCATGTAAGAGCCTGTGGTTCATGGCAGTATTCTTCATGGACAGAGAAATCCTGTATCTCTTAGGCCAAGGGAATTAATTTCCTTTCTAATATCCCCAATATTTATTGTGCAAAATTTGTTTTGTTTTGTTTTTAGTGTTGTTTTTATTCTGGGATTGTGGTCATTGTTTGGTTGTTGTCTTTATTGCTATGGTGCTTTTCGTTTTTTTGTTTGTTTGATTTTTTTTTCTTTTTTATCTTACATTTTTTTTTCATATTTTTTTTATTTTAATTATGACAACAAAGATGTAAAGAAGAGGACAGGGTAAAGTTACAATGGAAGCCCAATCACCCATAAACAGCATTCTCGGTAGTCCCATCGATGATGTCCCAGCCTTGAACTTTCAGCCAAAGAGCATTTAGAAAAACAAAACTGAACCCATGTACAGTACAATTACTTGTCCCTCAGATCCCCAGTTGTAGTACATACTATTTCTTAGCAGCACACAATATAATCTATAGACATTATACTTATGTAGCTCCTTAAACATTGAGGGCAAAGTACATTTCTCTAGTTCCATGTACATACTACCTAGTTTAAGTTAACCTCAAAAGTTTTAGTGGCTTGTTTTTCTTAAGGGTTGGAGTCAAGGGAACCTAGTAAAAAATGGTATTCAAGTGGCATTTGTTTGCATAGGCCCACCAAAACATAAGGGACATGGAAAGACAAATTATGGTCTAAATACAAGGAGACCCTAACCCTGAAGTTTCCTGGCACAGGATTGACTCTAGGCTCCAGGCAAATTAGTTTGTTCAATTCAAGTCATCCTCTGTAGTGGCAATACACCTCCATTCCTCACATAGTCTCTGTTGTTGGTATCATGCTTCTGTATTAAAGATCCTGGAGTCTGCATGTCCCATATTGCAGTCAGGATGGTGCATAGCATCCTCTCGTTTCACCTCCCACTTAAGGGGCACTAGAGAGAACCATGTCCTGTAGAGCAGGTCATTGTTGCTATCAAGTCTTCTTGGTGGAAACGGAAGTCTCTTTATAAGAGGTCGATGTCAGACCCTTGGTAGTGTCTTTCCTGGTAGAGGACTGCTTCCCGCTGTTGTTCTAAAAGACCTTGGATGTTTCGTAGATAGCTTGCCTGGTTCCGGCGTGTATGGAGGATGCCCATTCTTCTGAAGCCTGTGCCAGTTCATTATATCAATGTTCAGGGTGTAAGGTACATTGTACTGAGATTTATTAGATAAGAACTTATCTGTATGTATTTTTTTTCCCATTTTAATGTGTCTATGCAAACAAGGATCAATGCCATGGGGCATTATTGGTGCATCTAAAGGCAATAGGGACAAGACCAGAAATTTCCATGACATAGTTCAATCATAGGCATCAAACTGAGGGACAGTTCCACCAACAATCCTTACTTAACAGCTTACAAAGAAAAGATAAGATGAAAAGTGAATAGAAACATCATGGTAGAAGAATATATACAGAGTTACATCAGTTAAAGAAAATACCCATAAAATATTCAAAAGATATGTGTTCAATTTGTGTCCTTCTAAATAGTTCTGGGATTTGTTAGATATGCTGTATGTCTTAGATTAGAGATAAGAACTATGTGTTACTGAAGTTAAAGAAGGGTAAATCGGGGGTACTGAAGGTTGGAAGGAGCAAATGTTCGTGCGGGGGCGCTAGCCCCCATGCGGTTAGCAAAATGTAGACTGGTATGAGTTTACCAGTGACATACTGATATAGCTGAGCCCCTCTCTGCCACCCACCAGATCCAGCTCCACCCCCTAAGCCCAACCCTAGGCCAGTGTCCCGGTCCGGCCTGGGGGTGGGGAAAAACCCAGAGTGCCCCGTCAGCTCCTCCCAGAAACCCACCTGGAGATCCGGAGGAATGGGGGAGAGGGAGGTCGTGTGACCCAATTGCGGACCCCCCTGACCCTGGGCTGGACTTAAAGGCCGCTGGCCCATGAGGGGTCTGCCAGCTGGTCGTCCATGCCGGCTAAAATCTTGCTCCGGGAAGGGAGAGAGACCTCCCAAGCCCGAAGTTGAGGGACTGGAGCCCCCCCCCCCCCCCGGCCAGAGTGCCCCGTCAGCTCCTCCCAGAAACCCACCTGGAGATCCGGAGGAATGG
This sequence comes from Suncus etruscus, assembly GCF_024139225.1. Classification (NCBI taxonomy): domain Eukaryota; kingdom Metazoa; phylum Chordata; class Mammalia; order Eulipotyphla; family Soricidae; genus Suncus; species Suncus etruscus. The sequence goes on from NC_064856.1 coordinate 73,021,284, forward strand.
GGGAGAGGGAGGTCGTGTGACCCAATTGCGGACCCCCCTGACCCTGGGCTGGACTTAAAGGCCGCTGGCCCATGAGGGGTCTGCCAGCTGGCCGTCCATGCCGGCTAAAATCTTGCTCCGGGAAGGGAGAGAGACCTCCCAAGCCCGAAGTTCAGGGTTGTTTGTTTGATTTTTAAAGTTTTTTTGTTATTGTTGTTGTTTGTTTTCTGTGTTTTTTTTTCTGTTTTGCTTTAGTTTTCTTGTTTGTCTGAATATTTTTTATTTTTGTTATGTTTTTCTTCCTTTATTCCCTCTATATATTGATATTTATAACCTCTATACATTGATATTTATAACTTCTAAATGGACTACCTCTATATATTGATATTAATAACATCTAGGTAGAATACTCTGGTTTTTTGTTTGTTGGTTTTTGCCCCTCCTTTTTCCTTTCCTTCAAACAGAACCACATAACTATAATCATCTTGTTCTGCCTCATAAATTGAGGAGGAAATAATGGATGGTACCAAGGCCAAACAGGCATATAAACATTGAGTAAAAATAAAAAATGATCAGAATTAAACAACAAATCCAAAGCCAATGACAACAGAATTGATACCCAATCTACAACAAGCTAGACACAGAGGGGACCACTTATTCTAGCAGCCCAGCGAACAAATGAGGGGAATATGGGATGCATGCTGGAAATAGGAGGACAACATTGGTGGACAACACTAATTCAATGTCACTATATACCTAAAATATTACTGTGAAAGATTTGTAATTTACTTTGGTCAAAATAAAAATTATTTAAAAAAAATTAATACCCGGATCACTTAGCAGAAGGACAGGCAGAGCTCTTTGCAGGCAAACATGAGATCTTGGTTCAAGCCCTGTGAAAGGGCAGAGTTTTCAGCCACTGATTCAAGAAAGAAATCATAGCCCCAGGACTTGGTTTCTCATTGGAGTCCTTGGCCCAGTGGGCTAGCTCCCAACCACATACAGGGAAATTTTAGCTTTACCTCCATGAGAAAAAATAATCTAGAAGTCCAAAGTAAAATTCAAGCCATATACTCAAACAGAGTCAGTTTTATGTTGCTTTCAATGTATGAACTCATTTATTTCCAGGTTAAGTCATAAAGATATTTCAGAGCAAAGAGGGAGAGAACAATAGTACAGTGGGTAGGGTGTTTGTCTTTTACTTAATCAACTGGGTTTGATTTCTAGTATCTCATATGGTCCCCTGAGCTTGCCAGGTGTGGCACCCCCAAAAATATAAAAACAAAACCAAAAAATGTGAGCACAATAGCAAAATGAGGCAAATTGTAAAGATTGATGCAATAAAAATGCCATTGTGTCAAATATTTATCAAAAATATTTTAATTCATAAACTTATTTATACTGATTTAACCAATCCAATAAATGGTTTGATTTAAACCAGCAATTAAAAACTTTTGCTATTTAAGAATATTAATATGAATAAAATATGAATTTCAGATCTGCCTATAAAATGTGTGTACAAAGGTGTGAACTGTTAAAAATGGGACATATTTTGAATAGTTTAAGGTTGATTCATCAAGGTATGCTGAGTCCTTTATCCATTCTCATGAGAAAACTATCTTTTGTAAACCCCCTGTGGTTGTTTATACCCCAGTCCAATGTGACTCAATTTTTTAGTAGGTAGAAAATTGTCCAACTTTATATTTGATAAAATCTTAACATGCCTTCATAACATTTTCTCTTGCCTCCCAGAAAATGGATACAGATTTATGAAACTTTTACTAAAACAAAGGCTATATTTTGACAGCCAAGTGGGCGTTATACTGGCATAACTCTACAACTCTATTTAGACACATTACATTACATCTATGCATTAAAGAAGAATCAGAGCATGGCTATGTGAATGGAACTTTTATACTGAGCTAAAACTGAGCTTAAAGCAGAATGTCATGGAAGTTAGTAATTTACATAGATAGCTGCATAATCCGGATGGTTGTAATTTAGTTAAGAACTAAATCTAGTTCCAGAGGTTCTTACGCTAATGTTATTAATTGTAGATGATGGGGACTACAATAGCTGATATTAATATCTCTTTATCTGTTGTTTTTTGTTTTGTTTTTGCTTTGTGGCCCCACATAGAAATGATCAGGTGTTACTCCAGTCTCTGCACTCAGAATGAATTCCTAATGGGCTTGCGGGACCATATGGGATGCTGGAGATTAGACCCAGGCCATTTGTTTACAAGGCTAACATTCTACCCACTGTACTTTCACCCTGACCTTTCTTTGTCTCAGGTTTTTATTTACAAGTAGTGTAAGATGAATATTAGTAGGTCAATGAATATAACATAGGTATGATGAGAGAGTTAGAACAATGTTCATCACCAATGCCCCCCATTTCCCTCCTCTCCCACCCCCTGCCTATATTCGAGACAGGCATTCTACCATTGGTGGTGGGAGGGTTGCATTGGTAAAAGGGTATTCTTGTTTTTATAACTGAAACCCAACTACAAACATGCTTGTAATCATGGTGCTTAACTAAAGTTATTATTTTTAGAAAAAACAATATTTAGCTTTTAGTAATTATCTATTTGTGTAACAACACACTATACCTCTGTATAGGATATGGTAATGGCCGGATCAGGACTTAAGGTTCTTGTGATTAACAAAGAGCAGGTAATATTGCATTTTATATCTGAGAAGTTTGGTCATTTACACTGAGTAGCCTTTATGTTCTGCCTAAGAGTCATATAATCAACTGTTCATCACAAAAGAAGTATATGAAAAATCAGACCAGAATACAGAGCATAATGCTTATTTAGGACCTATAAAAGCATAAAATTGAGCTATTCATTAAGATTATTGGGTAAAATGTTTTATAGGAACTTACTAGCCAGGACTTTGGGACCCAGCACTCCTGTAAGTAATTTTTGGTCTACCTGGTTACTGATACAATGCAAGGATGTCAAAATGAGGTACTTCCCTGTCCATTCAGTATATCAGGGATTACCTGGAACATGCTATTGATACTCAGAATACACTCAATCATGTTCGGTGACCATGTGATGCTGGATATAAAATTAGAGTCGGTTGCATGCCAGGGATGAATATGTCTTAACCCTTGTACTCTCTATCCAGTCCTTGGTTTAATCATTTTAGTAAATGCTGTAAAATGTTGTAAACATTAGTTCTCAGGTGAATTGTGTCTTATCATCTATAATAATTAGATAGGACAGAAAGACAAAAAATATGTTATCCCAAATTAATAAGCATATGAGGGTATAAAATCCTTTAGTTATTTAGCTAATAAAGTTGATTCTTAGAAAGTGTTTTAGGTGCCTACAAAATAACCCCAAATTTATTACACAAATAGTCCCTTTCTCTGAATGCTAATAAAACCTTTTTCCCATTGATATTTTATTAATAATTACTTAGTCACTAAAAGCTTATTTTCCATGAATTGAACCGGAATATTAAGATGTAAATAACTTGCAACTCATACTTGATTTTTTAACTTAGATTTGTAGTTAAATAACTAACATGTTAATTATATATGCAGTATTTTATAAAAATGGGTTCTCATTGTACAATCTATATTTAAAATACTTATATATTACTACTTAATACTGTGTGGTGAACACTTCAGGCCTCATTGACTATTCATCCTATTTTCCTCATTAATAAATATTTAACATTTTTTATCAAACCAGCTGCAACATAATTTCTCTAATTATTGGACATTTATGTAGCGTCTACAATTTTTAATTAACACATTTATATTAAATCAAACATTATTTTATCTAGATTTTTATCCAAAACTATATATTTTCTTAAAGTTAATTCAGAGAGTAGTTTTTAAGTCTTGAAAAGAAGAACTTTCATAGTTTCTATCATATTTGGGTTCTTGAATCTTCCATAGAAATGATGTACCGTGAGTGCACTGCTAGAGCGTCTCACAATCTACTTGACTAAAGCCAGGTTCACTTGACACAGGAGGAAGAGAGCAGTTTCCTTGAAGGATCAAGTATGATGAGTGAATGAGATAAATGACCATTTCCTGCTGTTCTGGGGCTTGATTACAGAGACCAAAGATAGGGAAGTTTTAAAGGATTTCACTTGAAACACAATTGGGTAGGGGCACCAGGTCTCTCAGCACCACAAACAAATTTCCGCTTTACACCAACAGCTTTTTATTGTGTAATTTTGCAGCTTGAGAATGAGAACAAAACGGAACTCTTAATGATTAAGGTTTTAGGTTTATGACCCTAAAGGTTTATGACATTAACATGTTTTGACTGTTCCTTAATATGATTATTTTTTCAGTGAAACTCCTTTTTGGATTCCTTTGGCAGTATGTAAAGAATTAAAAAATGCTTATTTTCCAAACTAAATGCAAGTTCTTGGATATCTGAAAAAAACATTGAATGAGAGTGTTCCAGGTCTCTTTTAAATGTGATATCCGTTGAAGATAAGATTTTAATCTATGTGTAAATGCATTACAATTATATTATAAATATATTTATCTGCTTATAAAACACATTGGACATGTTGATGGGATGAAATTACATGTCGTAAGGAATTTGTTGTCCAATAAAAAATGATTTCCAGGGACCAGAGAGATAGCACAACAGTAGGGCATTTTGCCTTGCATGCAGCCAATCCAGGGGTAACCCCTGAACACAACCGGATATGACACAAAAACCTAAAAAAAAAAAAAAAAGATTTTCGATGCCATAAAAAGAGTAATAAAGAAGAAAAATAATAACGTGTAATTCTACCAGAAATAATCATGAACATGTCTCTATTTAAATATAATTAATTATTTGGGATTAGATTAATCACTACTTAATATCTGGTTTTAGCATGAATCATTAAACATTGCTTTCCAGGAATTATGTATTCTTTCATTTCACTTTAAAGTGTACTCAGTATCTTTTTGTATTTATTTCTTTATCCAATCCTAGTTTTATACCTCTCACTAGAAAATAACTTATAAACATTGCTGCTATTAGGAGCTTGTAGCTATATTTTGTTCAAATCTACAATTATTTCTCCAATTGTATTACCTCCAGGAAGATTGTAGCAATTTATTAACTTGCTCGCCATAGGTTAGTGTTTTGCACATCCTTTTCAACAGTGGCTATAATTAAAAACAAATGAAATTCTTCCGATAGCATACCATTGCTACTTGTAGTTGCGTTTATCTTTGATTACTAATGAGCATTTACAATTTTGTCTTTTTAAGGTAATTGCTATCAATTACTAGAAGATAAAAGGAATACCTACTAACTATTTTCTTCCACAAATGTTTCTTAACTGGGCATTGTGAAAGGCTATATTTAGAGAGATCACCTTCCAATATTAATTATAGGCAAGAGGGAGAAAGAAGGTAATCACATTTATCATTACTGGTAGTTTTTAATCTGTTGAAACTAAACCCTTCAGTCAAAGTGTTTCCAGGGTTCCTATTCATAAAGAAGGTTTCACAATGAACCTTGATCTTTCCAGTTTATTTTATAGCATTTTCTTGTTGGAGAAAAATTCTGTTCGCTGCCATACTTGCTGCAGGGGATGCAGAAAGCACATTGAAAACACACGAGTGGATTTTTCTAGCTTCAGGAAGCAGCCAGTTGCGCACAGAACAATAGTTAGGAAACTAAGCCCTCAGAGGACCGCATTAACTGGTGCAGTAACAAGTTCAGGGCTGCTCTGTGTCTCAGCTGTTCAATAATGAAACAGAGGAAGAAAAGGACGTTGCCATGGCGATGGCCACTGCACGTGCCTCACAGAGGAGGGCGGCAAGGAAACGACCTTCTGTAGAATTAAAGGAAGGCGTGCAGTCGCCTTGCTTCCTTTGACAAGTGCCTGGTCTTCTACCGCGCCTGAGGCCAGCAGATGCTACCAGGCTCTGGGGTGGACCTGAGACAGAGTATACCTTCCTCCCCTTCTCTTCTCCCACCCAGCCCTGAGTGAGCTGCTTTCTGGCAGTAGGTACTGGAAGCTATGTTAGCAAAGCTCTAATTCCAAGATGGTCGCTAGATGAGGTTTGTGCAGTGCAGAGCACACCCTTCACTGCTCATTCATCCACCAGCTTCCTGAGTCTTTGCAAAGCGCCAAGCAAGGCTGCTTTTTTATTTTATTTCTTTCCTGACACTTGGCTCCAAGTTGGAAGTAGTTGTGGAAATTGAATTCCTAGAGGACAGGGAAGCAATTGCACTACCAGCTCTGATATGGGTGCATAAGGGGAAAGGAGGAGCAGATGTGACATGAAAGTGAAGGCCTTTGCGTTCTTGGCAAGGGCTTTTTATTTTCTCCATCATTTACATTTTGCCGCAGTGATTTCAGAGACAAAGGAGACTCAGACTTGTCTGGAATTAATATGGATAATCCACATATACTCAAGGAAACCAAGCAGATTCTAATTTGTGCTGTTTGCACAGAATAGACAACACACTCAAGCTGCTCATGTCCTTCTACCTCACTGTGCTACTGTGAGGAGATGCAAAGAAGGTCCTGAGCAATAATTTGCTTTAGTAAATTCTACTTTAAATGTTTCATTTTTTCCAAAGCCTGGACAAACCAAATACCAAAGCATGGCGTTTTATTGGTTCACATTCTGTTTTTATATCTGCTGTATGGTGGTGGATTAGGACAAAAATGGTCAGAATTGCTCATAATCGAAACAATAATTCCTTTAATTACAATAAGTGATCTAATGTTAATTTTTGTATGGAGATAAAAATTTAGGAGGGTAAGATTCTTAAAAACAGAGCTGATATGAACCTGGTGCAATGTTAATGAGAGATGTAGAATGCCTGTCTCGAATACAGGCAGGGGTGGGGGGGGCATTGCTGGTGGAATATTGCTGTTGCACTGGTGAAGGGGGGTGTTCTGTTTATGACTGAAACCCAACTACAGTCATGCTTGTAATCATGGTGCTTAAATAAAGATTTTATCAAAAAATTAAGAAAAAACAAAAAATGACAAAGCGAAACAACTTCTTGCTGTTTTTATTTCCATGTATACATAGTCATAAGAACTAAAACAAATAGAACTTCTTGTCTAGCGCTGCCAATTTTATATGTGGAAAACAGATTCTAATAGGCCTTAAATTAATTTTATAAATTAATCTCCTAAGAACACAGAAGCATAAAAATATATGCCTACTTTCATAATTAGACTATTGTACCAAGTCCAAAGAGAGTTCAACCTTTTTACATCTGTGACTTGTCCTCAATTTTGGCATAATTATCAGCATTTATGATCAATGTGGTAGACCAGACATTTTAAATCTTCTATACCATACATGGATGTACGAGCATGCTACATTGACAATAGTCCAAGACAACAGCTGCATGAAAGCAACTATGAAAGCAATGATTCCCTAATCTTTGATACTGAGATCCTTCATACTAAAATATTTATCCAGGGTCTTAAAATGTCTTGTCTTTTGTGAATTGCACCATTCTACACTATTTTTTTGGTGAAACAAAAATGTTTTTTATTGAAACTTAATTAGAAAAATGTGAGGGGAAAAAAGGCAAAGCAAATGCTAGAGAGAAAAGTCTTCTCTAAAGTAGAAATAGGCAAGCAAAGATACAGAGATAATCAAGTGAGATACATATACAAAGAAGAACATTGGCTTGAAGAGCAAGCCTCAATCAATATTTAAGATATTAGATTTTAAAACAGTGTAGAAAACTTTGTGTATTCACTCAAAAATAGAAATAAGTTTTTATTTAAAAATCGACACATTTTTATGAAAAATAAAGATGAGTGAGAAACAGTTTTATAGTTTTATACTACATAAAATAATTTATTCTTTAACTTATTTTTAATGTATTTGATTACTTTCTTTATTATCTATCTAGTATTATTTAAATCATTATTTATTATTAATTTTCTTGCTATATAGCATTGTATATTAATAAAATAATAAGTCATAGGAAGATCCTGATTTTATATCGCTTTGAGCCTAGCTGTCACATAGTATTATATTATATTTAATTATACAATGAAAACACATGTTCTTTAGAAACATTGCTAAATTATCACTACAATGTCTAGTAAGCCTCAGCACCAAGTATCTTTGTACTGTATGTGTTTTTAATGGGAAGATTTACCATTAGTACATTTTATATTTGAAATGAAATATTTAAATTAATTTAACTATATCAGGTCTCCATATTAAGTCTCCAATACTTTCTTACGACTTTTGAATTTTTTATTTAAAGCATTGTGATTTACAGTTATTCATAGTTGAGTTTTAGACATACAATATGTCAGCACCAATCCCACCAGCAGTGTCAACCTCCCTCCATCAAAGTTCCAGAATCCATCTCATGCCTCCACTTTCACCCCAGCCTGCCATCATACACACACATTTTTAAGTTTTGTTGTTAAAGTTTGAGACTCATGATTTAATTGTTTTTGACTCTATAGCTTGGATATTTAGTTCTTTTTCTTAACACCACTAATGTACTTGAATCCCCATTGACTCCTGTCTCCATTTATTTCACATCAATCTTTCTCCTCCTCCACTCAACCATTGCATTCCTTCATGCAGTAATGCTAACTATCATATATATATACATATACATCACATATATATTATATATATGATATCATCATATATCTATCATTATTCATCTGGCATACTTGAGTTTTTAAAAATCATTTTAAATGATCTCAATTGGAATTTCACATCAGATTTTACATTAATCCTGCTTTGATAATCAGTATGCCAATAAAGAAAAAAAAGGATTTTCTATTCTCCAGTGCAAATATCCTCAACATGACTAATAATGTCACCTTGGGTAAAATGTACAGTAGCATATCATTATATAATATTTGAGCCTGAATAGATATAAATACCAAGAGCCTAGAAATAGAAAAATGCCATATAATATTTGGAAATGGGTAGGCTTTCTGTATCAGTAACTTTAATATAATTTAACTATAATATTTAAGTTTAATTTTTAATAAAGACTAGGTTTTTTTATTTAATTTTTATTTTGTTCATAGTGGTTTACATATTGTTGATAATAATATTTTAGGTACATATTTACATCAAATCAGGGGGGATTTCCATCACCAATTTGTCCTCCCTACACCTCTGTTTTTGTCCTGCCTCCCATATGCTCTTCCCTCACCCCTAGGGCTGCCAGAATATGTTGTTCACTCTGTATCTAGCCTAATACTTAGTAGTCTTGTACCTGTTTGGTCCTGGTGCCTCCCTTATCTCCCCCTCTAACTGGGGGGCAGGACTAGCTAGTTCAATTTACGTGGTTTTATTTGAAGAAGGGAATAGTAGTAAACTGGGGTAAAGGTCTAATACACAGAAAATAAGCAGAATTCTTCTAGAGGGTCTCCTCAGAGAGACGAAGGAGAAAAAGGTGAAACACTCCACCAGTACAAAAAGAAGTGTCAAATATCCAGTGAGGACTCCAACAATAACGCTAAGCACCACAAAAAAAAAAAAAAAAAAAAAAAAAAAAACCGCCACGGTCTTGAGATAAGAAACATGGCAGAGCATATAATAAAAGAAAAGGAAAGGAAAGGAAAGGAAAGGAAAGGAAAGGAAAGGAAAGGAAAGGAAAGGAAAGGAAAGGAAAGGAAAGGAAAGGAAAGGAAAGGAAAGGAAAGGAAAGGAAAGGAAAGGAAAGGAAAGGAAAGGAAAGGAAAGGAAAGGAAAGGAAAGGAAAGGAAAGGAAAGGAAAGGAAAGGAAAGGAAAGGAAAGGAAAGGAAAGGAAAGGAAAGGAAAGAAAAAGTGTAATGGGGGCAACAGCTTCAATAACCACACCAAAACAAAGAAGTCAACCAAAAATAGATAGGTAAATATAATAATGATAATAAATGAAGATAAAAAATAATATATATAAAAAGATAAATAATATTTTGTGTTTTGTTTGTTTCTTTCCCTCCTGCCTTGGCACAGTAAATATTGGGGTCATTCCAAAAGGAATTCACTTGGCCTAAGAGATATGGGGTTTCTCCGCCCTTGGAGTATATTGTCACGGGATCAACTATAGCCTCTGTTCAGGATCCTTTACTCTCCCGGGGGTGTTTTTGTGCTGTTTGGAAGACTTCTGTTCCATCCTAGGTGATACAATCAGACCTCTGTATCTATCGATCTCAGTATCTGCATAGTTCCAGGGATGGGGCTTATGATGAAGTCAGTCATTGTGGTTCTAGAAGTTTCGTTTTCTCAGTGTCATTTTAATCCATCTTCTGTGGTTGGTGGTCTTGGTCTTGGCACCTAGGATAACGCCTTTCCTTGTGTTTCCAGAAGCCCCATTCCCTTACAGTTGTCTCTGCCAGACCTTTGGAACTGGGGATCATGGTTGCTGTGCAGGTCTTAGTTCAAACCCTAGACTAGGGCTTTTTTATTGGTCCCAAGATATATACAGTCTGGTCGTGGTTCTAGTAGCCAGTCATCTGTAAATCGCGATCTTGGTTTTTGGACCTACCAACGGGTGACAAGACTTCTGATTTTGACTTATCGATGGCTGGTAAGGTAGGATAACCTGTTCTTAGGTCATGTTGTTCCCATTTTCCTCGTTGTCAGGATATCGTATTAGAACTGGCACTCGTTGGTGTTCCAGTAGTATTAAGGTTGTCCCGGATGGGGTTTGTTTCCTGCAGTTGTTGTGAAGAACTGTGCCGTTTCTGTGTCTGGGATCCACGGTTCAAGGCTGAAAGGATGGGATCTAATCTCCTGAGGTCTAAGTTGATTCCGCATGACATATTTTCAAGGTAGGAGTTATCCCTGTATTGTAAACAACTATGAGTTCCTATCTCTAATAGATAAGAGCTCTTTTTTATGTGTAAGATTTCCCCTTTTTTTAGTGTGCCTTTGCAGAGAGAAATAGTGCTACAGTATATTGTTGGTGCATTTGGGGGTGGACTGAAAGGAAAACAGAAACAGGTCACATACCCAAAAAAAGATAAAAAAAAATAGGATTAAAAATGTATGTGTTCACATATGTATATGTAGAACAGACAGTTGAAAAATGAATTAACGAAGTATTTAAAGGACCAAAGTGATGCAGAAGACTGCCTTACATTTGGGGAAAGGCAGGTAAAGAGGAGGTGTAATACAGGTCTTATGTTTATGTTGAGAGTACATGTTTTCCCATTGACTTTTGGGTATTTCTTATAGTGTGTGGGTTCCCAGGCACCTTTCCATCACACCCCCTGACCTCCATCAGATTGGCAAAAGATTTGCGGCAGGGAGGTCTTGGAAGAGTTCTTGTATTGGGACTACAATAAAGACTAGTTTTAAAACCTGGCTTAGAAGCTCTTAAGAAGGACAATTTTTTAGATAACAGAAGTCTGCTACAGCACATCACTACTTCTCATAGTCCTCTGACTATACCTTGAGAATCACTGCATTGAATTAATATATTTACTGTGAAGGCTAAAAAGATGGTACATAATAAGACACATGCAAGAGACCATATTTTACCCTTTATTATGGCATCAAAGAACCAATGAAGTAGCCCTAATGGTTCATTTACTTGCACAGATTGAAGAAAGTCACATTTTCGTGCTTCTAGCATTAAATACCTGGCCCAGTTGGTTAAATAAGTGTGGGACAGGAGGACCAATTTATGGTAAGAAGCTTTCCACGGGGGCCAGAGAGATAGCATGAAGCTAAGGCGTTTGCCTTTCATGCAGAAGGTCATCAGTTCGAATCCGGCTTCCCATATGGTCCCCTGTGCCTGCCAGGAGCAATTTCTGAGCATGGAGCCAAGAGTTTGCCCTGAGCACTGCTGGGTGTGACCCAAAAACCACAAAAAAAAAAAAAAAAGAAAAAAAAGAAAAAAAAAAAGAAGCTTTCCACAAATAACAGTGGCATACAGTTAGGGAAGAGAAAGGGACACTGTGACGGTGATAGTTGAAAATGATCACACTATATAAATGTGATGAAAGAAAATAAAGTGATATGAATAAACAATATGCAAATTATTGCAGTAACATTATGCAAACCACATAAAGGAAGAGAGAGAGACAAATAAGAAAAATGACTGCAGGCAGAGGAAAGGGCAGAATAGAGGTTGCAAGTGAAACTGGGGGCTTTGGTGGTGGGGAAATGTGCACCAATGAAGGGATGGTTGTTGGACATTATATGGCTGAAACTATTTTGTTGAAAGTCTTATAACTATAATGGTTTTAAAGAGTAAACTGAGCATAAGTTTTGGTGTTTCTAGATATAAAATTTTTGAATTTGATAAATTGGAGTAATTATGCTACAAGAATAAATAACATCATGGAAACTTAACATTTCTTTTTTTAATTTTACAAAATCTTTATTTAAGCACCATAATTACAAGTATGATTGTAGTTGGGTTTCAGTCATAAACAGAATACCTCCCTTCACCAGTGCAACTTTCCCACCACCAATGCCAACCTCCCTCCTCACCCACCCCTGCCTGTATTCAAGAGAGGCATTCTACTTCTCTCATGTTAGTTGTTAATGTAGTTATTTCCCTAACAGCATTCACCACTTTTTTTGGTGAGCTTCATATTGTGATCCAGTCCTTCTGACCCTTAACTTTGTTGTCTCTGGATATGGCTGAAACTTAATCATGAACAATTTTGCAACTGTATATTTCATGGTCATACAATCAAATAATTAACTTTATATTAAAAATTAAAAGATTGCTTGGGAATCCCTCACTATATAATATGCTCATATGCTTATTCTAAATTTTTGGATACAACATAGTTTAAAAACCAAAATCAAGGGGCCAGAGTGATAGCAGAGTGGTAGGGCATTTGCCATTCACGTGACCTGGGTGATCCCCGGCATCCTATATGGTCACCCAAGCCTGCTAAGAATAATTTCTGAGGGCAGAGCCAAGAATAATCCCTGAGCGCTGCTAGCTGTGGCCTTCCCTACACACACACACACACACACACACACACACACACACAACCAAACCAAACCAAACAAACAAAAAAACAGTATCAAGGTGTTAGAGAGATAGTATAATAAGGTAAGGCACTTATTTTGCATATGTCCAACTCAGGTTTCATCTCTGGCACCTCATGTGGTCTCCTAAGAACCATAACTAGTAACCTTTAAGCACAAAACAAGAAACAATCACTAGAAACCATGAAGTGTGGGGCTCAAACCAAACATAATTACAAAAATAAAACAACATTAAGAAAAAATAGAAATATCAAGGGTATAACTACTAGAAAAATATATCAGGATATTTTTAAACCTATTACTAACGTCATAAAATTGAGCTATGTATCTGACTTAAAAGGTTTTCCTTTCAAAATAATAATGGTTTTGAACTTTGTCTAGAGAAAGTAGATGTTACTATTTTATAGCAGTTCTATAAGCTTAAGTCAATATTTTCATCTGACAGCTGCGAGCTGGACACAGATCTCTCTAAAAGTGAAAGTATTATCTTCTTAACCAACAGACATATTTAAACCTCCAAGATTTATTAAATTTACCTTATTCTGAACAGAAAAAAAGGGCATTTCTGATCTTCCATGCCCACAATATTTCTAAGATAGAGAATACATATTTACAGGAATAAGTGAAATATGTACTGATGTGGCAAATTAATCATTTAGTGATTATTTATAGATTATATGGTCTTTTTCTAGAAGATGTTGAGCTTACCATCCTAAGCAGTTACTTAGTACTTAAGACCCGAATTTATAAAGGATATTTTTTTCTAAGCTTTCAAACTGTTGTGAAGTTAGTATATACTTGAGAGTAAGAGGCACATGGAAACCTTTTCCATTCCATTCCTACCTTTTTTAAATTAATATTTTTATTTAAGCACCATAGTTATAAACATGTTTGTAGTTGTGTTTCTGTCATTAAAAGTACACCTTCTTCACCAGTACAACTTTCTCACTACCTATGTCCCCCATCTCCCTTCTACCCCAACCCCTGCCTGTCTTTGAGACAGGCATTCTATTTCTCTCACTCATTACACCAGTTGGTGTAGTTATTTTTCTAACTGCACTCACCAATCTTTGTGGTAAGCTTTGTGGTCCTCCTAGCCCTCTTCTCTTTTGTCTCTGGGTATTATTATAGTACTCTCTTTTATTTTTTCTTAAACCCCACAGATGAGTGAGACTATTCTGTGTGTGTCTCTCTCTCCATCTGACTTATTTCAGTCAGCATAATAGTTTTCATGTTTATTTATGTATAGGAAAATTTCATGATTCATTTTCCCTGACAGCTGCATAGTGGAATACTATCTACACCTTACTATGGATGTGTGTGAACAAATTCTTCACCAGTGTCTTGAGTCACATTTGCTTTTGTTGAGCCTTGCTACATTTGAGTGAGTTGACAATGACATAATGTTTTTTTTTGTCCCCCAATTCACAATACAGACCAGGCAAAGTGCCTGTGTTGAGGTATAAATGGGGTGCATTTACTGTACCTCCTCTTTCTATACAGTCAGTGTAAAGAACACAGCCTGTGGTAAGAATTGGGAGGCCTTATCTTTTCTTTTTTTGATTTTTTAATATATAGATTTAGATATATAAAATTCTTCACCAGTCCAACATTCCCATGACCAATATCCCAAGTGTCCTTCCACCCCATCCCACACCTGCCTGTACTCTAGACAGGCTTTAAACTTCCTTCATTCAGTCACATTTTGTTATGATAGTTCTCAGTGTAATTATTTCTGACTGCACTAAACAATCCCTGTGGTGAGCTTCATGTCAGGAGCTGGACCCTCTAGTCCTCCTCTATGTTGTCTCTGAGTATCATTACACAAATGTTTTTCATTTTTCTCAAAACCCATAATACACAATATAAACAAGAAAAAAAATAAAAATCACATGATCATATCAATAGATGCAGAGAAAGCATTTGATAAGGTTCAACATCTATTCTTGATAAAAACTCTCAGCAAGATGGGAATAAAAGGAACCTTTCTCAATCTAGTCAAGGCCATTTATCACAAGCCAATGGCAAATATTATCCTCAATGGAAAGAAACTGAGAGCCTTTACTCTAAACTCTGGTACAAGATAAGGTTGCCCCCTCCTCATCACTCCCATTTAACATAGTACTGGAAGTACTTGCTATAGTGAATAGGCAAGAAAAAGATATCAAGGGAATCCAGATAAGAAAGGAAGAAGCCAAGCTCTCACTGTTCACAGATGACATGATACTCTACTTAGAAAACCCTAAAGATTCTATCAAAAAACTTTTAGAAACAATAGATGCATATAGCAATGTAGCAGGCTATAAAATTAACACACAGAAATCAATGGCCTTTTTATACACCAATAATGATAGGGAAGAAATGTATATTAAGAAAACAACCCCATTCACATTAGTCTCACATAAACTCAAATAATTTGGAGTCTACTTGACTAAGGATGTGAGGGACCTATATAAAGAAAACTATAAAACCCTGCTACAAGAAATAAGAGAAGACACCCAAAACGGAAATCCATACCCTGCTCTTGAATTGGCAGAATTAATATCATTAAAATGTCAATTCTCCCCAAAGCTTTGTACAGATTTAATGCGATCCCTCTAAAGATATCCATGATATTTTTCAAAGAAGTGGATCAAACACTTCTGAAATTCAATTGGAATAATAAACAACCACGAATAGCTAAAGCAATACTTGGGAAAAGGAATATGGGAGGTATTACCCCAACTTTAAACTGTATTACAAAGCAATAGTTATTAAAAACAGAATGGTATTGGAATAAAGACAAACCCTCAGATTAGTGGAACAGGCTTGAGTATTCAGAGAATGTTCCCCAGATATACCGTCACCTAATTTTTGATAAAGGTGCAAGAAATCCTAAATGAAACAGGGAAGGCCTCTTCAATAAGTGGTGTTGGCACAACTGGCTAGTCACTTGTAAAAAAGATAACTTAGATCTCCAGTTAACATCTTGTACAATGGTAAAATCCAAATGGATTAAAAATCTAGATATCAGACCTGAAACCATAAAGTATATAGAACAACATGTAGGTCAAACACTCCATGACATTGGGACTAAAGGTATCTTTAAAGAGGAAAGCATACTCTCCAAACAAATGAAAGCAGAAATAAATAAATGGGACTATATTAAGCTGAGAAGCTTCTGCATCTCAAAAGAAATAGTGCCCAGAATACAAGAACCACCCACTGAGTGGGAGAAACTTTTCATCCAGTAACCATCAGATAAGGGGTTATTATCCAAAATATACAAGGCCCTGACAAAACTTTACAAGAAAAAAAAAATCTAGCCCCATCAAAAAATGGGAAGAAGAAATGAAGAGACACTTTGACAAAAAAGATATACAAATGGCTAAAAGGCACATGAAAAAATGCTCCACATCACTAATCATCAGGGAGATACAAATCAAAACAACTATGAGGTACCATCTCACGCCACAGATATTGGCACGTATCAGAAAGAATGAGAACAAGCAGTGTTGGCGGGGATGTGGAGAGAAAGAAACTCTTATTCACTGCTGGTGGGAATTCCGTCTGGTCCAACTTTTGTGGAAAGAGATATGGAGATTTCTCCAAAAGCTGGAAGTTGAGCTCCCATAGGATCCAGCTATACAACTCCTAGGGATATATCCTAGGAACACAAAAAATACAATTCAAAAATCCCTTTCTCACATCTATATTCATAGCAGTGTTATTTACAATAGCCAGACTTTGGAAACAGCCTAGATGCCCCTCAATAGATGAATGGTTAAAGAAACTATGGTACAGATACACAATGGAATATTATGCAGCCATCAGATGGATGTATATGGAATCTATTATGCTGAGTGAAATAAGTCAGAGGGAGAGAGATAAACACAGAATGGTCTCCCTCATCTATGGGTTTTGAGAAAAATGACAATGACATAATGTTTTTATTGTTTGTTATATATACTATATACAGTGTACATCTAATTAAAATATAACAGGATTTTTAAGGGCTTTTCAAAGGATCTTGTTTAAAGATATGTTGTATCTGGGCAAAAGCAGCAGTTTCCAGAATGTGCTTCCAGAATGTGGCTTCTGAATGATGGCTTCTGGGGGTGACTGCTCAATGTACACATCATAAACATGTGTGACCCAGTGATATTCTGTGGCTGGTAAGTTTAAAATCTCAAGTTAATATGCCAGATCTTGTTTTCTTCAACTCCTTTTTTTTTATTTTTAAACCATGATTTCAAAAAGAAAGAATCAAAGAACCTTATTTCCTCATACCTTGTTCTAATGTATGTGAGATCCATAGCAGTATGCATAACTTTGAGACTAGAGAACTTTAATAGAAGTTGGAGTAAATACTCTCTAAGGCTCCCTTTAGTTCTAAAATAAACTCACACTTAATAAAATGTTATAAAATTTCAGAAATGCTAAAAGTCGGTTGATAAGGCATGAGAAGTGACATTAGATAGAAAAGAATTTGGACTCCTCATCTACATATAAGTTCTATAGCTATGAGAAGATAATAAAATTGGTTTTATTTTTGTTTTTTGGACCACACCTGGTGGCACTTAGAGGTTACTCCTGGCTCTGAGCTCAGACATTGCTCCTAGCTCGGGCAACCATATGGGATGCCAGGGATCAAATATGTGTCTGTCCTGAGTCAGATGCATGCAAGCAAACATCCTATCTTTGTGCTAACACTCCAGCCCCAAAGCTAATAAAAATTTTAAGACAAAATTTCTTATATTTTATTTTATATTGTTTTGCCCTCTTCAGTTTTCCTAGATTACTGCCAAAGAAACTTGGCTAAATCAAAAGATGATATACTGATAAGAAAAATATTTATAGATAGCACATCTAATATATATATAAAGAATTCACAAAGTTAATGACAACAAAACCAATAATTTTATTCAAAAATGGGAAGAATTCTTGCTTTTCAAGTCTGCTGTCTTCTTCAAGCATGTACTTTCTTACTTTCTCAACTCTCACCTCAAAGTGAATGTTACCATATTCCATAAAATAATATTTGGGGAGAGACAAATAGTTATTTTTCTGAGAAAGATGAACAGATGACAAGTAGGTTATGAAAATATGTTTAATGTCTCTTGTTATCAGAAAGATAAAAATAATGCAATAAAAACAACTGTCATTTTTACACTAGTAAAATGGTATAAAAATTCTGTAAGTAATTAACATTGGTATAGTTGGTGGCAATGTCTGGTTCAGCTCTATGGAAATTAATATGTAAGTTACTTGGAAAATTAAGTATTGGACTCTCACATATTTTGGAATCTCTCTCCAAAATACAAAAACAATCATTCATAAATATATGTACATCTATGTTCATTGCAACACTTAGTACAATAGTTATATATTGTCAAACCTAAAATGTCCTATGACAGAAAAATTGATAGAGACTGCATATAATCAACAGTGGAAAAATTATCAGCTATAAAAATTAATGAAGTTATTAAACCCATTCAAATGTGCTTCAATGTTTAGCACACCATTTTAAGTGATATTAGTCAGAAAGAGAAAGACAAATATCAAATTACTTCACTCTAATATAGAGAATCATAACAAATTAATGGACATTAATAAATAGCAACAAGTCCTAGGCCTTGAATTAAAAATTTTATTAACAAACTAAGGAGTAATGAGTGGAAAAGAATAAAGATCAGACTAGTGATGTCAGAGAAAATGTTAGTGGGTAGAGAGCTTATTAGTGGTGATAGGGTGCAAAAACTTTGTACATCAGTACAGTAAACTTTAACACCTTTGTAACCATGTTACCTAAACTATTGTAATTGGAGGAGTAATCAATACTAATAAAATGTATTTTCATATTTTAATGGTAATTAATTCATACAACATATAATCTTTGATACTTCTAGCATGCCGATACCTTTTTAAACACGAACAATATTAATAAGGTAGGCAGTTATAGACCTTTTTTATCAAGATCAGTTATCTGACAGGTGGAGATAGACAACAAATATAAGCTGCTGATAAAGCTGACTGGTGGTAACATATTAAATGTCAATTGATTGTAGATCTAACATCATGTCAATAAATTTTCCATTTATATTAAAATGAAAGTCATCAATCTACTCTTTACTTGGAATGGATTTATTTTAGCCATTCATAAATTTTTTAACATTATGCATTATCCATTCAAAAATACTGCTCTTACAACTTCTAATTATTGACATTCTATTATATAATATTTTAAGTGAGACATTTGTTTATTATTATAACTATTATAATCAGAATATATTAAGTATTAGAAAGGGTGCAGACTCATGGCAGTCAATACACTCAAAGTTCCACAATCAATGTTTTCTTGAAGAACTGACACTTTATTAATGAAAACAAATATTGCCATTTGTTTTCCTTGAAGTGCCAGACTTACTCCATTTATTTTAGAAAATTTGCCAAATATCTGAGTTTTTCTTTTGTTAACTGTGTTTACCAATTAAATATATTTTTGTTCCCAGTTCAATCACAATAGAGTTTTTCTTGGACATAATCATATTTTGGTATACATTAAATTTTATGTGAATTTCCCATTTTATCACATTGAATATTTAAAATTGTACCTATATTGATGACTTCACACAGATTATACTTTCTACTGCTTACCAAGTTTTTTTTGTTTTTTGTTTTTTGCTTTTGGTTCACACCCAGCAAAGTTCAGGGGTATCTCCTGGCTCTACACTCAGAAGTCACTCTTGGCAGGCTCGGGGGACCACATGGGATGCAGGGATTCAAACCACTATCCGTCAGCATGCAAAGCAAACGCCCCACCTCCATGCTATCTCTCAAGCCCCATTACCAAGTATTTCTGCAAGTATTTTATTTTGTACTGTGACAAAATGGTGCTGAATAATACAATGATCAGTTTAGCGCCAATACATTGAATCATAGTAAAACACCAAGCCTCTTTCCTTTTACTTTTGTAGTGTTAGTCTATGTCAACACATTAAAAAGTAAAAAGTAAACAATATTTCATTATTAATTTGGTACTGTATTTTAATATGAGTACTGTTATCCTCATGATTTTTCTGAAAAGGTGTCAAAGATCTCCAAAGGTAGCTTAATATTATTATAAGTAGTTTAATGTTATTATAAGCAAGATAAATAAATCAAGATAAACAGGGTGGCATGGAAAAGATAGTCATTAGTTTGGTTTTTCAAGAAAATCTCCTCTGAGAAAACAAAAATTAAGCTTTATTTAATTCAATCCACAGGTAAAGACTTTCAAAAAAGATGAAAGAAATAATGAAATATTAATATGAAGGAAATAGTGGAAAAGTATTGAGAAGGTAATAGGAAGATTGTTCAAGGGAAAAATAAATGAAGAGCTTGTCAAAACAAAATTGCTCAGTAAAACTAATTGCAATATCCAAGTCAATAAAATTGGCATATAGTTATATAATACTTTAAGTGCTTAGAACAATGCATTTTCCCTATCTCCCAGTGAATAATAGCTGTGTTCTTAATATATGTGATGAAAACTGACATGCTCAAATAGCACAAAGTGCATCATTACCTGAAATGTAATAGCATTGAAACATACTGGTTGTTTTCTTTTAGGGTGTTTGCCTTGCATGCAGTTGTTTTGAACAGACAGTGGTTCGGATCTCAGCATCCCATATGGCTGCCAGGAGCAACTTCTGAGTGCTGAGCCAGGAGTAACCCTCGAGTGCTGTCAGGTGTGACCCAAAAACAAAACAAAACAAAAAAGAAATCTTCGAATTTAAGCAATTGCATTAAGGAATAAGATAATTCTTTACTAGGAAAATAGTTTAATTTATATATATTCTTCAAATGTTAATTTAGTGGTGAGAAGACATTTGAGATTTCAATGATTAAAAATTAGAACAAATTGGGGCTGGGCGGTGGCGCTGGAGGTAAGGTGCCTGCCTTGCCTGCGCTAGCCTAGGACGGACCACGGTTCGATCCCCCGGCGTCCCATATGGTCCCCCAAGAAGCCAGGAGCAACTTCTGAGCGCATAGCCAGGAGTAACCCCTGAGCGTCACAGGGTGTGGCCCAAAAAAAACAAACAACAAAAAAAAATTAGAACAAATGAAATAAAATATCTCCTAAGAAAAAGAGGTATTCCCTTTTTATTTGCTGAAAGTATATCCTAGGGGACATTACATTCATCATATACTATATTTGCTCTTTGTGAGTACCTCAGAAACATTACACATTAAATAAGCAATAAGTAAACTATCCTTTGCTCTGCATCATGTTATAGCAAGATATGGACCTGATGTCTCTGGTTATTAATTCTTCACAACATTGTTAATTGGTGTCCATTTTAGAATAGAAGTTGTTCTAGAAACAATACAGAGATCCAAGAGTTATATTTGTATATTAAGGAATATATTTGTATAACAAGGAATGTCCTCTCTGAGAAAATAGATGGGTAACAAAATCAAATGTTTTATTTGAGGTGTGTATGAAGTAATCAAAATCCAGAAAAAAGACAACCAAATATTTGTGGGAAAAGGAAGCATGGAAGTCATAAAATCTTTTTACCAAAAAGGATGAATCTTGAAAGAATGAGTAAAAATTATTTAATGTCAAACAATCATATATTAGACTAAATTAAACTGTCAAAGTTGGCTTTATTCATAGGGATATAGACCAGTATTTTATCCAAAATCTACTTTACTAAAAAAAGTGGTCATAGGGTTTTTTTTAAATATTAGGATGAGCTAGTGGGAAAGTACTACAAGACAGTAGAGGCAAGTCATGTGCTCTTTATTCTACCTAGTTGACTTTGTTCAATGTAAAACAAAATCCCTCAGATCTTCTTATGACAAGTGCAAGTGCAATTTATAGAAAAATGTTAATCAAATTTAGGCAACAATTTCCCCCTCGAGACTAAAATTTTGAGGCACAATGTTCCATTATGATTACATTTTAAAGGATCATTCCTAGACTCTTGAGTAAGATTTGAGAACATAAAACTGTCAAAACAATATTTGTATCTCAAATGAACAGAGAAGAAATTTTCAAGTTTATAAAAGTAAATGCTCTTTGAAAAGTTTAGACCTATACCAGGAAGAATGCTGTCTAAAATTTAGTTAAAATAAAAAAATGTTTATTTTGTCTTGCTTATTGATATCATCAGATAATATAATAAAAGCTATGTCATAAAATGCACTATTTAGTTTTTATTATGCTTACTAGTTATTCGTATATATGTTAAACACAGATACATCCTTTAATAACACAGCACAAATGCATCCTTTGTGACACTTAGTTTAGGTTAAATATCTAATATCTTTCCTAAGATGGGCCTTAAACCCTGTTTTTTATCCCCAGATCTGGTAGTGTTCTGCACGCTTAAGCACTTTTTAAGAAGAAAATGCTGTGTGCTTAGAGTAATTCAATTATTGTTTTGAATAAGTGCAAGTATTGCCTAAATGTTGACCAATAATATCAAAGGGAAATATGTTTATCCTCATTATTGAAAATATTGGGAAATCAAAAGTGGTGTTCAGGAAGCCTGGAGCCCCTCTTAGAAAATCTACTTTAACTAACTATGGTTCAATGTGATGCCATGATGATGCACTTTCATTTGGTTCCTGAGATGCCATGTATCACTTTGGTCATCACAATTGTGCTTGTCAGCCTCCAGAGTGTACCAAGAAATTTCTGACTAAATATGAAATACTGGGGACTGAATTGGGGTCATAGTTTTGTATGCCACACTGACAACAATTGAAGGAGATGAGCTATTCAAAGGGAAATTTATTTATCAAAGAAATCTAATATAAGGTTCCAGTTTCAGTAGCCCAGAAGCTTATCAATGACAATGGGAAAGAGGAGATGGGGATTCTCAAAGATACTTAGAAAGGTAGGTGAATAGCACCTGGTTATTGAAAAATAAATCTTGCCTGGTGTCCTCTCGGAGAGTGGACCATTAATGGATGTAGAGTATAGAAAGGAAGGGCATTATAATAGCAATTAGTAAATATGATTATAATATATGTATTTATATAACATATAATAGAGATTATAATAAGGCATGAATTTAGCTTCTAGAATGAATTGAGTCATATATGACAGAATTAAAAGTAGTTGTCAGTAGGCAATTAAATATCGGACTGGACTATATTAGAGTGCACAGGGTTAGAAGTTTGGAAGATGTTAACCCTCAGACAACATAGCCAAGATGGTAACAGAGTATATATAATAAAAAATTAAAACTATTATCACTAGGACCGGAGCAATAGCACAGCAGTTGGGTGTTTACTTTGCACACCACTGAGCCAGTATATATCTGTGTTTGATCCCCAGTGTCCCATATGGTCCACCAAGCCAGGGGCGATTTCTGAGCGCATAGCCAGGAGTAACCCTTGAGCATCACTGGATGTGCCCTTCCAAAAAAATCCTACTATCACTGGATGATATCATATGAGCTATTTTGAATAACTGCATGAAGAAATGCAATGGCTTAAGTGGAGGTTGTGGAGAACATGCTAGGCTTCATAATATAGTGAGGTGAAAGAAAGAAAGTGAGTGGAGAAGGAGAAATGATACTCCTTATCGAAAATCTGTCTTGCTTGTCTCCATGAAATATGATAGTTCACATGAAGGCAGTGATGGTTTGTATGTGAGCTGCATGTTCTTCTGAAGGTGACTTAAATATTGGCATGACTTAACAGTCAGCAGTTACATTTTCTTGAGTTATCAACCCTTTGAGGCCAGAATGGGCTCCTATGTGAGTGATGACAATTGACTCAGAACATTTTTTACAAAAGAGCATATAATTGCTGAAGCAAGTCTTGAACAAACTAATTTAAAGCATTTAAAGAGGTAGTTACTATGCCTTGAACAATCCTCCCACTTAAGCTGAAAGATTTACTACACTGCATGCTCAGAAACATATGATAGTAAGTAATTTAAAGTAGCAAGTTCCTCTTGTTGAGCAGACTTGTAATTATTTAGTAGGTACTGTTGTGGTCAGTGAAGGGCCAGTGAAACCACATTTTCTGATGACTAATCAATATAAAACACAGGGGTGTAAGGTATAGGAGAGGAATGGATAAAAGAAGAGATTACAAAATGTGTCCTTTTAAAGAAAACCCAGGCCTTTCCAACAGGATAATGGAAGAAAAAGTCTCATGAAACATTAAGAGGGCTAGTTGAAGGGACTCAAACATCTGTCCTTAACTTATATAAGGGGCTGGTTTTGTAGCCATTCTCTTGTTGCTGGAGATACAATAAAAAGATAAAAAAAAAAAAAAAACAATCTCTAGGGGCTGGAGAGATAACATGGAGTTAAGGCATTTGCCTTGCCTGCAGAAGGTCATTGGTTCAAATCCCGGCATCTCATATGGTCCCCCGAGCCTGCGATTTCTGAGCATAGAGCCAGGAGTAACCCCTGAGAGCTGCCGGGTCTGACTTAAACCCCCCCCCCCAAAACCAAACAATCTTTAAAAGAATAAAATTATTTGCTGCACCATGGTCAAAGTCCAGGTGGTCTCCTTGAATGGAGTCCACCATGTCTACTAACCAGAAAATTGTTATTGGTTTAGGTTCCCTGGAGTTTGCATTTGAATAGCATCATTTGACATTGGGGAAGCAGTGATTAAAGAGGGAGAACTATATATTCCAAGCATGTAGAAATCCTATAACATCTCTCTCTAATGGGACATAATATAGCTTGATAATTTTCATTTGCATTGTCAAAGGCTAAAGTTTTCAACAGAATCTGTTGTGTCATTGTGTCTTTAATCACCTTCCAGATAGCCTCTATCAGTTTTTCTAAAAATTCTACCAATGGCTGGGAAGCTCCTTAGAAAATCTTTGTATAGCTACCCTTAAATTTTCCATCAGAATTAATTATCTTCAAGCCTTCAATGTAGCTCTTTGATGAGTCCCAAAACATCACAATGTAATTTTGCCTGCTTATTTATTTCTGAGAACTCCTCTTCTCCTATCAGCAGCTCATAAGACAACAAAAGCATGCAACTATCTTTCCAGCATTTTGTAGATCTTTAAGCTTAGTCTTAGCTCATTCAGAAAACCACATCTTCTACTGTAAAAGTTGGGAAGCACTCAGGCATGTCTTAGCCACAATATTAAAGACCTGTTGGGTCCAATGCCCACCATCACTCCAGGTACAAAGGAATTCAACACAAAACCAATAAAGTGACCATAGTCTGAGCACACTTTTTAAATAGACTGAGATAATCCATATTTACACCTGCTGAAGTTTGATGGTTTTCTTGATTGGGGGGTGATTGGTTATAGGTCTGTGTTGGTGCCGATTTTTCTGAAAATTGTCAACTGTGGTGGGGACTGGGTAGGTGGTAATGTTACAAATCTGCTTTCTGATTTACCATTAACTTTGGCTTTCACTATCTCATTTTTGATATTCATTTCATTTCAGAAGCCAATACCAGCTAATGAATCGGCTGGTGTCTCTTCTGGCATAATGCCAGTGGGAGGTGGCAAATTGTAAGTCTTGGGGTTTTTGGTTTGATCACCTGTAATTACTAGACATAAATTTTAGTTTTTCAAAGTTGGATGCTTATTAGAAAGAGTAGTGGGTGCTTTCAGAAACAATTGCAAGCATTTCAGAAATTTTGGCTCAAAATGTTTGCATTTCTCGATACATACAAACTATAATAACAAGAAGAAAGATTACCAGAGTAACCAATGTATATATTATTATCTCTTTTTAAAAAATCTTGACTGTTGGAACAAAGAAGGTATCAATATACATGAAAAGATATCAGGTTCTCTCATCCCAAAACCAAGACATTTTTATGAATTTAAACCAAATAGAAGCTAATTTAAAAATCCCCACCAGAAAAATCTGCTCAAATGCCAGGAAACTATTTGGAGAACATTTCACCAGTAGACAGAGTCCCTGCTCTGGGGACAGGTGCAAATGAATTCAGTAAGGTCAGATTCCAAGATGTTGAAGTCACTGGTGATGTCAGAATGACTGGTTAGGTCAGAGTTACTGGATGTAGAAATCATGAATGAGGTCAGATATTAGGTGAGTAGAATATTCACAAACAAGCATTCACCAACCCTTTAGAAGACTAAATCAATTTATTTACTGATAAATGAAGGGAAATGGTTATTCATATTAGGGGAGAATAAGATGTGAATTCTGTGTCAGTAGTCCATTGGGTAGGATGTTATTACAACAGGTTATTACAACAAGGTATGTACTTCTGTGTTTAGGGAATACAGGGTAAGGGGATTAGGAAAAGAAGGGTGTGTGCTCTGGATTTTAAAACAGGGTGTGTGCTTAAGGTGATTAGCTACACTCATCTGTGAGATTTAAAAAAAGACAGTATTTTAATAATACTCAGAGAAAATAGAGATGAGGTCCAGAAAGATCAACCCATGATATGAAGCTTACTATAGATTTGTGAGCTCATTTAGAGAAATAACTGTACCAAAAACTACCATGACAATGAGAGAGAGAGAGAGAGAGAGAGAGAGAGAGAGAAAGTAAGAGGAAGGAGGAAGAATGGGGAACAGTGGTGTGAAGAAATTTATGCTAGTAAAGGGGTATGTATTTGATGACAGAAACCCAACTACAAATATTTTATAGCAATGTTGCTCAAATAAAGAAATTATCATTAATCAAAAAATTTTAAAATAAAATAAAAATTGTAAAAAAATTGAGTCCTTGTTTACTCTCCCGGTATTTTGATATAATTTTCTCATATGCTTGCCTGCTAGATTGTCAGCCTACTCTACATATTTTATCCTTATTATTCTCCACATTTGCGTATGTCACTCGAATAAAAATTATATGTGTGTCTGTATATGTAGAGAAACTTGAATAATATATATTTTCACTTAATATAAAATTTAAGATTTATTCATGATTTTTAATGTATATTTCTGAATGATACTCTGTTGTAGAATAGATCACAGTTTACTTATTCATTTTACCACTGACATTCTCCTGACCTATTTCCAAGCATTGACTAATTCTTAAGAAGGTTAAAAAATATTATTTAGTAAAAATGTAAACTTAGGATTTGGTTGATATTGTATAATTTTCATGGTTTAAATTCTTGTTTATAGAAAAGATGTGTTAATAATTTATGGAAATTATCCAAATTATTTTAAAAAATGATTGCATCAAATTTTATAACCATCACAGTATATTAGAGATGATACTGGTTTTACATTCTTTTTTTAATATTTTATTTAAACACCTTGATTACAAACATGATTGTGGTTGGGTTTCAGTCATGTAAAGAACTGAAACCCAACCACAACCATACATTCTTAATAGCACTTAGTATAGTCATTATTTTGGCCATTTTGTAGTTGCATAGGGTTATCACTAATTACTTTGATGTAAAACAAGTTCTCATGTTTACTGATCATTCATACATTCCCTTTTATGATATATTTAGTTATAGTTTCTTCAATGTTATCTCATTCTTGGTATTCTCCCATTGTGAGATATGCATTTTGAGAATATCCAGGCAAATAGCTTTTAATAATACACAAATTTGAGTGCAGATAAAATTAATATAGTCATTGTTTAATAAGATTATATAATAAGTTGAAAGATAAGATGACATTTTCTAAAATCACTAAATATCAATATTCTGGATTACTGCCTAAGAAATGAATTAACCTATATGCCTTTTATATAATTTATTTAACTGTATAATATATAATAGAACTATTATATATAACTATATATATCATATATTATGTATAACTACAATAGTTAACAGAACACATAATTTGTTATTTGTTAACTGAGAATGATAGATTTTTCTCAATTAAGTAAGCACTTTAGTTATTGTCAATATTTATTGGGAGGTATATTTTCATACATAAAATTCTACTCATTTATCGCTCCTATTTTTGATATCTGTATCAGTACAAAAACTTTCAACTAATATCTCTATGAAAATTATTTGTGTCAAAGGAAATGCCAGAGATGCCAGTGTATATATATAGTGTATAAATATATATAATTAGTCCTTTATATATAATAAAGGACTAAAATTCTTTCTATCTTACATTGATCATTTCATTTTTGCTCACATAATAAATTTGTATTTTTGAAAATGGTTTCATTTCTTTGTGTAGGAATATAATAAGATCCTTTTCTTTCTCATCTTAATCAGTAGTATACTTATACTCTTTTTGGCAGGTTTTGTTCCCAAGCTAAAAAAACACGTTCTGTGAAATCTATCACATTTCATCTCAAGTTTAGAAGCCTTTTGAAACTAGTGGGTTTAGTAGGAGATTTCATTAGTAGTTCAGACATTGCTCTTCTATTTCTTTTTTTTTTTACTGAGAGTTCTAGACAGTCTTCATTTCTATCCTGAGTACATGTTGTTACTCAACAAATAGTTTTCTTCTTTAGGATACATAAAAATTACAAATAGGGACAGAAAAATCATAGTTTCCCACTCATATGTTTAAGAAGTCGGAACCAGTCACTTCCTTTATTAAACCTAAAAAGGATAAGAAATCTTTAGTCTCACTTAGTTCTTACTGATGTGATTCAGATCTTGACCCTCCCACCAATAGGAAATCAATATACTCACTAATGGAGCGCCAATCTAAGCCATCTAACTGCTTAGAAAATTGTTGAGAGATGAGGCAAGCCACCCTCATTGAAGTTTTAAGTGTGAAGATTTTACTTAAAGTTCTCAAAAATTTCTTGTTTCATAATAATTATAGTAGAATTTTGTGGGAGTGTGGAATTAAAAATAGTTGAATCTAGCATGGTATGAACCTGCCTGGAGCTATTTGCTAATCAATACTGAGGAGATTTATAGAACTTTATTCTGTTCAGCCATGGTGTAGCTCATGGTGTGAAAGTTTCTTAAGCATTCTTTGTTTGTTCCAAATCTATGTTACTTTTTCTTCATGTTCATCAAGACTTCCTCTAATGAGTTTCATAATCAAGCCAGTGTCATAGAAGTCAAATTCAGAGAACTAATGTAAAAAGTTCATATGCTTTATAAAAGAATAAAAGAAACATTAAACTAAAGCCATTATTTATTCATTTGTAAATATTGATTGGATGCCTATAATGTTTCATATCTTATGCTCATTGCTGGATTATAGAGCTCATCTATGGTAAGGAAAGAAATTTACATAGTATATCACATTTCTGAAGTACTAGCTTCAGAGATACACAGAGACTGTTAGAAATCACAGGAAAATCTATCTGAATTTATTGGTGTATTAGAATATCAGTATGCATATGTGGCATGACATATTGCTGACATTTTGATTTAAGACTTTCCAGTTTTGTTGATAAAGACATTATTATTATTTCCAAAGTTTTTTTTTATCAGCGCTGCATTTTTTGATTACAAATACTTGTATAAGTACCCTTTACTTATAGTGTTATATTGTTTACTCTGGCATATGGTTTGCTTTTCTGCTTTAAATTACAGATATTTGTTTATATACTACTTTTTGTTTTATTTTCTTAAAAAATGCTAACTCTAGATTGCTTTTAATCAGAATATGTGTCTTTTTTTAATTTGGTGTTGAATGAACACAGTGTTTTCTTAGTGTAATATGTGCTAAATAAAAAATAAGGAACAATGATAAAATGAATGAAACTTGTGAACATCTACACTTTCTGATTATGGCTAGTAAAAACGTTTTATTTTTGTTTTGTTTTGTTTTGGTTTGGTTTTTGGGTTACACCCGGCAACGTTCAGGGGTTACTCCTGCTCTAAACTCAGAAATCGCTCCTGTCAGGCTCGGGGGATCATATAGGATGCAGGAATTTGAACCACCATTCTTCGTATATGCGGCAAATGCCTTACCTCCATGCTATCTCTCCGCTCCCCCCCACACACAAAAGTTCATTAAAATTTTTTTTGAATCAAAAATAATTTTTTTGAATCACCATGAGATACAATTACAAAGTTGTTCATGACTGAGTTTCAGCTATACATTTTCCAACACCCATTCCTTTACTAGTGCACCTTTCCCACCACTTATGACCCAGTCTGCTTCCCACTCTCCCCATCTCCTTCCTCCTTCCTACCTCTGTCAGGCCTTCTCTCTCTCTCCCTTTCTCTCTCTTTCTCTCTCTGTCTGTCTCTCTTTTTCTCTCTTACTTCTCTCTCCCACTACTTGTGGTAAACTTCTTACCATGGACCAGCCCTTTTGGAGAATACATTTCTTTATGTGTCATTTCAATGGAAATAAATTTAGTAAGCTAAATATCAGAGATTATATAGGGCACTCATGGTTTTCATGATCTATTTAGAAGCCAACATTCTAATAATAATAAACTGTTTAGATAAAAAAAACATTTTCATGAGAATGCATTCACTAAGTGAAAGACAAAGAGAAATTAAAACAACTGGGTTACTGAATAGATTAGATATAAAATTACAATATATTTTTACTTAAATATGGATGATTCTTCTTGGTCTAGACAACTGAAGAGCCAGAAAAGAGTTTTCAATCACATTTATTATCATCAAATTTTTATGGGATAGAAAGACAGTAGGGATTAGTCACTGGACTCTTGCTACTGTCTTATAAGCAGTCCCTTTGCCCAGAATGAACATTAAATTTCTGGATATGGATGTCCTAGTTTTAGAGGTAATCTAAGCAAATAAGAGGCACAAGAAGGTGGATCATCTGACTTGCATGTGTGTTATACTTTATGCTTTTGCATTTTAGTTGGTGCCTCCATCTATATTCAAGGAAGCTTTTATAGATAGAACTTGAAGTTCATTATTTTTCCGAGTTTGATTTATCCTAACTTCATCTTTTATTTTGCAGCAATGAGCTCTCTTAGTCTCTCTACTGCAGTGATTTGTGTTTGCTGAGGCAGGGAGCTTTGATGAGCTGTGCTTCTCTTACTTCTGCAGCTGACAAAAAGAGGCAGTGGGGACGTTCTGTTCTCTATAGGGATAAGCAATACTGCAGAAGAAAGTGTTTTCTGTAGTTCTTTCACTAAAAACTAGAGGTTTCTTTGGCTTAGCCATTATGTCTGGAACCCTCAAGGCAATATTTGAAATTCATGTTCCCTGCTGGTGTCTACCAATAAACTCAGAGCATGACTCAAAATTATTCACATGCCAGTTTCAGGCTTGAACCAAAATGTTTTAAAATTATTTATGTTCCAATTACAGCTCATTACTTTTAAACTAAAGATCGCATTTAACTTGACTGAAGAACTCAATACAATATGGGTAATTTCAAAACAGCCACTGTGAACTTGCATTTGGGAGTCATATATCAAGAAAGAAATAACATAACCTTAATAACACTCCAATTTGTGAGATAAAGTGCTCCAAGGAGTTGTTACACAAGTCAATTAAAAAATCTTGAAACTTTTCTTATTCAACCAATTTTTGGAAAACCACTGGTAGGATTTTGATTTTGTTGCATTTGGTTTTGGTGATTTTCTAATTTTATTTTTGTCCTTAAATGTGGTGATTAAAAACAAATGATGTCTGTAAATCTTCTGCTATTTCAAAACTATCGTTCTTGACTACTATGATTTTGAGGAGGAAGAAATTCTACTAGCACCAGTCAAAATAAATTATTTCAAAGAGGTGAGGCCTAAAAGCCAAGTCTTGAGCATTGCATTTCCCACTTTATTTCAGGCTGAAATTTCATTTTCCATAAAAATTTTCCCCAAGGAAGTGGAATGTAATGTGTCTTGGACATTTCAATTGCTCGGTGTTGAGCAAAAAATCTTTCTTTTTCTTTTCCTTCCTTTTCCTTTTCCTATTGCTGCTGTTGATAGCTGTATATTTCTAGTCCATAAATCTAGTTGAGAAAATCATCAACTCACATTTAAAAGAAATTAACTATATTATTTTGGTCCACACAAGCAATAAAGCAAAACAAAATATATGACCTAATAAGGTTTAAGAAATTTGTCCACTGGGTCGAAGCAATAGTACAGGGGTAGGGCCTTTGCATTGCATGCTGTTGACCCAGAACAGACTTCAGTTCGATCCTCAGCATCCCATATTGTCCTCCGAGCCAGGAGTGATTTCTGAGCTCAGAGCCAGGAGTAACCCCTGAGCACCATGGGGTGTAGCCACCCCCCCAAGAAATTCTTCCATCTATAATTTTGATGATATTTTCTATTATCATTAAGACATTTTTGACATTTCTTTAGAAAAACAATTATGTGAATCTCAAAGTGAAGTGGCCATTCTATAAATAAGTTTAGACTAAATTATTGTGCAATATATATACATATATATATATTACACATCTTATTAGTTTAAAACAAGAACTCCCTTCCCATCTTTGCTTCTTTTACCCCATCCCCTTACTTAACCTCTTCTAACTGAAGTTGAATCGGATTCTCTTTCCCAAATTATTTATTAGAATGTACCAGTTCATAGAGCAGTTAACATTTTGAACATGGTAATATACTTTTAAAGAAAGAAATAAGGAAATTTAGGAGATTCTCAAACCAGGCATCATGAGGCATATTACTTTTATCCCAAAATTATTTTTTGGGGGGGCACACCTGGTGACTCTCAGGGATTACTCCTGGCTATGCACACAGAAATCGCTCCTTGGCTCAGAAATCGCCTCCATATGGGAGGCCGGGGGTGGAATCGTGTTCCATCCTAGGCTAGCATCTGCAAGGCACATGCCTTACTGATTCCGCATCACCACTTTGGTACCCCCAAATTACTTTTTGAAACAAATAAATCAATAATGGACATAGAGAATACATAAAGTAGAGGAAATCTAGATAGTGTTCCACAGAAGCTATAGTTAATTTTTGCAACAACATTCTAAAAAATGTTTTTTGGGGGTGGAAATTTTAAGTCTCTTTCAACTCTAAAAGTCATGATGTGAAGATTTAATTACACAAAGCTATTACACTTTCTATTTAGTAGATGTAATTATTATTATTATTACTTTTTACTTTTGATACACATCTGTCAGTGCTCAGGACTTATTCCTGGTTTTGTGCTCCGGAATCATATTGGGTACCCTGGATCAAGCCAGGTCAGTCATATGCAAGGAGACAGTCTTACGACTATGCTGTCATTTTGACTCAAGTAGTTACAATTCTTTCAGAAAAAATGCCTTAATTATGTGTCTATGTTTATTTGGCATATCCATAATATTTATACATAATACAATTATATGTATCTGTTTTATAAGATTTTAAAATTTGAACATTCAAAATGAACTTTATATAGTTGGTTTATATTAGTCCTTCAAAAATTGCTTAACAAGTAGAGGTTTCTAGCATTTTGCATTAAATTGCAGAGATGTTATATTATAATCAAAATGTAAGTTTGCCTGAGACTAAATGTTACTGACAATACAAACATATACAATTGTCTTAGGGCCATTCAGAGCAAAATTATGAGCTCTGAGCTTAGGTTTCAAAGAAGAGGATGAAGAAGGATTAACCATTCAGGAACAACGTTTGTATATGCAAAATAAAATTTGCAGAAGTACATATTTCTTTTTGCTCTAACTTCCTTCAATGATGTTAATACTAACATTAGGAAATGTTTCTAACTTTATCTATGCTTTG
The DNA here is from genome assembly GCF_024139225.1 of Suncus etruscus. Taxonomy (NCBI): domain Eukaryota; kingdom Metazoa; phylum Chordata; class Mammalia; order Eulipotyphla; family Soricidae; genus Suncus; species Suncus etruscus. The sequence goes on from NC_064856.1 coordinate 73,054,728, forward strand.
TGACTTTTCTTTTGCCGTAAAATCTTTTTTTCGAAGGAAAGCCCAGGAATGTAATCTTGTAGAAAGCCGAGGCTTACTTTAACATGGTGTAATTTTACTCTCTAGTGTGGTTGGATACAATTTATAATGCTTAGCCGAGCAGCTGCCTTTTCTTCAATAAAAGAGGTTCAATCTATCTATAGTTTATCCTGACCAACTGCCTACGAGGAGCCTCAGTGGCCAGGGTGATGTTTAATTTGTCACAGAACAGCCTGAGGCTATGATAAATTCATAACTTCTATATCCCTTCTCTTATTACATATGCTATTTGTTGATGTGCTTATATACCGTTCTGGAAATGGAGACAAATTTGTAAACATTTTGCTATGCAAAATGGAGTTGAGCACAGATCTGTGCACAGTCATGGTTTGTGAATTGCTAATAGGCCCTGAGTCTAAATTAAATATACATCACGTTTTCAGACATTAATCAGTTCCTAAAGCTGGGTGAACACAAGGTTTGTCCTTCAGGGACATAAAATGCCTATTTTGAAGGGAAGAATTACAATAATAAGCACACAGACATTCTAGACCTTGAAGCTCTTAGCAGCAGCGTATCTTTTGTTTCATTTTTGAATAAAAAAACATTCATAAAAACATGGTGATGATAGATTCAGCCTGACTTTTCTATTTTGAAAAGATAAAAATAGTGATTTTGCATCTATTGGAAATATTTAATTATTTGGTAACTTATTGATTCCCAAATATTTGTCCCTTAGTCAACATAATAAAAACTCCTCTTAGGTGTATATGACTTCAAAGCTGATGTCTTCTTGAAAAAAAATAATGGATCTATGAGTGGGGGAAAGCAGAGCTCTTCTTTATCTTTTCTCTTTTTGCTTGGTGTCACATATTGTTAAAATGCTGATGTTTTCTTTTTCTTTGCTTGTTTTTACAAAGCACAAGATATTTTTATTTTTCTGTTATGTTAAAATACATTTAAAGCTCTTGAAGATATCATTACCTACATGTCCAAGCATGAAAGTGCTTTTAAAACACTCTTAGTTGGGGGCAGGAGCAGTGGCACAGCTGTAGAGCATTTGCCTTGCATATGGCTGACATAGGACAGACCAAGGTTTGATTTCCTGGCCTTCATATGGTCCCACAAGCCTGGAGCAATTTCTGAGTGCCTAGGCAGAAGTACCCCTGAGCACCACCAGGTGTGGCCCAAAACAAAACAAAACAAAAGTAAAACACTTTTAGTTGGGGACAAAGTGGTAGTGCAAAGGTAGGGCGTTTGCCTTGCACACAACCAATCTAGGCTCGACCATGGTTTGATCCCTGGCATCTCATATGGCCATATGGTTCCCAAGCCAGGAGCAATTTCTGAGCTCATAGCCACGAGTAACCCCTGAGCTTCACAGGGTGTGAACCAAAAACAAGAAACAAGCAGCACAAAATAAAATTTTTTTTTGGCTTTGTTACTGTTGTTGCTGTTGTTGTTTTCATTTTTTTTTGTACTTTGTTTTGTTTTTATTTCAGGACCGTGGTTATTGTGTGCTGGTTGTCTTTATTGCTGTGGTGCCTTTTGGATTTTTTGTTTGATCTTTCTTTTTGTATTGTTGTGTATCTCTTCCTTTTTCCCATTTTTCTCCCCAATTAATATTTATAGCCTCTAGAAGGACTTCATCCATTTTTTGTTTGTCTGATTTTTACCCCATTTTATTTTTTTTATTTTCTTCAAATAGAACCACTTAACTTGAACCATCTTGGTCCACCTCTCAAATCGAGGGGGGAAATAATCAAGGGTATTAAGACCAAACAGTTGTATGATCACTAAGTAGTAATAAAAATGATCGGACTTAAATACTTAGTCCAAAGCCAATGACACGGAATCATTACCCAATCTACAACAAGCAAGACACAGAGGAGACCACTTATACTAGCAGCCTGGGGTGGGGTATGGGAGGGGGATATGGAATGCATACTGGTAACAGGGGTGGAGGGAGGACAACTTTGGTGGTGGAAATTCCCCTGATTCAATGTCAAAATCTACCTAAATAATACTGTGAAAAATATGTAATCCATTTTGGTCAAAATAAAAATTATTATTATAAATTAAAAAAGAAAAACCACCCCAAAACAAACAAACAAACAAAACACCTAGCTAACTTAATAATAATCATTTTAGGCTACTCCAGTGCAGACATTTGCTGCACTTTAAAGATGTAAAAACTCAAATTTTTAAATAACTGGTCAAAAATTTTAGCTAAGAAATAGTTGAATTAGGGCAGGAATGATAAGATCTTTGTGTTGTAAAGTCAAAGGCTATACATGATTATTATAATTATTTATTATAATTAATTCCTTGGGTCTTTATTTTTGGTACTGTTTGTAAAGTAATTGCTTATAATTTAAGAAGGCAATAATAATCCATGATAATACAAATATATTGCATGAAAGGAAAATTCATCACTGAAAACAAAAGTTGTGACATGGAGTTTTCTAAATATAGTATCATGTCGTCTGCAAACAGTGAGAGCTTAAGTTCTTCCTTTCTTATCTGGATGCCCTTGATATCTTTTTCTTGCCTAATTACTATAGCAAGTACTTCCAGTACTATGTTGAATAGGAGTGGTGAAAGAGGCAGCCTTGTCTTGTATCAGAATTTAGAGGAAAGGCTTTTAGTATTTATCCATTGAGGATAATATTTGCCATTGGCTTGTGGTAGATGGCCTTAACTACATTGAAAAAGGTTCCTTTCATTTCCATCTTGCTAAGAGGTTTTTTATTTTAATCAAGAATGGGTATTGGATCTTATTAAATGCTTTCTTTGCATCTATTGATATGATTATTTGGTTTTTATTTTTCTTGTTTTGATGTGTATTATGTTGATTTATGGATTCTTTTCTGGTATTATGTGACATTATCTTTTTTGTAATATTTTTTCTTTATTTAAACATCTTGATTACAAATATGATTGTGATTAGGTTTCAGTCATGTAAAGAACACCCCACTTCACCAGTGCAACATTCCCACCACCAATGTCCCAAATCTCCCTCCATCCCACCCCACCCCCACCTGTACTCCAGACAGGCTTTCCAGTTCCCTCATTCATTCACATGATTATGGTAGTTCTCTGTGTAGTTATTTCTATAACTGCACTCACCACTCTTCGTGGTGAGCTTCATGAAGTGAGCTGGAAGTTCCAGCCCTCCTCTCATTGTCTCTGAGGATCATTGCAAAAATTACTTTTATTTTTGTTTACGGATATTAAACCATCCTTGCATTGCTGAGATAAAGCCTACTTGATTGTAGTGAATGACCTTCCTAATGAGGCATTGGATCCTATATTGCCAGAATTGTGTTGAGGATCTTTGCATCTGTGTTCATCAGGGATATGATTGTAATTTTCTTTTTTGGAAGTATCTCTGTCTGGTTTTGAAACAAGTTTCTGGTTCTAGAAACAATAGATTAATATAGCAATGTGGCAGGCTACAAAATTAACACACAAAAATCAATGGTCTTTTTAAACACCAATAATGATAGGGAGGAAATGGACGTTAAGAAAACAACCCTATTCTCATTAGTGTCACATGAACTCAAATATCTTGGAGTCAATTTGACTAAAGATGTGAAGGACCTATACAAAGAAAACTATAAAACCCTGCTTCAAGAAATAAGAGAGGACACGTGGAAATGGAAACACATACCCTGCTCATGTATTCTCAGGATTATTATAATTAAAATAGCAATACTCCCAAAACCATTATACAGATTTAATGCGATCCCTCTAAAGTTATCCATGACATTCTTTGAAGAAGTGGATCAAACAATTCTGAAATTCATTGGGAACAATAAACACCCACAAATAGCTAAAGAATTCTTGGGAAAAGAAATATGGGAGACATTAATTACCCCAATTTTAAACTGTATTACAGAGCAATAGTTATCAAAACAGCCTGATATTGAAATAAAGATAGATCCTCAGATCAGTGCAAGAGGCTTGAGTACTCAGAGAATGTTATCCAGTCATACAATTACTTAGTTTTTTATAAAGGGGCAAGAAATCCTAAATAAAGAAAGGAAAGCTTCCTCAACAAGTGGTGTAGGCACAACTGGCTAGCCACTTGCAAAACAGCGAAATCAGACCTTGAGCTAACACCACATAGGAAGTAAAAATCCAATTGGATTAAAGACCTTAATATCAGACCTGAAACCATAAGGTACATAGAACAACACATAGGTAAAACACTCCATGACATCGAGACTAAAGGCATTTTCAAGGAGGACACAGTACCCTCCAAACAAGTGCAAGCAGAGATAAACAGATGGGAATATCTTAATATGAGAAGCTTCTGTCCAGGATACAATTGCCACCCACTGAATGGGAGAATTATTTACCCAGTACCCATCAGATAAGGGACTAATATCCAAAATATACAAGGCACTGATAGAACTTTACAAGAAAAAAAATCTAATCCTATGAAAAAATGGGAAGAAGAAATGAACAGACACTTTGCCAAAGAAAAAATACAAATGACCAAAAGACACATGAAAAAATGTTCCACATCACTAATCATCAGGGAAGATGCAAATCAAAACAACTATGAGGTACTCTCTCACACCGCAGAGATTGGCACACATCACAAAGTATGAGAACAAGCAGTGCTGGCAGGAATGTGGAGAGAAAGGAACTCTTATTCACTGCTGATAGGAATGCCATCTTGTTCAACCTTTATGGAAAACGATATGGAGATCCCTCCAAAAACTGGAAATTAAGCTCCCATATGATCCAGTTACACCAGTCCTAGGGATATACCCTAGGAACACAAAAATACAATTCAAAAATCTCGTCCTCACACCTATATTCATTGCAACGCTATTTAAAATAGCATGACTCTGGAAACAACCAAGATGTCCTTCAACAGATGAATGGCTAAAGAAACTGTGGTACATAAACACAATGGAATATAATGCAGTTTTCAGGATAGATGAAGTCATGAAATTTTCCTATACATGGATGTATATGGAATCTGTTATGCTGAGTGAAATAAGTCAGAGGGAATGAGATAGACACAGAATAGTCTCACTCATCTATGGGTTTTAAGAAAAGTAAAAGACACTTTTGCAATAATTCTCAGATGCAAAAGAGATGAAGCTGGAAGGTCCAGGTGACGATATGAAGCTCACCACTAAGAGTGGTGAGTTCAGTTAGGGGCAATGATACTGACAACTATCATAAGAATGTGAATGAATGAGGGAAGTAGAAAGCCTGTCTCAAATACAGGCGGAGGTGGGAGAGGCTGAAACCTAACTACAATAATATTTGTATTCAAGGTATTTAAATAAAAATATTAAAAAAGTTGTTCCACAGATTACAAAGAAGATACCTTGTCATAGTTAAATAAACTATTACATGAACTAGTTGCCTCTTAATCTTCAGCCCAAATGCTCTAACTAGCTGAAAACTAACCTGAAGTGTGTACACTCAGAATTTCTTTATGAAATAATTGTTTTGAGAAAACAAATTTTTTCCATTTATGGATAAGTACTTCACAGGTAGAGATCATACTCAAATAGCATCATCTCACCTTAGTCATTTTCTCATTATCTCAGAGTAACCATGACTTACTTAGCCAGGGGTCCTCAAACTTTTTAAACAGGGGGCCAGTTCACTGTCCCTCAGACCTTGGAGGGTCTGACTATAGTAAAAACAAAACTTATGAACAAATTCTTATGCACACTGCATATATCTTATTTTGCAATGAAGAAACAAAACATACAAACACAATATGTGGCCTGTGGGCCATAGTTTGAGGACCACAGACTGTTACTATATTACACAAAATAGTGTCTAGACATAGAAAGAACACTGAGTGCAACCTCTGCCTTTTATTTGATGTGGTCTTTCTTTTCTGTTTCACCAAAAACCATGACTCTGTGAGTGGTACAGTCAAAGATCAGTTTCACGTTAGTATGATGGAGACTATGAATATCAAAAGGTTAAAAATCTCTGGTATACATATAAACTGTTTGATTAGTTAATATATAATACCTGATAGTGATCTGTGTTACCTTGACCAAAACAAAATAAAGCATAACTTTTTAAAATTTTTTTTAAATATTGTGGTAACTGTAGAAGTGTTCCTTTAAATATACTTTATAATTTCAATAACTACAAAATTGTGAATTTTTACACCTTGGAAAACTTTAAATTCAATTTTGAGCATTGGTTGGAGTAGCAAAAATTTTGATTTTTGGGTTACAGCCGGCAGTGCTCAAGGGTTACTCCTGGATCTATGCTCAGAAATTGCTCCTGGCAAGCTCGGAGGACCATATGGGATGCCGGGATTCAAACCACTGTCCTTCTGCATGCAAGGCAAACGCTTTACCTCCATGCCATCTCTCTGGCCCCTGGAGTAACAAGTTTCATAAAAGACAAATACTGTTGTTAATATTGGTAACAGCTGATACTGATACCACAACAATTGTCTTATTGATCTACTACCTTATATAGACATGTACTTTATCATATTATTTTAAATAAATAAGATTAGATTTAGTATATTTGAATTAGAATATCATTTTATATTGACAATAGTTGGAAATTCTATCATCTGAATATGAAAAATATCTGTCAATAACCTTGTAAATTGGAAGAAGTCAGGTTCCATAAGACTGAATTGACCATATTGTGACATAATCTTATGACATATATTGCAACTGAATTACTAATTTCTCTGGATTTCTCACCTTTCAAATTGTGTATAATAATATATTTACATAAATTTTGATAAAGTTTTTTCATAAAGCAGTAGATTAAAACAAAACCACTCAACACATTCTAGTATTAGAGCTTGGATGATAGTATAGTTGGTTTAGAGCTTGCCTTGTGCAAGGGTGAGCCATATTTAAATCCTGGCATCCCATATGGTTCTCCAAGCACTGCCAAAAATAATTCCTGAGTGCAGAGGCAGGAGTAATCCCAAAACTTTTCCGGGTGTAATCTAAAATATTAAAGGAAGAAGCTAAAAAGGAAAGTAGGAAGGAAGAAAGGAAGGAAGGAAGGAAGGAAGGAAGGAAGGAAGGAAGGAAGGAAGGAAGGAAGGAAGGAAGGAAGGAAAATTAATTCTAGACTCTGTTCACTATAATTGTAAATATAGTTTTGAGCTTGAGCCCAGTAAAACTATCCAATTTCAAAAGTTGAACAGAGCATTTTATCTGACTGCTTTAACCTGGTTTTGAAGTAGTTGCTAAATTCAGAGTTGGCTATGAGCTATTTTTTTTTATATAAAAAGTAGTTTAAGACCTCATTTATCTAGAGCAGGATGATGATTTAATTGGAAGTGATTAAAGATACTAGTGCTCCATTTTCTTTGATATCTAAATTATCAAGTGAGATCAAGTGTGTGTGATTATAATATATATGTAAATTCATATCAAACAACAGAGGGATATTTATTTCTGAAAGATCAAATAAGGATAGCAAAGCAACAATATGTAAATTTTTTACAAAGATGACTAAAGAAATGATTATAAAATATGAATATAAACCTGACTAAATTTGACTGAATATTTAGTATTTTTATTACCTGATATCATTAATTAAAGAAAGAGTTGGAATTCAGGTTCAAATGATGCCAAATGACTCTTAGGTAAACTGCTCTGTTTCTAAAATGGAGAACTTAAATCTAAGCTTATTCCTTAAGTTTGCTTAAGTATATCTGCATGTATGTGTTCTGTGCACAAACACTATCGCACTTACAGCACACACCAAATCACAGAGACCATGTTACAAATATCAATGAATTATTTCCTAATACATGTGAAAGATCCCAGTCCTGGATGAATAAATAGGAAGAAATGAGGAGGGTTCTGATGGCTAACACACCTATCTACATGGTAGGGCATCCGATTCTGGCTCATGTTTGTTTAGCTCAGAATGAGTCAGATCTTTTTTTTTTTTTCTGTCACAACTTTTTCTAGAAATAATCAAGGCGCTCAAAGGAATTTGATAAAACTTAAGTAATAAAAACACTGTCTTAAAGATATTCAGGGTTATTTTTGCCATGCTCTCCACAAAATTTTTGCAGTAATATTTTCTTGAACAAGAAAACAATCCTTTTGCTCAGACTTGCATGTAAGTTTCTTGAAGAAAGAAAGGGGCCACTATACTAGTTGTTTTCAATAGTATAGATATTTTATTTTATCACTGTTTATAATTTATTGAATAACTGATAGATACAAAGCTTTTTATGATTAAATTTCAATCATGTAATATTTGAGTACAAACTTCCATTCAGTTCACCAGGGTCCACTTCCACCACCAATGTCCCCAGCCTGCCTCTATGGCTGATACATTTTTTTTCCTTTCACCATTTGGTTTGCAATATGGTTAGTAAAAAGGTATAATTTATATCATTTTATCATTTATCTTTTATATATCATTTATTTACATCATTTATCTTCTTCAACATAGGCATTTTAAATTTTATTTGTAATTAGTGTTTTATATTTTAATTAATATGTTTATTTAGATATCATGATTACAAACATATTTGTTGTTGGGATTCAATTATTAAAAAAAAAAGAACACCCACCACCAAAGTTATTTCATGTGTCTTTGTCCTCCCCAACTCATTTTATTTTCTTCTCCATATATTCTGTAACATACCATGTTGACAAGACCCATTTATACCATTATAATTCTTCATGCAGTTATTATAAATAACACCTGAGTGATATCAACCTGTATTTGTCCTTTTCTATTGGATTACTTTATTTAAAATAATAAATTCCTCTTCAATCCAGGTTGCAGCAAATGGCTTGATGACATCATTCCTTAGTTATGTAGTATTCCATTGTGTATATGTACCTCATATTCATGATCCATTTGTTTGTTGTAGGACAGCTTGTTGATTCCTATTTTAGTTATTTACTGAGTTCTGTAATGAACAATGACATACATATAATCTTTTGGATAAGTGTTTTTATTGTTGTTGTTGTTGTTCTGGGGATTGATATCCAAATGTTGGATTGCTGGAACATATGGAAGTTTGATCCTGAGTTTCCTAGTATCCTCCATACTGATATCTATAGAGGTTGGACCAGGCAGCATTACTACCAGAATTTGATGAGTGGTCCTTTTTCACCACAACCCAGCCAACACAAATTGTTCCCAATATTTTTAAAAATAATTTTCATTGTGACCAATGTTGAGGATAATGATTTTTAATATGTACCTTCCTCACTGGTGTAAGATGTTATCACATTGTTGTTGTGTATGTAAATATTTTATGGGATTATTATGTTACTGACCCTACCCTGATCGGTGATTGTGCCCTACCCTAGGGTGTGTCCTGGCATTCTTCCTCTAACCTAGGGTGGTACCTGATTCTGCTTCCACCATTGGGTGGTATCTGATCTCACCATTGGCTGGTACCTGATTCTGAGGTATAAAAACAAGGGTCTATGGAGAGGCTTTTTGCTGGAACTAAGGCTGAGACTTTGGACTTCAGTCTTGTCCACCGAATAAAGCTAATATTTCCACAAGCCTGACTGTCTGCTAGCTGTGTACCCGCCGTTTCACCTTAGAACCTTCGGCTGGACGGGGTGGCAGACACGTCCTCCGAGCTGGAGGGGAAAGACCTCATCCTCCATCCTTCCATCAGTCAACCTCTTCAGGGGCTGACTTGCAACAATTGTCATCTTGATTTAGATTTCCATAATAATAATTGATGATGGACAATTTTATGTGCCTGTTGGCCATCTATTGGTCTTTCTCAGAGAGGTTTCTATACATTTCTTCTTCTCATTTTAATAACATTTTTAGATTTTGTGGGACTAACCTTTGTGAGTAATTTGTATAACCTAGATATCAACCCTTTATCTAGCTAATGTTATGAATGAAAATATTTTCTTTCACTCAGTCAGGTGCCTTTTAGTTTAAGCTTGTTTTTCTTATGCCATACAGAAATTTTGGGAGGGGGTTTGGGGGTGGGGACACACCCAGTGACACTCAAAGTAACTCCTGGCTATGCATTCAGAAATTGCTCCTGGGTTGGGGGGGGGTACATAGGAAGATAAGAGTAACAGCATTACTTTATATCAATGCTGCATGAGAGAACATATTTTGAAGTAATTGCAGTGAACACATATATCTAAAATTAAATTTTATAGAGGGTAAATGATGAAGAAGCACTTGAGATACTGAAGTTAGTTGATGAAAGTTCTTGTAAAGTTTGAACCTGTAAAATTTATTTTGAAGGAGACTCCATTCATTTCCCCTGCTAATTCTCTGAGCTTGTAATATAAACTGATATTTTCTTCACTTACATAAATATGAACTTTTACTATATTCTCATAAACAAATCTAAGCCATTTGTCATACTATTTTTCCTAAGGAAAATTATAAATATATACAGCACTCACAGATTCTAATATATAAATACATTGTGAGAAAATTGAAAGAATAA